>NW_006922007.1:1498264-1504331 GCF_000298275.1 Orycteropus afer afer
AGCCACTCCTCAGAAGGAAGATGGGGCAATCTACTTCTGTAGTGATACTGCCTCGGAAACCCAAGGAGAGGTCGCTATGAGTTGGGTCTGACTCAACGGCACATAACAACAACAACATAAGCAAACTTTTTCTTAATTTTTTATAAAAGTGGTATCATACAGTATTTGTCTTTTTGTGATTGACTGACTTCACTCAGCATAATGTCCACCAGATTCGTCCATGTTATAAGATGTTTCACGGACTTTTCCTTATTCTCTGTCATTGTCTGAAAATCAGCCAGTGGAAATCTTATGGATCACAATGGTTTGATCTACAGTTAATCATGGGGATGGTGCACGGCTGGGCAGCAATTCCTCCCATAACGCGTGGAGTCATCATGAGTTGGAGACTGACTCAAGGGCAGTTAACGACACAACAGATATCTTCATAATTGAGAGCTAAATACCTGGGTCTGCTTGATGGAGTGAGAAATAACAGAATAATAATCATGAAAACTCCGTGTGTCGGGTTCAGTTGTTAACACGGATTTTTCATGATTATTATCCTGTTATTTCTCACTCCATCAAGCAGATCCAGGTATTTAGCAGTATTTATTAGTATTTATTCGGTCACCAACTCAGGATGACTCCACGTGCTATGGAATGAAACGCTGCCCAGCCGTGCACCATTCCCGTGATTAACTGTAGATCAAACCATTGTGATCCATAGGGTTTCCACTCACTGATTTTCAGAAGTAGTTCATCAGGCCTTTTGTCTCAGTCCACCTTAGTCTGAAAGCTCTGCTGAAACCTATTGAGTGTCATCGCAACAAGCAAGCCACCACTGCCAGATGAGCGGTGGCTGCACATGAGGTGGATTGGCCAGGAATCAAACCCAGCTCCCCACCTTGGAAGGTGAGAATTCTACCACTGAACCACCAATGCCTCCACGCAGATGCCTATAATAAGTGTCAAAGAGAGAAAATGACAGCAGATGTCTTGCTTTGGTTTTGGAGTTTTCTTACCCATGAAACCAAAATGTCACTTTCAAGAAACAGCTGACCAAAATTAATCCACCAGTGGTTTTTCTCTTGTCCAAAATTGCAAATCTTTTCTTTCCGGTTCAAAGCCAGTTTGCTGAATCTGAATTTCAAGAGATGGCTAGGTGTGATCTGCTATCAGTTGATCTCAGTAAAGGGGGGAGGGCAGGGTTCAATGAATTGTGTTAAGGTTAGTCACTAGTTGATCTATATTTCTTCTTCCTCTTCTCTTTATGAGCCTTATTGTACCTAACTTCTTCAAGCCATCTGGTTTTTCTGGAATTAAAATGGTCTCGCTATATGTATGTAAGGAGCTCTGGTGGCATAGTTGGTAAGGCATTTGGCTGCTAGCCAGAAGGTTAGCGGTTCAAACCCACCAGCAGCTCTGCAAGAGGAAGATGAGGCAATCTACTTTCATAAAGATTTGCTGCCTTGCATATGAGCTGAACATTTAACCTGAGGTAGATACACTCCTTGGAGAGAACAATCATGGGAGAAAGAAGGGCAGTTTATGCACAGGGAGACAGCTCAGGGGGCAGAAGTGCATGGAGGGATGGACACAGGGAAGAGGTAACTATCGGAAGGAAGTGGGAGGGGACCTGTTGCATTGTGGGAAATTATAGTCAATGTCATGAGACAAAGTGTATGTGGACTATTGTATGGAAAGTGAATTTGCTCTGTAAATTTTCACCCAAATCACAATTAACAAAAAAAATAAAAAAAAAGATTTGCTGCCTTGGAAACCCAAGGGGGGGTCTCTGTGAGTTGGAATCAACTCGGTGGTGGTAGGTTAGGTATATGCATGTGGAATAACTGCTCAGAATAAACCTTATGTTCAAATTTCATTGAGTTTTGATTATTTTTAACATAAATTATAAATGCTTATTTAGAAAATATTATAAATGCTCATTTAGAAAAACATCTAAATACCTTTTCTGCTTTTCCTTTTATTATTATTTTAAAATTTTCCATCTTTATATTTCCATTTGCTTAATAAGCATGTTTGAAGAGTTTGCTGTAGCTGACAAAACGTAGGGTGCTCAGATGGGGCAAGGAGTGGGGACTGGGGACTGGGGAGGCCAGAGGCAGGGATACTCTGTCTTGGATTATTAAAGTTTCTTAGAGAGACAATAAGGGTGAGGAAGATGTGGGTGGTGGGAGCTCACGGTAGGGGAAGAGCACAGTAAACCGAAAAACAGCAAGGGCCAAAGAAATCCTGTCTGTTTGAAGCAGCACAATTATTTCAGAATGGTTGGAATATCCTGGCAAGAGACGGAGATTTTCTTGATCTTAATTTTGTTTTAGAAATACAGTGCCAAGGCATTAGTGGTTTAGACATATGGAAAAACCCTCGTTTATGATTGGTGGCGTAGTGGTTAAAGCATTCTGCTGTGGTTTGAACCCACCAGCCGCTCTGTGGGAGAAAGATGAAGCAGCCTGCTTCCGTGAAGATTTACAGCCTTGGAGACTTTGTGCGGCTTCTCCACTCTGTCCTAAAGGGCTGCTTTGAGTCGGAATCAGCTTGATGACTGTGGCTTTGGTTTTTTTGGTTTTGGTTGTGATTGCTACCAAGGAGTTCGGGCTTAGCTTTGGCTCCTTATGAGTTGAATTTAAGAGCCTGGTCATGGCCTCCCCAAGTGGACAGTAAGCTCAGGGACTGTGTCTGAATCCCTCCCTGCTAGGTTCCCAGCACTAGTACAGGGCCTGGCAGCAGTAAAAATATTCGTTGAGTGAACAGGATGGCCACTTAGGGCCTTGGGGAAAATGAACATTACTCTTGGTCGTACAATTGATAGCTTGGGTCCTGGGCTGTATTTGAGGGATCAAGAGGTTAATTTAGCTGCAGGCCTCACGTAACAGATTTGCTAAGGGGATCCTACTCACAGAGCAGTGATGCTCCAACTACACTCAGCCAATTCTGTAAGTGCTCCAAGTTAGGAAAGGCCTGCTGATTTGATTTTATCTGCCCTTTAAGACTGATCTTTGATCAGATCCCATTCCAGCTGGAATTCCTCTCCTCTTCTTCCCTCCTCCATTACTGATGATGTGGGATCTAATTACCTCATCACCCCTTAATTTATTTATGAAAAGGCTGAGGTTAAAGAATGAAACTCTTGTGTCCTTTAGGAACCTTCTGTAAAAGCATTCCTCACCCCATTCTCTCCCTTTTGCCTGATAAAACCTCCCTTTTCTGTTTCTGGCAACTTGGAATTGTTCTTACTTGCAAAGTTAAATAAATAAACTTTCCTCTAAGGACTGGGTGGAGGCAGCTGTGTGGGTTAAGCTATGGCTGTGCTAGCCATACTCCCAACGGATCAATCAATATATAAACAAGAATTCACCCATCCTGCAGGAAGCAGCTCTCTAGACCAGCAAACAGCTCCTGGACGTCCTGGCTTCCCCCTCACAAGACCCTAGGGGAAGAGGAGTCTTTTGAATTTTTTTAATTATCACACAAGAAATACATGGATATATTCATCTTGTACAAAAATACGGAATTGCATAGAATAAAAAGTTTAAGGTTTTTCTTCTCATTTTCCATCACAATGTAAAGAGTTTGTTATATGTCCTTTGATGTAGATCTTAAAACAGTGCACTTTCATATTAAAAGGGCATCTATATTTTTAAATGACATAAATGGTATTCCATCGTAGGTCCAGTTGCGCTACTTGTTTTCATCAACAATATGTCCTGCCCATTCTTCTCAGACCACACATTTTAACGGTTACAGTAGTTATTTCATGGAAGTGTCATTTTAAAAATGCATTTCCCTATAAATGGTCATTAACATAGTTCCCAGTGTTTCAGTATTACAAGCTGTGTTGAAAGTAGTGGTTTTCTGGGAATCATCCATGCATATCATGCATTAATATATTCAGCATATACTTATTGTGGGCTCACCCAGGTGCCACTCACGCTACTTGGGGTTGGCGGTAAACAGAACAGGTACCTAAAACTAGAGTTTTAAAAAAATGTGCTTAATGGAAAAGGGGAATTTTCTTTTTCTGAGGGCGAACCAGGCTGAAGATCGGTCTCTACCCAAACCCACAAGGACGAGGAGGACGTCTCCGCGGCTCTGAAAAAGGGACCCCAGAACCGAGCGTGAGGAAGGTACATTTCCCATCCATGCCCAGTTTCTGACGGCCGCGGCGCCCAGTCTCTAGATGCTCGGGACACGCAGCAGGACGCCGGGCACAGGTCCGGCCGGGCGGGGCGGGGCCGAGCTGCGCGCGACCCTCGGCGCGCTCGAAGCCCAGACCCGAGCGGCCTCTCTGGCCCCTGCTCCCGCGGGCTCTATGACACCGCGTTGGCTCGCGGGACGGGGCGGGGTTGGCTGAGGGGGAGGAGACCATGCCAAGCTCTTCGTCTCGCGGTAGGTCTCGCGAGGGCTTCTCGCGAGATTGACGAAGTACCGCGCTTGCGCACTTCTGTGGCGCCCGGAGGTGGTGGCTGGTGTGCTGGCGTGTGTGCAAGGAGAGACCCTCAGTGTGGCGGCCACTGCCACTTTGCTCTCCGGGACTTGCCACCATGAGTAGCACCTTAGCCAAGATCGCGGAGATCGAAGCCGAGGTAATAGATGCAGCTGGCGCTTCACTCCACGTCCGAGCGTCCCTTTTTCGATGGCGTGGTTCTGCTTGTTTTTCCTTAAGCGAAGTCAGGACGGGCCCCTGTCCCCTGACTCCATCCTGGTCCCCCACGCCCCGACTCCCTCCACCTGAGGCTCCTGTCCTCCGACTCCTTTCATCCGGTTCCTCATACCCCGACTCTTCACCGCCCGAGCCCGCGTTCCTGGACTCCTTTCCAGCTGGGCCCCCTTTCCGCGCCCCTGAACCTTGGGACCCTTAGTATGTTTCCCCTCTCAGCGTTTCCCTCCCGTCCCAACGTTGTCTCTCTTTACTGCAGCCTCGACCAGCTCACACGCTTCGGGGTCGGTCTGCCTCATCCCTCGCCCCCTGCCTCTGAGCCCCTTCCGCACGTTACTGCTCCTGGAAATGGGATCCGGAAATAAATAGACATCTATGTGGCAGCAGTCGAGTCCTGGATTATTGTGTGATTCTAGAGTCTGAAGGCTCAGAACACTTTAGACTATGGAAAGTGTTGGCTATGGGGCATAAGAGATACAAGTAGCAGACAAGGAGCAGATGGTGGGTTTTAGTTTATTTAGTCTGTGGAATGACCTTGGTCCTATCTCTTTTCCTTAGGCCTCAACTGTTGGCTCTGTTATGAGGGGGATGGGCTGGGTGACGGAGTCGGTGAATTTACACTCTCTTTAAATCAGTAAAATGGGTACACTGACTGAGGAAAAAATTCTCTCAGAATTTTTTACCCTGTGGAAACTGCTTCTGATTGATGGTTCCTCCTTTATAGATGGCTCGAACTCAAAGGAACAAGGCCACAGCACACCACCTAGGGCTGCTTAAGGCTCGGCTTGCTAAGCTTCGCAGAGAGCTCATTACCCCAAAAGGAGGTGGTGGTGGTGGGCCAGGAGAAGGTTTGTGTTTTTTTGTCACCTTTTTTTTGGGGGGGTGGGGACGGGCGGGTATAATTCCTATAAAAATAATACAGGCAAAATAATTGAAAAAATTTGTCAAAGTATATTTGAATTTTCTAAGCTCGAATTCTTATTTTCTTTTTCATTTTTTCTTCTGCTGGTTTCAAAGGCAAATGAATATTGTTTAAGTGAGCGACAGTTTTATTTATGTTCTGCACCGATTCAAAATAGGGTTGCATTGGCTTGTAGAAGTGCTTAAATATATACTGTGCAACAGATTTTAAAAAAAAATAATAAGTAAGGAAATTGATGCAAAGGGAAAATGAAGGTAGAAGAATAAGTTGAAGCCAAGAGAGAGAAGGTTAGAACCAAAAGGAATTTAAGATCTGTACATTTGCTAGGGAAGAGTCACAAATTTGGTTCTGACCTTCTTTGCAGCCACTTTAACAAGACAAAACCAATTGTTAATATACTTCCCAGGGTTTGTAAGATAAAAAAGCAGCTTGTGGTTTTAGATCAATTCTTACATGATATTTGAGCCCTAAGAATTATGGGT
>NW_006922007.1:1504911-1576452 GCF_000298275.1 Orycteropus afer afer
TTCTTGATGTTTTAGGTTTTGACGTGGCCAAGACAGGTGATGCTCGAATTGGATTTGTGGGTTTTCCATCTGTGGGGAAGTCAACACTGCTAAGTAATCTGGCAGGGGTATATTCTGAGGTGGCAGCCTATGAATTCACTACTCTGACCACAGTGCCTGGTGTCATCAGATACAAAGGTGCCAAGATCCAGGTGAGTCGGGCCTACAGGCCAGTGTTGGGATGAAATCCATTCTTTCATTCACTTAAGAAGCACTCAGTAGGAGCTCACTGTATATCAGGCCTGAATTTCCATTTCTCAGGTTCTCTCTATTGTAAGAGATAAAGTGGTACTAAATATAATACAGTGTAGTACCTATGGAAACACAGAGAAAGAGGGGACTAATTTTTCTCCAGGAGATGGAAGAGAAAGGAGGTCCTGTGAGACAGTCAAAGAAGGCTTCATGTAGAAAGTGACATTGGAGGTGAGCCTTGGAATAGAATTTGACCAGGTCAAAAAGGGAGAGGAAAGAGCATTTCAGGTAGCAGTAATGGTGAGCAGCGTGCTGTGGTGTGAGTTTAAATGTGGGGTGGGAGTGGAGGGAGCTGAATTAGGAAGGGCCATGTGTGGCTGTTAAGGAAAATGTTTTTTTATCTGTGTATTGCTAGGAACCCTCAGATATTTTTTAAATAGGTAAATAAATGGTCAGATCATTTTAGAAGGCAGTTCTTAGTGGTCTGTAAACCTAATGTAAAGTTGGTCTCCTGAGAAGTTCTTAGATGATAGATTTAGGACTCCCAAATGAGAGGTCACTTTGAGTATGAAAGAAGTATATGTGAAATATAATGGAACATATTTTCTGGGCTACATGACTAAGAAAGGGGTCTGAACTCTTATGATACTTGAGTTTAGAGGTTTAATGTTGCAGTAATTATGCCATGATACGCTTAGTGTCTCATTGACTTTTTGTGGCATCCTTAGGCCAAAAGAAACACTAATAAACAGGTAGGCACAAAGAACTTAATGTCCTTATGGCAACAGTTATTTACTCATAGCATATTGTACCTGTTGGCTGCTGCACAGCCTTTCAAACTTTGGAATCAAATTGGACACTGCCACATTCATTTCTTTTTCCACAATGATTTTTATGTGTATTTCCTTTTTATCATAGCAACCACTGAGAAAGTGAAATTTACCATGATTCAGATAGACTGTAATGGAAAGCAGTGTAGTAGAATCTAATGTTTTAATTGTAAGCTACTTACAGTTGAAGTAAGCTGGTAGTTCACTTAGTGCTTGAAACACAATTGCTGTGTTTCTCTTGAAAATTTAGGAAATAAAAGTTCACTGTCGTGCTCCAGAATTTCTTGAGACACGGTTTGGAAACTGTGGATTTGGTTTTCTTTTCTTCCTTGCTGAGTTATGAGGTTCATTTTTGGTTCTTTCAGTGTAGAATCTGTACTTTTTAGTATAGAATACCACCAGTGTCCTGGTGGTATTGTGAATGGCCTTTTTCCTGCTGGTTAGATGCCCTTACAGAGACTGTTCAGACCTATCCCTTGCTGGAACCCCATTTCAAAATGTATCTTTTGTGATGGGATGCTATTGACATCCCTCTCAGGTTTTCTGAGTGTATAGGAATTAAAAGAGCTGCTCTCTCTCTTTCCCACAAAACCACCATTTGTTGCAGTCTCTTAGGATTTTATTTATCTATTTTTTGTTCTCTTTCCCACTCACCACCTCTGCCTCTTTTTTTTTCTCACCTTCTTTCTCCAAGTAGCTCTGGTGGCACAGTGGCTAAAGCATTTGGCTGCTAACCAAAAGGTCAGGTTTGAACCCACTAGCAGCTCTGTGGGAGAAAGATGAGGCAATCTGCTTTCATAAAGATTTACATCCTTGGAAATGCTATGGGGCAATTCTCCTCTGTCCTATAGGGTTGCTGAGTCGGGATAGACTTGATGGCAGTGGGTTTGGGTTTTCTGACTTTCCCCAGAAAGCAAGTTAAATACATATAAGTGAATGTACTTAACTGGATTGAGATGATTGCCTTCAGATGTTTTAAGAAAGGCTGTTTTGTGGCAGAACATTCATTCTCTGTGATTTGTGTTGGTAGGAGTACAGAATTAGAACCAATTAATAAGAATTATAAAACCCATTACCATCAAGTTGATTCTGACTTTTAGTGACCCTCATTGGATTTCCAAGGCTGTAAATCTTTATGGAAGTAGATTGCCTCATCTGCCTCCTGCAGAACAGCTGGTGGGTTTGAATCGCTGGCCTCCTGGTTGGCAGCCAAATGCCTTACCCACTATGCCAGAGTCCTTAATAAGAATTTTAAGGAAGGAGATTTCTACTTTGTGTAAGGAAGGCCTTTCTTAGTGTGTTGTTGTTGCTGTTAGCTGCTGTCCAGTCAGCCCCAACCCACATTCACCACATGCACAATGGAATGAAATGCTGCCTGGGCCATCCCCATAATTGGTGGTAGTTAGAACTGTTACGATCCATAGGGCTTTTGTTGGCTGATTTTCATAAGGAGATTGCCAGGGATTTCATTACCTGGTAGCCCTTGAGGTAAAGAACTGCTGTGTCTGGAGGTGTTCATGTAGTGGCTGAACCACCATTTACCAGCAGCGTTGCAGAGGGGAGTTACGTATCGCGTTGGCTGCACAGTGTTTTGAAGTATTTGAGTTTGAATACCTTCAGGCACTATCTTAGTTATCTAGTGCTTCTATAGCAGACATGCCATAAGTGGGTGGCTTTAACAAACATTTATTTTCTCAAATTTTAGGTGGCTAGAAGTTTGAATTCAGGGTGCCAGCTCTCAGGGAAGGCTTTCTCGGTTGGCTCTAGAGGAGAAGGCCTTGTCTCTTCTGAGCCTTGGCTCCTGGGTTAGCTTCAGGTGGCCTGACATCTCTCTTCCCCCATCTATGCTTTTTCACTTTTATCTGGAAAGAGATTGACTTCACATACACTCTACACTAATCCTGACTCATTAACATAGCAAAGACGTTGTGCCATCCAGTCATCTCCAACTCCCAGTGACCTTATGTACAACAGAACAAAATATTGCTGAGTCCTGTGCCAGCCTCACGAACCCTACTGTACCTGAGCCCATTGCTGCAGCCACTGTGTCAATCCATCTTGTTGAAGGCCTTCTCCTCTTTTGTTGACCCTCCACTTCACCAAGCATGACATCCTTCTCCAGAGAATGGTCCCTTCTGACAACATGACCAAAGTAGGTGAAAGGAAGTCTGGCCATTCTCACTTCCAAGGAACATTCTGGCTGCACTTCTTCCAGGACAGATTGAGTTCTTTTAGCAGTCCACGGTACTTTCAGCATTCTTCACCAACACCACAACTCAAAAGCATCAACACTTCTTTGGTCTTATTCTTCGTCCAGCTCTCACATACATATGAGACAATCAAAAATACCATGGCTTGGGTTAGGTGCATCTTAGTCTTCAAGGAGATGTCTGCTCTTCAGCACTTGAAAGAGGTCTTTGGCAGCAGATTTGCCCAATGGAATACGTCTTTTGATGTCTTGACTGCTGTTTCCATTGGTGTTGATTATAGAACCAAGTAATATGAAATCTTTGACAACTTCAGTCTTTTCTCCACAAAGACATAGAGGTTAGGATTTACAACACATATTTTTAGGGGACACAATTCATTCCATACAGACAGGAGTCTCAGAACGCCTTTGGTTCTGTACAGCATTGATTTACACATTTAAGTTAACCTGCTTTAGTCTTTAAAGGCATTTGAGTTTTAAGTATTTTGACATCCATTTCTTAATCCATGGTTTAAAGAAATCTTTTTTTCTTATCTCTTGGTTGGTGGTAATCAGACATATTTTTATATCAGACATATTTTCATCAGACATTGGCTATTTTTATTGAATGAATAGTTGCTACATTTGGACAGTTTGTCTTAACTTTTTATATATTTCTCTCAAGAAAAGCTAAGTTGAAGTTTTTACTTTTGTGGGGGCTCAGTAAATTTCATTGTGTTAAGTTGCTGGAGTGATAAAGCCCTTGCTATTTTCCCCTCCATGTAATATTCTCTCCTTTGGATGGTCTTTTATGTGACATTATAGTCATATTCCAGATTTGGAAAATTTAGATTATCCACATGGATTTTCCTTTCGAGTTCTTGATAGCGTAGTTAGACTTGATGTGTAATGAAGCCTTTTTCTGATAATATACTTTTTTTTTTTTTTTTAAATAGCAGAAATGGGTTTACTCAATGGTAGAGGTAGTTATAGAATCATTAGAATGGCTGAAGAAACAGATTCTAGACTTAATTTCTAGGAACAACTCATGATAAACTTTTTGTTTCTTAAAATATCTTTATGGTGGTTTAATTCACTTATAGTAAACTATACAGATTTAGAGCGTATAATTTGTTAACTTTTGACATAAATATATAACCCACTGCCATCAATTCAATTCCTCCTCATAATGACCCAGTGGGACATAGTAGAACCATAGGGTTTCCAAGGCTCTAAATCTTTACAGAAGCAGACTGCCTCAGCAATTTCCCACAGAGCTCCTGGTGGATTTGAACTGCTGACCTTTTGGTTAGCAGCTAAATACTTCAACCATTGCACCACCAGAGCTCCTTTTGACATATATAGTATGTATCTATATGTATTCTGTATATATATGTGTGTGTGTGTGTGTGTGTGTATAATCAGTGAAATCTTCAACATAGTCAAGATTGTGAACATACATGTCACCCCGAAAGTTCCCTCATGCGCCTTCCCTTTTGTTCCTCCCTGCCTCTCCATCCCCAAGCAATCACTGCTTTGCTTTTGTCACAGTACAGTAGTTTGCATGTTAAAGAGTTTTATATAAATAGAACTATATATAAATTTATACTTTTTTTTTTTTGAAGGGGCTGGCAGTCAGCATAATTAATAATGATAAACTTTTAATTTCCCCATGGAGCCCCTCCTACTTTGTATTAGCCGTAAGTTTGAATTAATTTTAGACTTAAAGAAAAATGGCAAAATGGCAAAAATAGTACAGGGAATTCTCTTATGTCCTTTATCTTTATCTTGCTTCCCCTCGTGTTAACACTCTTATATTATGGAAAAATTATCACAGATAGGACATTAACATTGGTACAGTAATCATCACTAAACAGTGGTAAAACTTCCAATTTTTACCAATTTTCACCCATGTCCTTTTTCTAGTCCAGGATTCTGTCCAGGATCATTCCGTAATAGCAATGGGTGATATTGCAGAATCTCCCTCAGTTTGGATTGTCCGATGTTTTCTCATGATTTGATTGAGGTCTTAGGCATTTTTAGCAAGAATACCACAGAACTGATGTGTCCTCAGTTCATCATATGGGATTCATTATGTGGAAACATATATGTAGATACATGTTTTATTTCTGATGATGTTGACCTTGATCATTGGTTAAGATGGTAACTGCAGGCCTTCACTGTAAAGTCATTTTGTTGTAGTTGACATAAATATTTTGGGAGTAATACTTTGAGAAGATGCAGTCATATTTCTCCCTAAACTTTTCCCCACTCATTTTCATATCCATCTGTGGATCTTCGCTGCAACAGTTGTTACTCTGGTTTTTATGTACTGCTGATTCTTTATTTCCTGCTATGTTTATTAATCAGACTTCTGTTACAAGGAAGCTTTTTGAATTTGAATACCTTCAGGCACTACCTTAGTTATCTAGCTGTCTGGTGCTTTCTCCCCTGCTTATTTACTTACTCAACAATTTATATTAATATGGACTCAAGGATATTTTTTTCCTATAGGTTGTAATCCATTGTTACCCTCACTTTATGACTCAATCGCTCAAATCGTTCCAGCTTTGAGCAATAGAAACTCCTTTAGTGTTCTGTGGCTCCTGTGTTCTTCTCATAAGCCCCTATCTTCTTGTGAGCACTTCCTTATTTTCTGGTGCCACAAGATATTCCAGGCTAATCTTATTTTTCCCCTGCCCCAGCCTTGCGTTAAACTGCTTCTCCAAGGAGCCTTGGTTTCTTTCATTGGAGAATGGTGTTTGGAAATCAAGGTATGGGTCTTGGGGGTGCTTATTACTTCTTACGTAGTCTTTTGGACCAGGGTATGCAAAGTTTCCAGATCCAGGCAAGTATGTTCAACAAAAATTACCATCTTTTTCTTTTTTGAAAGAGTGAAAAACAAAACAAAAAGACTGTCGTCGCTGAGTCAGTTCCGATTTACGATGACTCCATGAGTGTCGGGGTAGAACTGGGTCCATAGGGTTTGCAGTGGCTGATTTTTTTTGGGAAGTGATTGCCAGGCCTTTTTTCCAAGATGTCTCTTTGTGGACTCCAACCTCCAGCCTTTCAACAGCTGAGCTCTTAACTGTTTGCACCACCCCGTGACTCCTTGAAAGCATAAAGGTAGCTAAAGTTGCCAAACGTGTTATATCATGCTGTTTCTAATGCAGTGAGGAAAAGGGAGGAACTCTTCAGTAGAGACTTGGATGGTGAGATTGAGCTGGCAAGCACCTTCTGAATTAGTTCTTTTATGCCCCCATTTTTGTTGAGATGAAATTGACATAACAAAATTAACCACTTTAAAGTTAACAGTTAGTGATGTTTCGTATGTTCACTGTGTTGTGCAGCCATCACTTTTGTCTGGTTCCAAAACATTTTCACCACCTCAGCATGTGCTGTGGAGTTGTCTTTGATGATGTCATCAGAGTAGCTTCTGTGAAGTTTTACTTTACTCCATGTCCTAGGCTGTTGAAAAAAACAGTCACTCACTCACTGCCACTGAGTCGATGCCAACTCATAGCAACCCCTCCTTGGGTTTCTGAGGCAGTATCTCTGTGGAAATAGATTGCCCACTCTTCCTTTCAGGGAGTGGCTGGTGGGTTTGAACCGCCAGCCTTCTGGTGAGCAGTCAGATGCCTTGGGCACTATGCCACCAGAGCTCCTGGGCGATTGAACAGTCATTCTCAATTGGGTATACAAATCAGGAGTTACCAGTGGAACCTTTTGAAGTACAGCTTGATACCTGAGCCCTACTTTGGCCCTTCCAAATCAGAATTTGCAGGTGTGGGCTCAGTTGTCTCCTTTCTTAAAGGTTTTCCAGGTGATTCTGATGTGCTGTCCTGCTCAAGAACAGCTGTAGAGATAACTGAATTGGAAAGCTTGGGAGATTTGCAAGGGTCTCAGTATATGCTCACCTAACTAACCATTATCTACAGTAAAGAATTAGTGAGGTGGCTCCACCTTCCAGAAAGTAGGGGGCTACGGGAAGATGTTAATGTAGAATAATGGATTTGACCCCCAAAAAACAGGGTATAGTCTTAGTTCTATCATTAGTTTACTAGGCTTGTGACTCTGGCCAGATCACTTAACCTGTGTGAACCTAGCTAATACTTTGCATCTCACGGGGCTGTTAGGTCTTTTGAACAGGTAAAACATATTAAAAGCTCTGTAGGTGGCATTGAGTAGATGAGGGAAAGTAATGTTCACATGATTACTGAGGGGGAATATTGGATTTGGATCTCCTAAATTTTGGAACTTGAGGAGAAAGAAATATACTTAATCTGTTCAGATTGATAACGGGTTTTTCTTTCTTCTCCTGTCCTTAATCTTGCAGCTGCTGGACCTCCCGGGTATCATTGAGGGTGCCAAGGACGGCAAAGGTAGAGGCCGCCAGGTCATCGCAGGTGAGCAGCCCGAGGCTGTCCTTCCAGGGCATCGTCCCCTCACCTCTTCCCTTACCTGGTACTGTTACGGTAACGAGGGACTTTTGGGCTCGGAGATTATACCACACGGAAGGGCATAGTTTTACCTGATTTCTCACTGGGGTAGAATGTCAGGACTTGAAGGGATCTCACAGAGTGACACCCTGGATGCCCCATCTGAGCAGAAACAAAGATGGGAGCAGTGAAGTGCTTTGGCCAGCTCCCTGTATGGTGGAGTCAAACTAGACTCAAGTCTCCTGACTCCCACCGACACCTGTCCTTTCTTTAAAAGGGAAATATGAAATAAATGGCATCAGTCTGCTGCCCCACCTGTCTTCACCCTTGCTGTCACTCCGCAGGGGCAACTCTTGTTAACTCTTGAGCTGTTCCTTCTATGACTTTGCCTTCCTATTTCTAAATATTAGGCTTCTGTTGCTATTTCATAGTTAATAATATTTTTTTGCTTTTATTTTGTTGTGAGACTGTACACCAATTGAACAGTTTCCGCGTGTACCATTTAGTGACATTGATTACGCTCTTCGGGCCGTATAACCGTTCTCATCCTCCTTTTCTGAGTTTTTTCTTCTCCGTTAACATACACTCAGCGCCCTGTAAGGTTCTTGTCTAAGCTTTTGAGTTGCTGTTAATAGGATCCCACATAGAGGAAAGAGCATAATGGTGAAGGCAGACACTCTTGGCTGGTTGAGCTAAACTATCGTTTGGTTTCAAGAAGACTTCAGGGAATGTTTTTCATTTAAGGTTTAAAGATTGTCTCGGGATTGTTTTGTTTTTTTTCCCTCTGTTAATTTTGCTGGCTGTTTGATGGCCCCAGTCAGTATGAGACTTGTATCTTTCCTTTATGGGAAATTTCCCTGTTTACTTTGATAATTTCCTCTCTGTTTTCTGGATTCATTCTTTATGGAATGTCTATTAATAGGATATTGGATCTCTGGATTGGGTTTATAATTTTATTTTTTTATGTACTTTTGTCTTAGTCTTATTTCTCAACTTTATCTTCTAATCCTGCTATTTAAAAAAAATTCTGTTATATTATTTTCACTTTCTAAGACTTACTCCTGCCTTTGGTTCTTTTTTGTTGTTGTTGTTGTTGTTGTTGTTATGTGCCGTCGAGTCAGACCTGATTCATAGCGAACCCTCCTTGGGTTTCCAAGGCAGTATCACTGCGGAAGTAGATTGCCCCATCTTCCTTCCGAGTGGTTCTTTTTTACAGCATCTTATTCTTGTTTCATGGCTGCATTGTTAACGTGCTCTGTCCAGGACGCCTGTGACTTTCCCCTTCTCAAACCTAATTGTCATTTCATTATCCATGTCTTTCTTGAGAAAATGCCATAGTTAATCAATCACTCTCTCCTTGAAATATTTTCTTCACTTTTTTCCTGGGATCCGCTGCTCCTTCCTGGTTTCTTTTGCTTGATCTGCCATAACTTCAGGATCTCTGACACTTTGATTGCCCAGGACCTCGTCTTGGGGATTCTTTCTTCTCTGTGTTCACTCTGAGTATTATAGCTTCTAGTTCCATGGCTTCAAATGTTTAGATATATATTCTAGTGATGGTGAAATATATAGTAGCACCTCTCCCTCTCTTGTGAATTTCGACTAACTGCCAGTGTAGCTCTGTGTAAATAGCTAGTAACCAAAAAAACCCAAACTCACTGCCAGAAAGTCGGTTCTGATTCATAGGGACCCGTTTGAATTTCCGAGGTGGTAAATCTTTATAGAAGTAGATTGCCCCATCGTCTTCTGTGGTGTGGCTGGTCGAGGTGGTAAATCTTTACAGAAGTAGATTGCCCCATTTTCTTCTGTGGTGTGGCTGGTGGGTTTGAACCACCAACCTCTGGTTAGCAGTCCCAGTAGGCATCTCAACTTTAGCATGTCTAAAACTGAGCTCTTGATTTCCTGTCCCCAACTTTCTTTTCCCTCAATGTTTCCCATCTCAGTAAAGGACAAATACATCCCTCAAACCTTTTAGGTCAAACACCTTTTTATCTCATCTTCCACATCTGGTACATTAACATTCCCTGTTGGCCTTACCTTTGAAATATATCTGAAATCAAGCCATTCTCTTCTTATTTGTGCATTTCTGTTTCTGTCCTCAAATGCAGATGGTTGAGTTAATTTTATGCTTCAGTTCGTGGCACATTTTCATCACAGGTCTGTGTAAGGCTGTCTCATTTATTTATCTCTACACTTGCTTCCTTTCCCTCCCTCTTAGGCAGCCATTCTAATGTGTTTAATGTTTACTTTATGTAGATAACAGCAGCAAAATGTATCACTGTCTTGTTCATATATATTTTGAGTTTTGCCTCATTCTCTTTCTCACTTCTTTCTGCTAACACTAACCTGCTGTCCCTGAAGGCGTCCTTGAACTCCATGGTATGCATCACCACATTGCATCTGTCCATATTCCTAGTTAGGATGATCCCTGTAGCCTCAGTCACCACAGCTAATGATGTAAGACAGCTTCACACTTGGCTCCTTTAGGAAAAATGGGAACAATTTTTTGGGATATAGAAGCACGAACAGAACTGCTGGGTCACCGGATACACATAAATGGCAGTTGACAAAGAGATGAGGGAATGTGCTCTCCAGAGTGGCTCCAGGCCACCCACCAGCTTCCTTTCTTCCCACCTCTGTCCACACTGTCCAGCCCTCTGAGTTTCGATAATGGGATAGATGTGAAGTGGTAGCTCTTGTTTTTATTTGCATTTCTCTGATGGAAATAAATGATTTTTAGAACATCATAGCATGCGCTTACTAGTTTGGGGTTTTCTTCTTTGGATGTTATTGATAACTTTGGTTCATTTTTTATTTAGGATTGCTGTCTTTCTCTTACTTTTCAGGAATTTCTCTTATATTCTAGCTCTACACTGTCCAGTATGATAGCTCCTTTAATTAAAATGCAATAAAATTTAAAATTCAGTTCTTTAGTCACATAAGCAACATATTAAGGAGTTCTGGTGGCACAGTGCCTAACGCATTTAACTGTTAACGAGAAGGTTCACTGTTCAAACCCACCAGCCGTTCTGTGGAAGGAAGATGGAGCACTGTGCTTCCATAAAGATTTACTGCCTTGGAAACCTAGTGGGGATCTCTGTGAGTTAGAGCTGACTTGATGGCAATGAGTTTGATTTTTTTGTTGTTGTTGTTAAATTGTCTACCATATTGGACAGCACAAGTTATGGAATTTTTCCATTATAACAGGAAGTTTTATTTGACAGCTCTGCTCTAGATACTAATTCTTTGCCTATTTTAAACATTGCCAATCTGTTAATTTGGGCCAAGGTAATCTTTATGGGATAGAAATCCTTAATTTTGATGGAATTATATAATTCACTCTTTCTTTCCTTGTGGTTTGTACATTTGAGGTTTTATTTAAGAAGTGCTTCTCTTTCCTTAGGTCATAAATATATTCTCTTTTTTTCTGTAATGTTAGGTCCCTTATCTACCTTGAGTCTCCTCTTACGTGTAGTATTAGAAGGGGATGCATTTTTTTTTTTGGTCTGTAATGAGCACCATCTTACCTTTTTCCTGATGATTTTCACCATCTTTAACCATCGCAGGTGCTGGTGCCACCGTGCTCCAGGCTGCCATCACGCCTTGCCGACACTAATGTCACAGCCCTGTTACTCTGCTTTGTCTTTGCTGCTGTGTGGTCCTTTTGGCTGAAGCTACAACAATTACATTTTAAGTCAGATCATGTCATTTCTCAGCTAGGAACCTTCCCTTGCCTTTTCCATATTTGGAATGAGACCCAAAGTCCTTTTTTTTCCCAAAAAAATTTTTATTGTGAAAGTTTACAGAGTAAATTCATTTTCCATACAGCAGTTCATATACATTTTGTTTTATGATACTGACTGCAATTCCCCACAACATAACTGCTCTCTTCTCATTTCCTGCCTGTGTTCTTCTTCCATATGTATTTCCTGCCCCCTGAGCTGTCTCTCCCTGTGCAAATACTGCACTTCTGTTCTGTGAATGAGTGTTCTTAGGATTGTTGTAGCTGGAATAAATATTTACCCTGTCTGTTGCTTAGCTATAGGGGTGAGTTTAATTCCAGGCTTGAATGGTAACTAGGGGCCATAGTCTCAGGGGTCTCACCAAGGTCAGTCAGACCAGTAAACCTCGTCTTTTTTATGATTTTGAGTTTTGTTCCACATTGTTCTCCCACTCTATCCAGGATCTCCTGCACTGATCCCTTTCTGAGTGGTTGACAGTGGTAGCCAGGTACCATCTAGTTCTGAGATCCAAACTCTTTATGTTAGCTTCCAGATCATAAATGACTTGGCCCATAGATACCGTGCTGACTAATCTCTTTCCCTATAACTCTTCTTCTTAATTACTGGGCTTTAGCCATCACTGGCCTCTTGGCTATTCCTTGAACATATCAAACATTGGATTGCCTCAGAGTTTTGGGACTTAACTATTTTTGCTGTCTACAGTGTTTTTCTGTAAACCATGTTGTTGTTAGTGCCATCGAGTTGGACCCGACTCACAGCGACCCCTTCTTGGGTTTCTGAGGCAGTATCACTACGGAAGTGGATTACCCAACCTTCCTTCCGAGGAGTGGCTGGTGAGTTTGAACCGCCAGCCTTCTGGTTAGCAGTCAAGTGCTATGCTACCAGAGCTCCTCCTCTGTAAACCGTATGAACCATAAACAATATAGAAAAATTTCCTTTCACACAGACTTCCCATTCCAATGGTATGAGACAGTAGTAAATAAATTAACAATTAGGATAGTCAGGAAAATACTGTCTGAGGTGATAGTTCTACTAAATCCTTCTACTAAATATCATCTTAGATGGTATTTTCCTGACTATCCTATATGAAATGATGAGTCAAAATCAAACTAGCAACGGGTTTGTTTTTGTTTTTACCCGAAACCTTTTTTTTTGGCCTTTTTCATCAGCTGACTCATAGTCATTTGTTAATTTATTTATTACTGTCTCATACCATTGCAGTGGAAAGTCTGTGTGAAGGGGGATTTTTCTATATTGTTTATAGTTGACTCTTCAATAAATACTTGTTGAATTTATAAAGAAATTTCTGAGGGCAGTGGTGGGTCAGTGGTAGAATTCTCGCCTTCTGTGTGGGAGATCTAGGTTCAATTCCTGTCCTTAAGCACAGATGCCACTTGTCTGTCCATGGAGGCTTACCTGTTATGATGCTGAACAGTCTCAGTGGAGTTTCTAGGCTAAGACCAGGAAGAAAGTTCTGGTGGTCTGTTTCCAAAATAGGCCAGTGATAACCCTGTGGATCACAGTGGTTTGATCCTGTTGTACAAGGGATAGCCATGAATTGGGGACTCACTTAATAGCAGCTAACAACAACTGAACATATGATTGGTAGACATTTTTTAAAACCTTTTCTTCAGCCTCCCTTTATGGTTTCTATTTTTGCTAGTCTTTTTTATGCTTTATTTTGTTGTCTAAGGAGCCCTGCTGGTGTAATGGTTATGACATCTGGCTGGTAACCAAAAGGTCAGTGGTTCAAACCCACCAGCTGCTCGGTGGAAGAACGATGAGGCAGTCTGCTTCTGTAAAGGTTTATAGCCTTGGAAACCCAGTGGGAGTTGCTATGAGTTAGAATCGACTTGATGGCAGTGAGTTTGTTTTTTGGTGTTTTGGTATCTGTCTTTCGTCTTGGAAGCTCTCTTCTCAGACATCTGGTGATCCTTGGTATTCTGTTTAAAAAATGAGGAACTGGGAAACTGATGGGACGCTCATTACTGAGCGGGCATTTGGGCGGATGATCGTTACTGTAGGGTGAAGATGGTACAGTGAGCCAGCTTTCTTGGAGGGAAGCTCCTAGATGTTGCTAACAATAGGTTCTCTTTATTTTCCTCCCCTCGGGGCTAGCCAGGAACTCCATAGAAAAATACCTATGATCTCTGCTTGGAGGGTATTGTGTGTGTCCTGGGAGGTAAGCTGGAAGCAGGGGATGGAGGGGCTCTGGGGACTCCGACTGTTTAGACTGTAGCCTTCAGCTACACTTCCCTCTTTTCAGCCGATGGTTTCATTGTTGTGCTCCTTAGGCCCGAGCCTGAACCCCAGTGGCACTTCTGTCTTAAATCTTAGGTCTCTTTAGAAAGAGTCAGTTCGGCAGAACCGCGTTTCCATTTCCAGCTTCTTTTTCAACTTTTGTACTTTACATGCTGTGTTACCTGTTCAGGGTTCCTGTGTGTTTTCATGTTACCATCAAGAACCACACTAGGACATATGTTAGCTTTGTTTTTTTTTCCTCCCCCAAACCAGCCTTTATAATTACTGACTTTTTTTTAAGGGTCTGAAAGC
The DNA here is from genome assembly GCF_000298275.1 of Orycteropus afer afer. Taxonomy (NCBI): domain Eukaryota; kingdom Metazoa; phylum Chordata; class Mammalia; order Tubulidentata; family Orycteropodidae; genus Orycteropus; species Orycteropus afer. The sequence continues at coordinate 1,518,896 of NW_006922007.1, forward strand.
TCTAAATTGGGCATGGATTTCTTCTAAAGGGTTGCTCATATTGCCATGGCTTTGTGGTATTATGTGCTGTCAGTCAATCCTGACTCGTGGTGAGTCTGCTTCATAGGCTTCCTAGGTTGTAATCTTAATGGGAAGGTGCTCTGGTGGTGCTGTGGTTAAGGCACTGGGCTGCTAACCAAAAAATAGGCGGTTCGAACTCAATAGGCACTGCCACTCCATGGAGAAAAGTGAGGCAGTCTACTTTCGTAAAGATTTACAGCCTTGGAAACCTGATGGGGGTCTCAATGAGCTTTGGTTTAATCTTAATGGGAGGTCAGCAGTCAGGCATTTTCTCCTGCAAAGTGGCTGGTGGGTTTGAACCACCAGCTTTTTAGTTAGCAGCTGAGTGTTAACCATTGTGCCACTTGGGCTCCTTTGTAGCCTTACAGTTTTCTGTAAACGTGAAACAACACAGCACTAGAGTAGATATTTTCAACTCCATTTTGGGCTTTTGGAAGAAGCTTTTACCCTGAGCTTTTTTATTCTGATTTATGTCTGATGTTCCAGGCTAATACTAATAATGTCCCCTTTCCTTCTCAAAAATTTCATTGCTTGGGTAAGAAATTACATAATCTCATCAGTATTTTTTTTTTTTAAGTTATTGTTTGAATTTTAACCGGCATGGTTTACTTTTTTGATAAAAAAAAAATAATAAGATGTCAAAACAACTACAAAACTCTCAGAATCTTTGATTAACTGTTGTTCTGTAGAGTCTGATTAAACCCCAACGGGATACAAAATCTTTGCTATCTTGAGATACACAAAGATTTCTTAGATGGAACACTTAAAATCACAAACCATGAAAGAAACAGTTGATAAATTGCACATTATCAGAATTAAAACTTTTTTCAAAAGATATACTTAAAATGTAACAGCATCTCACATATGGGGAGAAAATATTTGCAACATGCTTATCTGACAAAGGACTTAATTCTGAATACATAAAAAAACTTTTATATTTTGGTGGTAAGGAGACAACCTAATAAAAAATGGGCAAAAGAGTGAACTCAAGATGCATGAATGCCCAGTAAGCACATGGAAAGATGTGCAACATCATTGTTCATCAAGGAAATGCAGATTAAACCACAGTGAGATGTCCCGCACTAGAATGGCTAAAATTAAAAAAGGAATAATACCAAAGTTTGGGAAAGATGGGGAGCAATTGAGATTGTCCATGGCTGCGATGGGAGAGTAAAATCATAAACACCTTGGAAAATGGGGTAGCAGTTTCTTATAACCTATACCTACCATGTTATGTGCCGTTGAGTCGGACCGACTCATAGTGACCCCTCCTTGGGTTTCCGAGGCAGTATCACTACGGAAGTAGATTGCCTCAATCTTCCTTCCAAGGAGTGGCTGGTGGGTTTGAACCGCCAGCCTTCTGGTTAGCAGTCAAGTGCCTTATATGACTCAGAAATCCCACTTCTTGTGTTTACCCAGGAAAAATGAAAATGTATGCCACAGAAAGACTTACACATGAAATTCCTAGTAGCATTGGTCATAATGATCTGAAATTGTATAAACAATCCAAGTGTCTATTAACAGATGAACGGATAGGCAAATTGTGTGTCCATAAAATGGAGCACCTCTCAGTAATATAAGGGATGATTTCCTGATACATACATAACATGGGTGACTCAGAAACAGCATGCTAAGTTAAAAGAGCCACAAAAGACTGCATACAGTATGATTCCACTTAGATGGAATTCTAAAAAGTGCAAACTAATTTGTGGTGACAGAAAGCAGATGAGTGGCTGGGAGTAGAGGGGACAGCTGAGTGCAAGGGGGCACACGGGAACTTTTGGAGATGATGGGAAGATCCTGTATTTACTTGCTGTGCTGATTGCACCATTGTATACATTTGTCATCAAACTGTATTTAAAATAGATACAATTAATTGTTTGTAAATTATTCCTCTATAAAGTTGTAATGACTTCAAGACACCTATTGTAAATTGACTTCTGGAAAGAATTTTTTTGTAATCTTAAGGACTGTGGGGGGTGGTTTACCAAAATCTTTGTCTCTTTAATGTAGGATAAAAGCTCTCTTGCTGTGAGTATTTGGGTTAGTTAAGGCTTTATTGACCTCTGCTTGAGTATAAACTCTTTCCCCCAATTCTTCAGTGGCCCGAACCTGTAACTTGATCCTGATTGTTCTGGATGTCCTGAAACCCTTGGGACATAAGAAGATAATCGAAAACGAGCTAGAAGGCTTTGGCATTCGATTGAACAGCAAATCCCCCAACATCGGCTTTAAGAAGAAAGACAAGGGCGGCATTAATCTCACGGCCACTGTAAGTGGGGAAGGCAGCGAGAGGCAGGGTGCTAAAGGGATGGGGTGGGGAATGGATTGACACTGACATTTGGAAATTGACTGGCTTCTTTACTAATTAAGGAGTGCTGGTGGTGTAGTGTTGAGCTGCTAACCAAGAGGTCAGCATTTCTAATCCACCAGCTGCTCCGTGAGAGAAAGATAAGGCAGTTTGCTTCTGTAAAGATCTACAGCCTTGGAAACCTATGGGACAGTTGGGCTCTGTCCTGTAGGGTTGCTATGAGTTGGAATCCACTTGATGGCAGTTAGTGTGGTTTTTTTGGTTTTCTGTGCTAATTAAGCTAACACAATTACCTTGAAAAGACTGAGGAAAAAGATAATAAGAATAGGACAGAGGTCAGTCTCAGACTTACCTTGGCAACTTCATTTCCTCTTTTGGGTTATCTATTTGGAGCCATAGGGGCATGTGGACCATCTTATACTTGCATGAAGTAGATGTTGTCAGTATTATGTTTTCATTCATTCAGTGGAAATTCACAGAGCATCTGCTATTGGGCAAGCATTGTTTTAGGCTCTGGGGATGTAACGGGGAGCAAACAAAGTTAATGAGTGAAATACAGGGGGTATCAGGAGATGATAAATCTAAGGACAAAGTAAAGTAGGAAAAAGGGATAGGAAAGGAGTATTGATGTGGAGGCTGTAGTTTTAACTAAGGTGATCAGGGAAAACTTCATTGCATTTACATGAAGGTGTGAACCAGGTGAGTGTCTTGGAGGAGATCATTTCGTGAAGAGAGAATATTGAATGTGGAGGCACTGTGTGGAGGCACTGAGGTAGAGCGTGCCTTTGCATGTTTAAGAAATAGCGGAGTGAGTAAGTGGATGAAGTCCTAACATACGGCCACATATGCTTTGACTTTGCGTTCTGACCCACAGAATAAATATATGTTGACCTCATTTTGTTTCTGTTATTGTTGTGAACTACATACATAACAAAGTTTGCCATTTTAACCATTTTTTTTTTTTTTTTTGATGCAAAAGCAGGAGGAGTTTATTCGAGGTACCAGCGCGCTGGGGCCCGACTCATATCCCACGCAAGGGCAGAGGAGTTGAGCAGCCAGCAACAAAGTTACACAGTATTTAAAGGCAAAACCACAAGGGGGTGGTCAGAGAGAGAGAGTACAGCTGATTGCATTTTAACCATTTTTTAGTGTACCTTCAGTGACAGTTACATTTACCATCTTGGGCTATCATTAGCACTGTATGTTTCCAAAATCTCAAACAGAAACTCAGTGCTCCTTCAGCAGTAACTCCCATCTGTTCTCCCTGCAGCCTCTGGTAACCACTGATAAACTTCTGTCTCCTTGCGTTTGCCTATTCTGGATACTTCATATAAATGGGAGCATACGATACTTGTCCTAGTGTCTGACTTATTTTACTCAGCATAATGTTTTCAGTGTTCATCTGTATCATAGCACATACCAGAATTTCCTTTCTTTTTATGACTGAATAATATTCTATGGTATGGATAGACCACATTTTATTTATCTGTTCATCTGTTTATGGACACTGGGGTGGTTTCCACATTTTTGTGAATAACAAATAATGCTACCGTGAATAATTGTGTACAGATATGTCTGATTCCTTTTCGTTGTCCAATCTCTTGGGTATATACCTAGAAGTAGAAATTCTAGGTCGTGTTGCACTTCTGTGTTTAATTGTTTGAGGAACTCTGAAGCTGTTTTCCATAGTAGTTGCACCATACACATCCACCAGTAATGCGCAAGGGTTCTAATTTCTTCACATCCTTGACCAACACATTTGTTGCCATTTTTCTGATAGTAGCCATCCTAGTTGGTATAAAATGTTGACTTAGGTATTAATGGGATCATACTGCCTGTTGTGTTAAGAATAGACTGGAAATGGGGTAAGGAGAAAAGCAGAAACCATTTAAGGAGGTTGTTGCAATAATCCAGACAAGAAATGGTGGCTTCTTATACCAGGGCAGTAACAGTGAGGAGGAGCAAGTGATTGATTCTGGAAGGATTTTGAAAGTAACTGATAAAAGTTACAGATGGATTTGTTGTGAGTTGTAAGAGAAAGTCAGAGATGACCATACTTTTTTTACCCTGAGCTAGAAAAATAGTGGTGTCTTACCAGCCGAAATGGTGAGACATCGGATAGAACAGGTTTGGAGGGGAGGGGGATATCAGAGTGTTAAGTTTGAGATGTCAGTTGTCAATTAGACATCACAGTATTACTGTCGAGTAGGTATGTAAATTCAGAGGAATGATCTGGACTAGAGTTAAAACTTTGGTGGTCATCAGCTTGACAGTCATGAGCCTAGCTGAGATCACTAAAGAGTGAGTATTAATGGAAAAGAAAAGAAGTTAAAGGATTGAACCCTGACCTTCCCATGATTATAGGCTGAGAAATGGGAAACCTCAGCAAATCTGATTTCTCACACAAAGTGGAGATTGGGGATTCCAAACTAGAAGAGTTTGGAATCCTGGAAATCAAGTAAAAGAAAGTGTTTAAGTAGGAAGGAGTGATCAGTTCTGTTAAATGCGGCTTCTAGGTTGTATAATTGAGGACTGAGAATTTTCTACTAAATTGAACATTCTAGAGGTCCACGTGATTTGACTGGCACATGTTTAAGCTGGCCCACCTAAAAGATCTTTGCCATTATCCTATTACGTTTGAAATTCTAGCATTCAAGGTTCCTTCCTTTGAGTTTAAACTAAAAGCTTTACTTTTCATGCATTGCCTACTAAAGGCCATCTCTCCTCCAGGGTAGCAGTCTTTGGAAATGAGTTTGCACTTCAGTTGGAATTGTCCTAGTAGTATGCACTCTTGGGAGATCGTTGGTTCTCTGACCATTCATTGTCTTTTTGGCCCATTCAGTGCCCTCAGAGTGAGCTGGATGCTGAAACCGTGAAGAGCATTCTGGCTGAATACAAAATTCATAATGCTGACGTGACTCTGCGTAGTGATGCCACGGCTGATGACCTCATTGATGTGGTGGAAGGGAACAGGTACTGGGCTAGTGTGCAGTCTGGTGCCTGAGTTTGAGTTTGTAGCTTTGTAAAGGAAATAATATTGAAACATCAATTGGACATTGATTCTAACCATAGTTGTGCTGCTATCTCAAATAATAGTGGGATTTTGGTTTCTTTAGCTGTAAAGTGAGGTGTTAGTCTTGATTTCTTACATCCTTCCTTCTGCTGAAATTTGATTATGATGATGAAATTTACCATTTCACTTACTTGCTGTGAACTAGGCTGTCTGCTAAGCTGCTGTGTTGTGTGGCAGTTAAAGAGAGTAGGTTCTCCCTGCACTCCCAGAAATAATCCTTCTGAGAAACCTTGTAGACTGCCTTACAGAACTGAGGACAGACTGGGCCTGGTCTGTTCTCTCACTTTGCGGGAATGCAGCTGAATACTTACAGGAAATATTACTACTATTAAAATTTTAGGTTTTAAGCCACTGTTAAAATTATTCCTGGCATTTTGATAAAATATTTTCCAGTTGCAGTTCCTATGCATTTGTTCCTATATGTTGGATGAATTTATTTGTTCCTCATTTGAAATCAAAAGCCAACACTCTGAGTTATGCATTTTACAAGTGAGATAGCTGGACCCTAAGAAGTTGCAGCTTGTCTAATTATTAGAAACCAGTGGCCATTAAGAACGTGACAAACATTGATAGATGCTGTGTTTTCCAAAAAAAAAAAAAAATTGTTTTTTTAGCCTGTAAAAATTACCATAAAATATGTTAAAAATTATACTTACATTCTTATAATTCTTGAAATAACTTTGCAGGAAACTGATTTTGAGAGAGTTTAAATGATTTCCCGGGATACATATGTAGAAAGTGACAGTTGGAATTAGAATCTGTCTTTGTGGCTCCAAAGCTTGTCTTGCCACTGCAGCATGCGATCTCTCAGGAGTTAGCTGCATGGGTGGGGCTGGAGTCTGAGTTTTGTTACTTCTCAATGGATAGTTCCCTCTTGGACATCGCACCTTATTTTGGTAGAAAGTCTTTTTTTTTTTTTTTAATTGTGCTTTAGGTACAAATTTACAGAGCAGAGTTTGTTTTACATTGAACATTTCATGTTTTTTTTTTTGTACTGATCTATGTCATGTGATGGGGTCTTGGGTGAAGAAGTGATGATAATGAGATTGACAGTCCTGTCAGCAGCTTGAGGCTCATGTCCTGTTTGTTGTTTTCTCCTGTAGAGTGTATATCCCCTGTATCTATGTGTTAAATAAGATTGATCAGATCTCCATTGAAGAATTGGATATCATCTATAAGGTGCCTCACTGCGTTCCCATCTCTGCTCACCACCGCTGGAATTTTGATGACCTTTTGGAAAAAATCTGGGACTATCTGAAACTAGTGAGGATGTAAGTCTCAGTGATTAGGGGACTACTGCTGTAGGAATTGAACCAGATTATCCTAAAGTGATACCCTCTGGGACTCATTAACAAAATCTTCTCCTTTGGAATTATAAACACATTAGTTCCTGACATCTGCTAGGCTCTACTGAAGGTGTTCTCTTTCTCAGGTTGGAGGTTGTCCTGACCTGATCTTCTCAGGTTTGCTGGAGGGTGGGTTTGCTTTCAACACATGAAACATTCCAAGCAGAAGGCAACCTCTGTTCCCTCTGTTCCAGTTACACCAAACCCAAAGGCCAGTTACCAGACTACACGTCCCCGGTCGTACTGCCCGACTCTAGGACCACGGTGGAGGATTTCTGCATGAAGATCCACAAAAATCTTATCAAAGAATTTAAATAGTGAGTATACCAAGCTTGTAGTACCTCCTTTTCTGATTTCATTAACGAGAAATTCTTAGGGTAGCTTTGAGGAAACCGCGCAGGTGGGGCCTGGCGCAGTGTTTGCTCGGTTGGGGCTCAGCAGCGGCTTCTCAAAGCCATGCCGGTTGGAGCAGGGCGAGCCCAAGGAACCTCTTCAGAGGAGGTGGGCCCTGACTGGTCCTCATGAGGGTTTGTCGTGGTTTCTTACAACCTTCCTTGTGCTGAAGTTTGCTTATGATGATGAAATTTATCATTTCATTTATTAGCTGTGAACTAGACTGTCTGCTAAGCTGCTGTGTTGTGAGATAGTTAAAAGAGAGTAGATTCTCCCTGCACTCCCAGAAATAATCCTTCTCAGAAACCTTGTAGACTGTCTTACAGAACTGAGAACAGACTAGGCCTGGTCTGTTTTCTCAGTCTACAGGGATGTAGCTGAATACTTACTCCAGGAAATATTACTACTGTGAAAATTTTTCCTCTTTCATGCCATTCATCTTCCTCGTGACAACCACAAAGTTGCATTCCTGCCAGCATCGTGCTGTCCTCCTTTGGATATGGAATCTCCCTGGGAAATGCTAGCTTAAGGACGGGCAGAACCCCTTCTTTCTCATATTTTCACTGTGGGTATTGGCTAAAAGATATTTTTTAATGTTTATTTTGAACTAATTTTAGACTTCCAGAAAAGTTGCAGAAATAGCATAGAATGTTTCCTTGTCTCTCTCACCCCACTTCTGCTAATCACATAACCATAGTACGATGGTGGAGAACAGAAAATGAACATGAGGATAATATTATTAATTAAACTATAGACCTTATTTGGATTTCACCACTTGTTCTGTCATTGAGTATTTTTTTGTGTTTCAGGGACTTTATCCAGTATCCCACATGGCATTTACTTATTTTTCCTTAGTCTTCCAGTCTGTAACAGTTCCTTAATCTTTCATGAGTTTGACACTTGCTCCTTTGTAGAATTATCCTTAACTTGAGTTTTTTCTGGAGTTTTCTCATGAATGAAGTGAGGTTAAATGCATTTTTGTTAAGAATACCTTAAAAATGATGACTTGTCCTTCTTGGAAGATCAACATCCCAGGTCTGTGATGTGTCTTACAGAGAGTAATGCTTACCTTAATCACTTGGTTAAGATGGTATTTGCTGGGTTTCTCCATTGTAAAGTTCTACTTTTCTCTTTGCACATCTGATAAGTGTCTTGGGGGAGACACTTTGAGATTATGCAAATCCCGTTTCTTCAAATTTTCACTCCCTGATTTTGGCTTCCATTGGTAGAGTTTGTCTGCAGCATTTATTGCTGTGATATTTGTGATTTTCTGTTTTCCTCTTTCGTTTCGCAATTTTTTATTGGAATTCTACCCAGCTATCGCTTCTCTCCTAGTTACTTATTCAATCCGTAAGTTTATATACAGTTAATTGTAATTCCAGTTCAGCACTGTAGGGTTCATTTTAGCCTCCCCTCTTTTCTTATTTTTAATTTCTTTCTCCAACATAAGAAACTTGACTGTCCGTTATCTACAATCTACTTAATATTTTGTTTAATTGTAGTGTACATGGGAGCTCTGGTGGCATAGTGCCTAAGACATTTGGCTGCTGCTAACCAGAAGGCTGGTTGGTGGTTCAAACCCACCAGCCACTCCTTGGAAGGAAGACTGGGCAATCTACTTCCATAGAGGTACTGCCTCGGAAACACAAGGAAGGGTCACTGTGAATCAAATTAACTCGATAGCAGTGGGTTATAGTATATATAGTTTCAGACTTGCAACCCATATACCCCTTTGGGAAATACTTGTACTTAATTACAGCATTCATGAATGGTTCATCTTTATAGGTCAGAAATTTCAAAATAGTTCTAAAAACAGAAGAAAGTGGGAAATAATTGTAGGGAAGCATAGAAGTAGTGAAATTTGTGAAAGTATTGATTCTGGTCTAAGAGTAGAGAGAGAAGGAAGGTCCTTTTAAATTCTAAGATAACTACATTCCATATGCTTTTGTGTGCCATTGAATTAGTTCTGACTCATGGCCATCCTATAGATCAGAGTGGAATTGCCTTACAAGGTTTCTAAGGCTATATATAAGTCTTTATGGAAGCAGACTGCTATACCTTCTCCTGTGGAGCAGCTGATGGATTTGAACTGCTGACCCTTTGGTTAACAGCTGAGCACTTAACCAGTCCACCAGGGCTCCTTCACATTCCACATAAAAGTGCTAATTTCTACTTGAACTATATATACTTCGGCACTTTCTTGAGTCAGTTAAAAAAACCTTTTGGCAAAAGTCAGACTTTGTCCCTTTTCAATTTTTTTATTTCTATATAACCCCTGTCCTCTCCCATTAGTTCCTTCCACGATGGCAGAATGCTGTCCAAAGCCCCCAGAACGGTAAGGTGGCAGGTGGCAGGGTTAAAGGAGAGTACAGTATTTTAGGGAACGTACATATCAAAGCAAATAGAATTTTATTTAGCAGTGTTTTCCTGTTTTTTATTTTCTTTAAATTATTACACAAACAGCATTTTAGCATCTTAATAATAGGAAAAAAAAAGCCTCAGTACTTCCAAGTATAACATTTGTCCCTGTCCCATTCTCTATGTGTCCTTGTCTATATGGACACACAGGCCTTTTTTTTTTAAATTGTGGACATATATACATATTATATATGTTGTTGTTTGTTGTTATGTGCCGTCAAGTCGGACCTGACTCATAGTGACCCCTCCTTGGGTTTCCGAGGTAGTCTGGTAGCATAGTGGCTAAGACACTTGCCTGCTAACCAGACGGCTGGCGGTTCAAACCCACCAGCCACTCCTCGGAAGGAAGGTTGGGCAATCCTACTTCCGTAGTGATACTGCCTTGGAAACCCAAGGAAGGGTCGCTATGAGTCGGGGCCGACTTGACGGCACATAACGGCAACAACAGCAACATCACTATGGAGTAGGTTGCCCAACCTTCCTTCCAGGAAGTCACCTCTGTAGGACAGAGTAGAACTGCTCTGTAGTTTCCAAGGCTGTAAATCTTCACAGAAACAGACTGCCTCATCTGTCTCCTGTGGAGCAGCTGGTGGCTGGAACCGCTGACCTATAGGCTAACAGCCAAGTGCTTGACCATCGTGCCACCAGGGCTCACAAGCACTGTCTTTTCCCCTTTAAGTTTTTTACTCTAGAAGTAGGTTTTATGATTGTTATGGCTTCTGTTATGTATCACTGCCTTGGTTTCCACAAGGCTGAACCAGTTTGCATTGCCATTAGCCAAATAGGAGGCACTGACTTTGTTGCAGGCATTGAGTGTGATTGCTAAAAACTAGTTTTCTAGTTTAAATTAGTAAAATGGTCGCTTTGCATTTGTTTAAATGTATTTGCTTTTCACTTCAAAAACGATACCTATGTTTATTTAATCAATTCTATTGTATCCGTTCTTAATAGTTATCTCTCTCCTCTTTTTTCATTATTTCTAGTTTAATGATTTCTTTTCAAAATACAGATATTTTTAAGAGTTTTGGCTCAGAGACAGTAACAATATGGCCACCACTGTCTACCCTAGACACAGTGTTAACTCTCAGCCTCTGCGAGACACAGGTCTCAGTGTCTCGCTGATCGATTTCCATCCCTATCACAGCATGCTAGTATTAGAGGCCTATGGGTACAGAATACCTTCATACATTCCGAGAAATCAGTAAACCACAAAAAAACAAACTCATGGCCTTCGAGTTGATTCTGACTCATAGCGATCCCCTTTGGGTTTCTGAGGCAGTAAATCTTTATGGAAGTGGATTGTCCAGTTTTCTTCTGTGAAGTGGCTGGTAGGTTTGAACTGCCAGCCTTCTGGTTAGCAGTCAAATGCTTTAGGCACTGTGTCACCAGAGCTCCTTAAAAAATTAGTAGGATACATCAATACAGTTTCTTGATAGAGCAGAGTATTTTCCTAGCATAGCTGAAGGAGGGAAGTCCTGTTTTTCTTATCAGTTGTACCACTGGTAGTTTTAGTATAGCCAATTAAGAGGGAGTATTTTGTAACAAGGGAAGCTCTGGTAGCGTAGTGCCTAAGGCACTTGACTGCTAACCAGAAGGCTGGCGGTTCAAACCCATCAGCCACTTCTCAGAAGGAAGGTTGGGCAATCTACTTCTGTAGTGATACTGCCTCGGAAAACTAAGGAGTGGTCACTATGACTCAGGTCCGACTTGACAGTACATAACAATACAGCACAACACTTTCTGTAATAGTCTGTAACTGACATTTCCATATTTAGGTATCAGTCTCCAATCTGAATTATTTTAGGGTATTTCTTTTTAACAAACTCATTTCAAGCTAGGCTTGTTAGACTGCTTATTTGTTCTTTTTCCTCTTTGATTTTCTTAAGCAGGCTGGGGGATAAGAGGAACCACACTCCAGAAGTGTAAGCCTTGTACGCAGGAAGCTCCAGTGTGCCGTGCTGCCAAGGGAAAGTCCAGGCTTTGAGTGTGGTGCTTGAGCTTGGGAGAGGGCACTTGGCTGTTGACAAGCTTTTGGCTCTTAAGAGCTGGGATGTAGAATCTGAGCAGAAGGGGTACCTGGGCAGATCGGACAGGCACTAGATTTTCCTTTTCACTGACTGTTCTTTTCTCCCTTCCATTCAGTGCTCTGGTCTGGGGTCTCTCTGTGAAACACAATCCTCAGAAAGTGGGTAAAGATCACACGTTGGAGGACGAGGATGTCATTCAGATCGTGAAGAAGTGAAAGCTTCCCTTTTCCCCACTGCCGGGCCTACGCGGCAGCAACGTTCCCCACGACCAAGCACCTTCCCCTAAACCCCGTCTCAGCTTTGGCAGCTGTCGGATTAGGATTCAGGGGAGGGAGATGGAAACACCCAAACTGGAACTTCACTTACCTTGGTGTTACACACCCTGTATGTTGAACTGCATAAAGGATCTGGTCTGATGGCCGGCTACGTGCAGTTCATGTGTCAGAATGAGAATTCATTTGGGAATGAACTCTAAAGGGGAGGAGGGTATGTACGTTGAGACAGTTGATTATTCTCTACAAGGTTAGCCCATTTTGGGCGATGGTGTAGTGTGGCAATTGAATTATGTACCCTGACCAGACAGGGTCTGAATTGCAGACCCACTTCTAATCATCTGAACAGTTACTCAGCTTTTTTGAGCCTCATGTGTCCTTGTGTAACATGGGGATAGTAGCAGCACTTACTTTCTAGAGTGATGATTATTAGTGTTAAAGGAGATAGTACTGGTGAACTGCTTAGCACAGTATCTGGCATATAAGCACTTGGTGAATGTTGGCCCTTGTTACTGGCCCTTCCTTTCCCGGGCTTCCTGCCTGCTTTAGTGTGACCACAGCTGTAATCAGTACTGTGCTCAGTGCTGAGCTGAGACATGCTGTCAGCTGGACCACTGAGCATCTCTTTTCCCATAGCCCAAACTTGCTGCTTGAACCCCATGACAGTCTTGTTTTCAGCCACATAACAAAGGCATTATCAGAAGTTTTGGGGGCCAGGGGTAATGGAATTTGAAGGGATCACTTTGGTAATAAAAATGAAATGTGCAAAGACATGGAGTTAGAAAATCAGAAGGGAGGAACACGCTCACCATTTCTCAAGCTGAAAGAACTGAAGGAAAAATTCAAGCCTCAAGTTGCAATACTAAAGAATTCTATGGGCAAAACACTGAACGACGCGGGAAGCATTAAAAGAAAATGGAAGGAATACGCAGAGTCACTGTACCAAAAAGAGTTTGTTGATGTTCCACCGTATTTTAGGAGGTAACATATGATCAAGAACCAATGATATTGAAGGAAGAAGTCCAAGCTACACTGAAGGAATTGGCAAAAAACTAGGCTTCAGGAACTGACAGCATATCCATTGAGATGTTTCAACACACGAATGCAGTGTTGGAAGCATTCACTCGTTTATGCCAAGGAATTTGGAAGAGAGCTATCTGAGTAACCTACTGGAAGAGATACTTGTGCCCATTCCAAAGAGAAATGATCCACCAGAATGCATTATATGGAACAGTATCATTAATATCACATGCAAATAAAATTTTGCTCAAGGTAATTAAAAAACAGTTGGAGCAATATATTGACAGTGAGCTGCTGGAAATTCAAGCTGGATTCAGAAGAGGATGTGGGACAAGGCATAGCATTGTTCATGTTAGATGGAGCTTGGCTGAAATTAGAGAGTACCAGAAAGATGTTTACCTGTGTTTTGTTTACTATGCAGAGGCATTTGACTGTGAATCATAACAAATTATGGAAAACATTTAGGAGAATGGGAATTCCAGAATACTTAATTGTGCTCATGAGGAACCTGTGCATAGACCAAGAGGCAGTTATTTGAAAAGAACAAGGGATACTGCACAGTTTTAAATCAGGGAAGGTGTGTGTCAGGGTTGTGTCCTTTCACCGTACTTAATCTGTATGCTGAGCAAATAATCTGAGACACTGGACTGTATGAAGAAGAATGTAGTGTCGGGAATGGAGGAAGTCTCAACAATCTGATGACACAACCTTGCTGAGAGTGAAGAAGACTTGAAGCACTAATGAAGATTAAAGACTACAACTTTTGGTATGGGTACACTTCATTAAAACATAAATCCTTACAACTGGACCAATAAACAACGTGATAAATAGAGGAAAGATTGAAGTTGTCAAGGATTTCATTTCACTTGGATCCAGTCAGTACCAATGGAAGCAACAGTCAGGAAATCAAATGGTGTATTGCATTGGGCAGATCTGCAAAAGACCTCTTTAAGTGTTAAAGACCAAAGATTTCACTGTGAAGACTAATGTGTACCTGACCCAAACTATGTTGTGGTCAGTAGTCTCATGTATGTGAGAGCTGAACAATGAATAAGGAAGACTGCAGAAGAATTGTGTTTGAATTTTGTTGAAGAACAGTGAATATACCATAGATCGCCAGAAGAACTAACAAATGTGTCTTGGAAGAAGTACAGCAGGAATGTTCCTTAGAAGTGAGAATGGCCAGACTTTGTCTCTCAGGCTTTGGTTATGCCATCAGGAGGGGCCAGTGCTGGGAGAAGGGTATCGTGCTTGGTAAAAAAAAAAAAAAGGGTCAGCAAGGAAGGGGAGGACCAAGATGAGTTGAATTGACACGGTGGCTGCAATAATGGGGTCAAGCATGGTAATGATCTTGAGGATGGCACAGTATTGGACAGTGTTTCATTTTGTCGTATATAGGGCTGCCGTGAGTTAAAACTGACTTGACGGCACCTAACAACCACTACCATTCTGATAACGGGAAACCATTTGGCAAAATTCTTGGTCTCATGGGCTGTGCTCATGAGAATATGGGCAGAGATAGGGTGTGGGCTCAGGTACAGAGAAGAAATGTAAACTTGGTAACTGACTTAGTCTTTAGGGGAAGTGAAATCAAAGATTATTTTCGTATGGACCCCACAGATGATAGCGTACAGTAAACAAATGAAGAGCCGCCATGTTGCTGTTGGTCAGCTCCTGCTCACCAAGGCCTTGTGTGTACACCCTGAGGGAATCGGGGAGGGGACCTACTTGCAGGAAGTTTGATTGTAGATGAAGCAAGCTGCAGCTTGTAGCAGATTCTGAGTGATGGAGATAAGGGCTAATACACATACTGGCCTTTCTCCAGTGCTTGTTCCTCCTCCTGCCCTAAGGAGAGATTTTTCTGTGGTGGTCTTCCTGGAGCTTGAGCTTAGCACTGTCCCCAGACTGAACAGATTAGCCCCTTGGGACTCTCAGGCCTGGTATCCCAGTCTCCTTTGAGGAGTTTAACATAGAGGCCAGGTCATAATCTAGAGCCTGCCCCAACTCGTCAGGGAAATACTGGCTTCCTGAGCTATGGGATTTCCAGCAAGATGTGCCATCTAGCAAGAGCATTCTGGGTTTTAGAGGAATTCTCAGGCAAAATTCATTTTCGTTGAGCCAGCATTTAGCACTGTTAGGGTGTGGCAGAGAGAAGATTGCGGAAACCCTTGCTTCTGTGGTTCAGCACCCTGTCCCCCTCAGCCTGTGGTTTGCCAGTGCTTAAGATACCCTACTGAACCCCTTTGGGCTTAGACTTGGCAGTTCTGGGAGGGCTATATTTTTGTGTTAGGCACGCTTCCAGGGCAGGGCTTCAGGACAGTGCTTTGGTTTTAGTGAATGGTTTTGTCCTTGTGAAATTAGTGGTTTGGTTGTTAGCATCCTGGCTTGAATGTCCTGTTCCATGGTGTTTCTCTCCTAACCTTAGCAGAAATGAGCCAACCCATTAGTCTCTGCCATTAATTAGCTAGAGTACTTTTAGTTGTACTTAACTGGAAGCATTAACCGCTGAGATGGAAAGAACCTTGGTCTCTCACATACTTGTTTGGAGCTCAGGTGGGAACTTGGGGTAGCTGTCATGTCATTGAGGATCCATATTTACATCAGGTGACTGTCCTTTTCACCTTGTTGGCTTTGTGGGGCAGCTGGTTTACCTCATGGCCATAGAATGTTTGGCACAGTCCCAGGCCTTACATCCAGAATCCAGTGGATGATGAAAGGGGT
This sequence comes from Orycteropus afer afer, assembly GCF_000298275.1. NCBI lineage: Eukaryota > Metazoa > Chordata > Mammalia > Tubulidentata > Orycteropodidae > Orycteropus > Orycteropus afer. Next base: position 1,534,537 of record NW_006922007.1, read on the forward strand.
TGAATCTTGTCTGAGAAGCCATTTCCCAGAAGCCCCCAGCTGATTTGTCCTGGGTCTCATGGCTTACATTGGGTCACGTGCCTGTTCCCAGCCCACGGTAAAGTGAATCAAATGATTTAAGAACCAGCGTTGACCCTGTACGTTACCTCTATTCCTGTTTGTGCTTTCACAGAGATCCATGAACCCGACTTCCTTGCCCTCTTAAGGCAGAGCTTGGCTTAGGAGACCCTGGAGGAGGCCTGGCCACACTCCATTCATTGTATTCCTACTTCTTATTGATACCCATTGACCTCCAAGCACTAGCTCTTGGTGCTTTCAGCTGGAAGGCAATATTCTTACTTTCTACCTACCTGACCCCACTCCTTAAAGGTAGATTTTCCATTAGGTTCTCTGTGGCCCCTCTGCTCCTTTACTTGGAAGATGCCTTCCCCATTCTTAGCTTGTTTGAACCTTTATTTTGTACCTCTTTCCAGCCTGATTTTTTCTGAATCCCAGTCATCATACCTGTTAGATTTCCCAGAGTTGCTTCAAAAGACATCTCCTTGTTGGCTGAGACAACAGTTGCTCCCTCCTTTCACCCTCTATCAGCTAAACTGTTACTAGCTCCTGAAGACTTCATTAGTGTCCTGATTCGCTCCCATCCTCACCTCTAGTCTGTCATGTCTACCAGCAGTTTTTAGTATAACTTGTATGTCTAGCTTCTGTGCTGATACCCTACCAGTTCTTCCTTAATTCCATTCAGGCTCCACCTCACTAAGGATTTGTCATTTGCTTGGTGCCTATGTTTGTTGTTACATGCACCATCAAGCTTCTGTCCTGAAAAGGAAGCCTTTATTGGCAACTCTAATCCAAGCTCCCTGCCATACACCTACTGCTGTTGTTCCCACAGGAAAGGTAGAACTGGATTCAGGCATCTGTGTTTTGCTACCATCACTTGGGGTTGCATTCCACTTTCCACCTGTGGTAAGAAAGCACTTGAAAGAATTCTAACCATAGGATCTATTTTTAAAGCTGAGGAGTTGGTCACACTAAGAATAAATGGTATGGGGCCTAATGAAGTTGAGAAAAGTCCCACGAAGAGAGAGACCTTATGGTCAATCCACAGACTGGTGACCTGCTTTCTTGTGTTGCTGGAAGCATAGGGTGGGGTGCGTAGGCTCTAGGTTTATAACCAACACTTCATGTGCTCAGACCTTGGCTTCGACCTTTGTAGTCAGCATCCACCTTGCCCTTTCCTTCTGTGTTAAAAAACTGACTCATCATTTGACCTCCAGTGTAATTAGTAGCTTTTGTGGCCCCAAATGGACAAATCAGTAACTCATCCCCAGCTTGAGAAATACTAAGTATTGTCACTTCAGGTAAACAGGAATGGCAAATGTTCAGTGGGGAGTGGACGCCCAAGAGCCTACAGTGTCTGTTGGATTCCTTTCCTCCGACGTTTAGATTGTTAAGGCAAATGAGGAGGAAACAACTGTGAGCTGAGGAGTGAAAACACAGCACACAAGGAGTCAGATAACACAGGCTCAGAGTCATGGGAAAGTCTGGAAAAAGTGAGACTAAAGGATTGAATCAAAACTCTGAGGCCCCATTTTTCCCTACAGGAGGAGACTGAGCTGGGGAAACAGGGTGCGAGCAAACGATCATCTTTGCCCCAATAAATGTGGATTTACTTGCTGCTAGTTTAGCACTTGGGCTGGAAGAGTGGGCAAAGCCTCTGTATACACGATTCACCAATGAACAAATAGTTTGCAGTAGGTGGTTTAATTGTGGAAAGTGCACACTATAAACACAAAGGCGCCTGCTGGCAACTGAAGCTAGGCTGGCCCTATAGGCCCATTTGGGTCTTTGAGGATCAGGGAAGGTGGCCATAGATTCCTTCTCCTGAGATTAAAATTTCAAGGCATTGAACTCTAAGAAAAATGAAAACTTAGATTGCTCTACAGGGAAGCTGCTGAGCACCATGGCTCTAGAAGAGCTGGGTGGAGACGTGGAGGAAGATTGAGGGAAGAAAGAAACACAATGATGCCAGTGACTTCATTCACACACTTAGCATATGCAGCTTTAATCAACCAAAAGGAAAAAAAAAAAAATCCCAAATGTACAAGTGAAAAAAAATCCAAACTTGACACAGCCTTAACTAATTATCAGCTACTTTTATGTACAGCTGTATAAGTTCAAAAAAGCTATCCTATATGTATATACAAAAGTTGTTTATACACAGATCTGTACATAAGGGTCTATATTTATTTCCTCAGAACCCTTAGGTCTCACCCTTTGGTGAAGACACCAACACTTCATTCACATATCTTACAAAAAATGAGACTGTTTCCAGGACTGACAACACTGCCTCCTGTATTTCAGACCATAGGCTCCACTCGACTGGTTAAGAGATCCTTCCACCAAAATGTAGACCATACTAGATGCATGGGCATTCATCCTAAAGGCCCCTCAAAAAGCTTTGCCAGAATGCTCTGAAGAAAAAGCCTGTAAACCAACCCCAGATGAGGAAGCTGAGTCCTGATTTGACTGCCACCCCAGGTCCAGGCTTAGGTAGGCATGCCTGCCCTGCTCACTGTCGGTATTCTAGCTCATCTACGCTGATGACTTTGGCGGGCATGGAGGGCAGGGGCTGCTGCAGCACATCTGAGCCAAACCATTTGGCGAGGCCCACAGGGGAGCTGCTTCTCTGGCTGGGCCGGTGCTCCAGCTGAGGGTGCACATGGGGCAAGCTTGACCGGCTGGGCACGTTCTGGGGAGCTATGGGAACGCTGACAGCTGCTGCCTGAGAACCAGAGCCTGGAGCATGCAGAACTGTGGAGATAAAAAGAAGGGATTATTCAGCATGAGAGGGATAGTAGTACTGTACTAAGACCTGCTTCATTCAAACCATATACATAAAACCCCAAAAAGAAGTCTTCACCAGAGGATATACTCTAGGGTTTTCTTTAGGAAACTCCTTTGTAAAATGTGAACACAACTGGATCAGTTAGTACCTTGGAAAGCTGAGCTACTCAGAAGCACATTGGGTTATTTAAGAGCCTTTCCCATAGCAAAAATAGTTGGCAATGACTTCCCTGACAAGGAACTTATCTCTAGAATTTATAGAAAAGTCCAACACCTCAATAACAAAAAGACAATCCGATTAAAAAATGAGCAGAAGAAATGAATAGACACTTCACTAAGGGGATACTCAGGTGGCCAACAAACATACGAAGAAATGCTCGCAATCAGTAACCATTAGAGAGATGCAAATCAAAACAATGAGATACCATCTGCCTCCAGCACTAGTAGCAAAGTTCAACAAGACAGAAAACAACAAATGCTAGCAAGGATGTGGAGAGATTGGGACTCTTCATACACTGCTGGTGGACTGTAAAATGGTACACCCACTGTGGAAAGCAGTATGGCAATTCCTTAAAAAGTTAGAAATATCTTTTGATCCGGCTGTTCCATTACTAGGTATATATCTTAATGAAGTGAAAGCCAGGACAAAACAGACATAAGCACACCCATGTTCATCACAGCAGTATTTACAATAGCCAAAAGATGGAAACAACCTAGATGTCCATCAAAGAATGGATAGCCAAACTATGGTATGGGCACATAAACACAATGGAATACTATGCAACCCTAAAGAATAATGTAGAATGTGCAAAACACTGCGTAACGTGCATGAACTTGGAGGACATTATGCTGAGTGAAGTAAGTCAATCACAGAAGGACAAATGTATCAGTCCGTTACTGTAAAAATCAAGGGAAGGTTTAGATATGGAAGGAAATTGTCTTTGTTGGTTACCAGGGGTGGGAGGGGAGAGGAGGGAACAATGTTAGATAGGTAGAGATAACTTGATTTGGGTGAAGAGAAGGGGAGTGTACCAAATGTGAGTCTTCCACATGGTGGCACTGAGGAAGAGGAAGAGGTACATGGGAGGTATAGACAACAAAGATGAACCCTTTTGCACATACAGTATTGCATTGTCAGTGAAGGCAAACATGGGTTTACGGGTGGATAGATGGATGGAGAGGCTTAACTAGTAGGTATGACTATGAAGCGGGGAGTATACCCAAGACCAGGTATAGGGTTGGCAAACAATGGTCCTATGAGTGTATTTGTATGATCTGAATTCCCAGGTGTATAGTAGAGCTGACAAGGGACAAGGTTGCAGTCACTTCTTGGTCATAGCCAGCTACCCAGAGAGACCAAGTAGTTGAACCTGTGGGCTCAGGACCACAGTCACAGGGGACATCAAGCTCAGTTGGGATAACATACTACACAAAACATTGTTCCACCTCCTACTTTGGTGAGTAGCGCTGAGATCTTAAAAGCTTCTGAGTAGCCATCTAGACGCAACAATGGGTCTCTCCTTGTCCAGAGCAAAGAAGAATGAAGAAAACCAAAGATGCATGGAAACAATTAGTCCTAGCAACTGATACACCATGTGATCTGCAGCCTATACGACTATGAGACCAGAAGAACTAGATGGTACCCGGCTACAACTTTCAACCACTCGGAGGGGGATCTACATAGGAAATCCTGGATAGAGAGGGAGAACAATGTGGAACAAAATTCAAAATCATTTTGGGAAAAAAAAGGGGAGTGGGGACCAGGTTTGCTGGTCTGATAGAACCTGGTGGAATCACTGAGACTATGGCTCCTAGCTGCCCTTCAGGTCTGGAATTGAACCCACACCTGTGGCTTCCAGCCAAACAAAAGACAGGCATATGAACTGAACATTTATCTGAAGTAGATACACTCCTTGGAGAGAACAATCATGGAAGAAAGAAGGGCTGCTTATGCACAGGGAGACAGCTCAGGGGGCAGAAGTGCATGGAGGGAAGGACACAGGGAAGAGGTAACTATGGGGAGGAAGTGGGAGGGGAGCTGTTGCACTGGGGTGAATTACAGTCAATGTCATGAGACAAAGTGTATGTGAACTGCTGTATGGAAAGTGAATTTGCTCTGTAAACTTTCACCCAAATCACAATAATTAGAAAAAAAAAAGAGAGAGCCTTTCCTATATCAAGTAGCCACATCACGGAAAACATAACTGGTGTGAAGGCATCTACCATGGAAGGCCCTATGCTGAACCTCTGTTCCAAGGATTCTTAGCTTCCTTTCCTAAGCAGCAAAGGACAAAGAAAACGAGTACATACCTGCCTCACCTCCTACCCTTGAAGGAACAGTAACCCCAAATCTCATTCAGGCTGGTTTACTTCGTTGTATCCCCTGGTTACACCTGAACCCAGCCATCTTACTAGCATGACTGAAAGAACGAGGATGCCTCAGTGTCAACCCATCCCCTCCCCACGGAAACATCCTAAAAGTTTCAAGTCTACTCAGCCCCTTGTGCCTACCTGAGCGCTGTAACTGCTGTTGCATCATTGCCAGGTGCAGAGGTGTCCCAGCACGAGGGTTTAGGAGAGGATGACTAGCGGCAGGTAAAGGGTAAAAGGGCTGACCCAGGATTGGACCAGATATTCCCTGTAAATGAGTCAGGTCCATCCCAGGAGGAAGCACACCTGTGGGGCAGGGAAGAGAAAAAAAAAAAAGCTGCTGAGTAGTCTTAATCTTCCTGGACATTTTCAAACTTTATATATAGTTTTGCTGATCTGGAAGTTTATTAAGAATCAAGAATGCTTGAGCTAGGTTATTAATATTAATGGACTAAGAGTTGGATTAGATTGGACCCATTCCCACTAATTAGATCGAAGAATCTAGTAACACTTCTCTGGGGATCCTACTTCATCGGTGTCAGCAATTGCTGTCATACCAGGCCCACGGAGCTATAGCCAAACCAGGTCAGAAACTCACCAGCTTGGAGCAAACTTGGAAGATGCTGTGGGTGTACTCCCTGGGCCAGCATCCTTTGGACCAGCCCTGGGTGAAGCTGGTGAGCAGGCCGAACGATTGGTACATGGGGGACAAGAGGAACTTGGTGGACAGGGCGGAGGAAAGGTGCTCCCGGAACTGGGGAAGCCAAGGTGGGTGTTTTTCTCCCGGTTGCTTTAGGCCGATAATCTTGCTCTTTGGCGTACCGGTTGCTTTGAGCCAGTGGGGTAGAGCATGAAGGCCGCTGCACCATTGACAGCTTGGGGTTGGTCGTGGGCGAAGAGTCTCGATCGACACTGGGCCCAGGGTTGGACGAGAGGAGGTTCTCTAAGGAGCCAAACAGAAGTATGTTGCTATTGGCAAAGCTCCCCAAATACTTCTGGCTCCCAAGGATACAGTAAAGCTCATTTCTTAGAAAAGCTCACAGTTCTTACTTGATCCCTTCACTAAGTTCAGAGGTCAGTGTGGTAGTGATCGTCATTTACCCAACAAAGGACCAGAACACAGAGTCAAGATCACGGGCAGTTAGTGATAGGACTAGGACCAGACCCAAGTTTTCAGGTGTTCCAACTCTTTGCTAGACAAAGCATTTTTGTTACACTCTGGGAAACCAAAGGCTCTGAAGTTCTAAAAGCCACAATCCTTAAAAAGTTCAGGTCTTTGTTCTTATAATCTTCCCAAGTCAGTAATAGGTATGGATAAGTGTCCCTAGCGTATCAGGGCTGGTGGTCTCTCTCCACTGGCCACCCACTCTGCCAGAATGGCTGTGTCTCCAATTCGTGACTTTCATCAACACACGTTTTAAACAGCAGTAAGTCTGGTGGAGGAACTGCAACTGCCTACCAAAAAGAACCAACAGGATTCCTTTTTTAAGGAGCTTCAATACAACAGTCATGGGAGAAAGAAGGGCTGTTTATGCACAGGGAGACAGCTCAGGGGGCAGGGGTGCATGGAGGGATGGACACAGGGAAGAGGCAACTATCAGGAGGAAGTGCTCGGAGAGGAGCTGTTGCATTGTGGTGAATTGTGCTCAATGTCATGAGACAAAGTGTATATGAACTGCTATATGGAAAGTGAATTTGCTCTGTAAACTTTCACCCAAATCACAATTTAAAAAGAAAAGCAGCAGCAACTTCAACACAGGCAAAAAGCTCTCACATGATTACTTCTCTGTGACCATAGCAGGCCAGGCCTGGTAGAGCATGTCACCATGTCCAGGTGTGACTCCTAAAAGCCTCATACGTTTTCTACACACTTTTAAGAGTCCTTCTAGATCCTGCGGGCTTGGGACCATGGTTGCAGGGGACATCAAGCTCAATTGGCATAACATACTATACAAAACATTGTTCCACCTACTACTTTGGCGAGTAGCGACTGGGACCTTAAAAGCTAAGAAGCTGCCATCTAGATGCAACAACGGGTCTCTCCTCGTCAAGAAGAAAGAAGAAAACCAAAATTAATGGAAACAATCAGTCCTAGCGACTGGTACACCATCTGATCTGCAACCTATACAACCATGAGACCAGAAGAACTAGATGGTGCCCAGCTACCACTGCCATCCACTTGGAAGGGATGTAGGAGATCCTGCATAAAGAGGGAGAACAATGTGGAACAAAACTCAAAATCATTTGGAGGCAAAAAAAAAAAAAAAAAAGAAGGTGGGGATTAGGTTTGCTGGTCCAATAGAGCCTGGTGTAACCACTGAGACTATGGCCCCTAGCTGCCCTTCAGGTCTGGAATTGAACCCACAACTGTAGTTTCCAGCCAAACAAAGTACAGGCATGTGAGTTAAACATTTACCTCAGGTAGACACATGCCCTGGAGAGAACAATCATGGGAGAAGGAAGGGCTGCTTATGCACAGGGAGATAGCTCAGGGTGCAGAAGAGTATGAAGGGATGGACACTGGGAGGAGGTAACTATGGGGAGGAAGTGGGAGGGGAGCTGCTGCATTGTAAATTTTGGTCAATGACATGAGACAAAGTGTATGTGAACTGCTGTATGAAAAGTGAATTTACTCTGTAAATCTTCACCCAAATCCTAAAAAAAAGTTAAAAAACAAAAAAAGAGTCCTTCTATACACGCTCCCTATATATTTCAACCACTGCACAAATTCTGTAGCACACTTATCCCCACAAACTGGAGAGAATCTTTTAGAAAGAAGTAAAACTGGATGAACTATTTTAATTTGCCAAATAAATGTACTAATGATTCAAGGATCTTAAAGTAAGGGCCACTATGAGTCGAAATCAACTCAATGGCACCTGACAACAAAGGACGTAACTCAAAACCAAACTCACTGCCGTTGAGTGGATTCCGACTCATAGCAGCCCCCATAGGTTTCCAAGGCTGTAGATACTGAAAATTTTTTATTCATTTTTTTTATTTTAATTGTGATTTGGGTGGAAGTTTACAGAGCAAATTCAGTTTCTATATAGCACCTCACATATACTGTCTCATGCCATTTGTTACAATTTACCACAATGCAATAGCTCTCCTCCTACTTCCTTCCCATAGTTACCTCTTCCCTGTGTCTGTCCTTCTATGCACTCCTGCCCCCTGGGCTGTCTCCCTGTGCATACACAGCCCTTCTATTCTCTCATGATTGTTCTCTCCAAGGAGTGTATCTACTTGTTACAAATGTTCAGCTCATACGCCTGTTTTTTGTTTGGCTGGAAGCCACAGGAATGGGTTCAATTCCACATCTGAAGGGCAGCTAGGGGCCATAGTCTCAGTGGTTCCACCAGGCTCTATCACATCAGGAAACCTGGTCCTTTTTTTTTTTTAAATGATTATGAGTTTTGTTCCACGTTATTCTTCCACTCTATCCAGGATCTCCTCCAGAGATCCCCCTCTGAGTGGTTGACAGTGGTAGCTGAGAAGCCAAGGCTACAAATCTTTATAGAAGCAGACTGCCTCATCTTTTTTCCAGAGAGTGGCTGGTGGGTTCGAATCACCAACCTTTTGGTCAGCAACCAAATGCCTTTAACCACTGTGCCACCAGAGCTGTAAGAATCTAAAGTGAACCTTTCTTTCTAACAGTGCTCATACCACTATTAGATTGGTCAGAGTTTCAAGTGGCTGAACAATTGTGAGCTGGTCTGTGACAGCCAGGGTTATGTATCAACTTGGCTAGACCATGATTCTGAGTGGTTTAAGCAGCTGTGATGTGCTTATTCCCATGATGAGATCAGCTGTGTATGTTTTGAGCAGCCAATCCGTTGAAAAGGAGTTTCCCTAGGGTTATGGGCCTGCTTCCAGTATATTTATGGACATCCTGGGAAAGAGACAGACCCTTCAGTGGATCTGGATCCTGCTGTGCTGCCTACACCTCTCTGTGAGCAAACAAACCGTTTGGCCTGGTGATCTTGGATTCATCATCCCTTGGAGTCCACAGCCTGTCAACCTTGAGCTCGTCAGCCTCTGCTGCTGTGTGAGTTGGGAAAAGCCTCCAGCTTGACATTTGATCCAGGAACTTGGGGCTTGCCAGCTTCTATAAATGTGTGAGCCATTTTCCTAATTCCCCTCTCTCTCTCTATAAGCTTTACTGGTTTTGCTTCTCTAGAGAACCCATCCTGACACATGCCCCACCACATCTCACTGTTAGACACAGAACAGGGGTCCAGCGAGCCAGGGGTCTTGCCCAGGGCTTTGCTGGGAATCAGGTCTGGCCTATGTCCTGTCACACACATTCTTGGACAGTGCGCTTCAAACACTGCAGTACCTTCACTGGCTTTCTGCAGCTCCTCTTTACTGTCACCTGCGGGTTTTCCAGAGGCTGGCTCCTCCTTGCTTTTCTCTTTGCTCTCGTACATCTTACGAATCACTGAGGTAGGGGTGAAGGAAGGAGAAAGCTGCAGAGAAAAACGATTAGAATTAACACAGTCACTAAGGGTCTTTCCCTTATCAACCCAGGATTAACTGGCCAAGCTTCTCAACAAGCTGAAGAGACCCTGTGTCTGCTACATGGTAGCAGAGGCCAACTGCAACGTTCTGGCCTCTAGCTGCTAGAGGCAACAAACAGCATGGGGCAAGGAGGAAGGCTCACCGGTTACTTTCATCAAAACTGAGGTTGAACTCGAGTGAAAGGTAGTTAAAGCTCAGAGCCTCAGCCTGGGTCTGTGATGCTGGTGGGCCTGCTGAGGCCCCTCTGCCTCGGCTGTTTCCCCAGCCTGGCATTAAGACGTGGGGAAGGGCATTTCAGAGACAAGCGCAGAACCTAATGTCCTCCACACCTGCTATTTCCCTTTCCACCTTGGCTATCCGGGGAGTCACATGAGGTTAATGGTCTCCTCAGCCGTAGGATTTGATCATCTGGGGCCATTTCCCATCTCTTCACTGTGTCTATAACTATACTTTGATGATTTCGTTATGTGCCTTTTTGCAGTAACCCCAAGTCCTTGATGACAGGGTATGAACTGTGAACAGAAAAGCTCCTTCTAGACTCTGTATACACCCTTCAAGGTGGTTGGTGAGAAGCCTCACTTGGGGGGGTCCTGAAGCACACAGCAATAGTCCCACTGGTCTGTCAGCCTCAATCAGATGATAAAAAGTCTATGGGAAGTGGATTCTTTTCATAGTGCTGGTACACGAGCCATTATACAAGCAGACATGTCACCACAACTAATCAAGCCACTTTGTCCCAGCCTTAGTTCTTAGCACAAAGATCTGAGTGTGAATTTGTCAACTCCCCACCATGTTCCCCTGGACTCCCCATGATCCAGCCCCAGTGAGCCTTTCTAGCTTCACCTCCCATCCTGCACCCTTGTCTTCTGAGCAGAGCAATTACTCATTTGTCTGCGTACCCTACATCACCTTGTCTGCCTGTCTGCCTGCCGGAACACACATCCCCAGTGTAAGGGCTCCACCAGGTTCCTAACAAACTGTACTGAAAGGGGAAGACCTAACAGATAGATATGGGAAATAGACTGTGAGCTCAGTTATTTCTGTGGAAAGCACACAAGGACATTTTGGGCAGAAAATGGTACAATACAGGCTCAACAAACAGGGAGAAATCTAATGGTCATTCACAAAGGTCACTGACCATGCTTGTGATGGAGGCAGTGGGGGCCGGGGAAGAGGAATTCCCTCGATGCATGGGTGCTGGCGACTTGGTCACTCGCTGCTGCCTGTGAAGAAACCAAGTATCAGTGTGAGTGACAAGTTGCTCAAATCCAAAGTCCTACACAATGAGCTGATACTCCACAGCAGCCTAGGAATTCAACATCTCCTTTTCCTTATCGAGTTCACTTCCTCAGGTACGCCACAGATACCTACTATATGCAAAGGCATGTGCTAAGCTTGGAGAGGCAACCAAAGCATAATGAAACATAGCTCCAGCCTTCTTAGGAGCTCTCGGTCCAGTGGGGCAGATACTTACCAACCCAGGGCAAACCACAATAGTGGGCATCAATGAAGTACAGTGGGAACATGAAGAGTCAAGGGGATGATAGGACACTCCTCCTGCAGAGCCTCTTGGGAAGCTTTTCAGGGAAAAGGCTGCGATTTAAGCTGGAGGTGAGCCCCAAGAAGCTACAAGATGGAGCTCAGTACTTCAGGCAGAAGGAACAGGTAAAGCACTTGGGAAGGCCACGGTCATGGCTAGGTTATCCAGGGCAGGTGTACAGTTTTGTAGACTACACCAGAGGGCAGGGGGCACATGTTCACCCCCAACACTAATTAGCACAATGCCTGGCATAAAAGTGACTGACGCTCTGTAATTCAAACCAGAAGAGAACCACAAGTTGATGCTATTTTAGGACCACATGACATCTGCACTCACCACCAGTCCTGGTCTTTTACCCAAACCCCTCAAATCAAGGGGAAAAGAGATGACTTGTCCCCCAGCCATTCTGTTCGTTCTCCCTTAATCTGAAAGACATCAGGTAGCAGCTGATGTAGACATAAACAGGTTGGGAAGACTTAATGGACAGCCTTATTGCATTCCAGCCAAGCCCAGTGTCTGTGCCAGAAATGCTGAAGCCCAAGTAGAGTCAGGGACTCAGGAAGTTAAATCACAAGCAGATGGGAATTACTTCTTTCTTGTCTATACCAGGTAGCCCCAGTGCTATCACTCAGAGTGGGACATGGGCAGCACATAGACCAATGATGCGCTGAGTAAACAAGAGGTGAACCCCTAACCTGGGATCCTGTATGATAAGCCATTTGTTCACACTGGAGAACAAATAACTGAGCATCTACTATGTACTAAACACTCTTCTAGGTTCTGGGGATACAGCAATGAACAAAACCGACAAAAATCTCTGCCCTTATGGAAATGACATTCTTGTGGCTGCAGGGTGGACAGGGGTTACTGTAGGCAGGAAGGCAAAGAGTATGTCTGAAGGTGAGAAGTATAATAAAACTGGTAAAGGGGAGGGAGAAGATATGTCTGCTGGAGGGTACACAGGGTGTTCAGGGAAGACCCGAGACTGCTATTTGATGCAAAACGCGAAGGCTTCGCCAACACTGTCTAGGCTTTACTTGGTAGTTTTGAGTAAGTCACATTTTAAAAACTAAGTTTCTGGCTCAGTGAAATCTAATTATTCACCCCATCTACCTCATAGGGCTGTTGCGAAGATCAAATACAATTTTGAATGTTGACTGAAAGTGCTTTGAAAGCCACGAATCATGCCAGCAACTACACTACTGTGTACACAGACACCAGGGGGAAAAGGGCTGAGAGAGCAGTGGGCAGAGGGTCGCCGCCGACGGGATGCGCTTGTGCAAGGGGCACCCCCGGTCTCGGTACTCCCCTCCCTGCTCAGAGCATGGTGCCCACTGTCCAGGTTAGGAAGGAAAAGCTCCTGCAAGCCCCTGCAACACTGGGTGCCAGTATAAGGTGGTATAGGCTGATACACCATCAGTTCCCAGGGTCTGCACAATCCAGGGACAAGATAAAGGTAATTTCTCAAATTGCCAACATCCAAAACTGCTGGAGCAGGACCCTGAGGCACTGACACTGCAATGGGGAAAACCACATTTACACAGAAGTCCTTCCTAATTACAAAGTATCACGTGAGCAGGACTTACTGTAGGGTTTAGGGATGCACTTTTGGGTGATAAAACTGAAAAGGAAGGTGGTGATTAGTCTATGGAGGCTGGACAGTGGTCATTTCTGGGAGAGGAAGGAAAGGTGGTTTGGACAGAGCTCATGCAGGACTTCTGGGCAGTTAACAAGATACTTGCCTTGTAATAAGCTACCCAGTAATTTTAGGTAATTTCTGTTTGACTTTGCAGTAAGGTGTACATTGATACCTTTTCCCTTTTTCTCTCCATCATATGGTTCATTTTACTATTTGTCACAATGAACAAAAAGAACAAGAAGTGAATGAAATCGGTCATATACTTGTTAATTGCTCTCACCAACCAATCCACCTCTATCAATAGCTTGATCACGCCACATGAATACGGGGAGAAGGAAGCAAGGTGGATTTTTGCTTTCCATCATCTCAGAAGCATAACTGCAGATAAAGAGCCTATGCCACCTACATCTAAAACAGTCCTTTAACTGGCAGAAGACACCATCAGATTTTAAAATCTATTTACAACTAGAAGTGAGGTAAACTGGGTAGACAGCATCCCTTCCAAGTGACCAATGAGCAAAGTGAAACCAAGACAGTAGCTTACAAATGAAGAACACAAACAAAACAGGCTGCAAAGCCCCTGTGGCAGAATTCAATGGTGTAATTTTTTTAATCATGACCTTTACTGGCAGCATTTGGTGAGGGATGGAATTCCCACTGTAAGCTGCACAAGAGATCAGCATACCCAGCAGAATTAGATCGCAGGCCACAATTTGTTCATCCTTTGCTAATCCCAACATGGGCAGGATCAACACGACTTACCTGTTTCTGAATCCATCTCTGGTTCTGTCCACCTGTGGTTTGGCAAAACCAGGCTGGTAGAAGTTTGCTGCCTGCATTGCAAGGTCATGGGGCAGGGCCAGCCCCTCCAAAGTGGCCTGTTGCAACTCTAGCTGGCTCATCTGCTGAACAGAAGCAGCAGAAGAATGGAGACAGTCAGTGCTCTTTCTGCAAACATCTTAGGAAGGTGGGGTTAAGCAGCAGCTGGGAGATTCCGTCGGATACTGCAAACCCGACTAACCCGGGCTGCTGTTCACTGCACAGCATTTCCACTACTACTTTAGTTGCTCAGCAGTATGCTACCCTTGGCTAAGTGCCAGTTAGTTCAAAACCACTTCCAAGCACCATAACAGTTCTCCATCCCACAAGCAACAAGAAGGTTGAAATGCAGGCAAACACTGGGTTTGACAAAGAGCTCGGCCTGACCTGGGCTGTGACGGGGCTCATGGGCTTGCGCATGCCTTGGAACGGGTCTCCAAGAAGCTGCTGTGGGCCGGGTGTGAAGCCTGTGGGAAAGTTACAGTACCAGTGAGTGTCACACTGAGAGGCACCGTCACCAACGTGTGCTTTTTACTGCCTACAGCACTTTTATCAGCACTTTCCGGAAGTGCTGACTCCCTGGGCTGATGGGTATTCCTTTTCTGCTGTGCCCACAGGGAGCGGTGTGGACCTCAACCGGAGAACTTTGTGACCTTAATCACTGGGGTGTCCATCTTTCCCCTGAGCAGCCATCTTTGCCCCTTTCAGAGCAGAGACCTCTATCCGGGAGATGGCGCTTTTCCAGTCAGTGACTTGACCCATTCTCACAAAACCAGCAAAGCAGACACCAGTGCTCTACCCCTGAGACTGTGGTCCCTGGTTCCCCTTCAGGTCTGGAACTGAACTCACTCCCGTGGCTTCCAGCCAAACAACAGACATATGGGGTGAACATTTACATCAGGTAGATAAACTCCTTGGAGTGATCAATTGTGGGAGAACAGAAGGGCAGTGTTTGCACAGGGAGATAGCTCAGGAGGTGGGAGTACATGAGAAGGAAGGACATAGGGAAGAGGTAACTATGGGAAGGAAGTGGGAAGAGAGCTGTTACACTGTGGGGAATTGCAGTCAATGTCATGAGACAAAATGTGTATGAACTGTTGAATGGAAAATGAACTTGCTCTGTAAACTTTCACCCAAATCACAACTGAAAAAAAAAGGAAAAGAAGCCAGTGCTCTGAGGATCAAACTCTTTCCGCTTATCTCTCTTTTGTGGAAGGGAAAATTTCAAACATTGCTTTTCAGTGTGTGACTGGTAGGGGTCAAAGTGACCAACAGCTTAAAGTGCTCCAGCAAGGTCCATGAGATTCTGTATAAGCACTTTGCTAGGACAGCTCTCTGGGAAGTGCTTCTTCCAGTCACATTCTCAATTAGCCACCAGAAAACCAAACCAAACCCTGTTTTACTGCCATGATTTCTACTCATGGAGACTACAGACAGAATAGAAATGCCCTATAGCATTTCCAAGGCTGCAAAATCTTTACAGAAACAGAGTGCCACATCTTTCCACCACAGAGCAGCTGGTGGGTTCGAACTAACTTTTTAGTTAGCAGCTGAGTGCTTACGCATTGTCACAGGGCTCTGAATCAGCCACAAACCAAACAAATATCAAATTCATTGCCATCAAGTCAATTCTGACTCAGAGACCCCCACTGGGTTTCTAAGGCATAAACCTTTATGGAAGTAGATTGCCCCATCTTCCTTCCATGGAGCAGCTGGTGGGTTTGAACTGCTGACCTTCTCGTTAGCGGCCAAATGCCTTATCCACTATGCCACTAGAGCTCCTTCTCCAAATTAGGCACAGACCTGTTTAAATACCCTCTCCTAGACAGAGACTTCTTTAGCTTGGGAGAGAGCCACTACTGTGACTTCTACTCTAAATGAAGAAAAACCTAGGATCAAACTACTACTGACTGAATTCCCAAAACAAGACGAGTCGATAGCTGGATCCAATTGAGAGCAATTTTCTCTCAAGGGAGAGAAAGTCTACCCCCATGAACACATTCCCCTAGAATGGCAGCTGGGTCAGCTTCTTTTGGCCCCTCCTCCCAACCAAAAAATAGTACAATAAGTTTACAAACTGTTTCATGGGCACCTTTTAAACTCTTCAAGGATGTCCGTTAAAAAAAAAAGTTTGCCACTTGTAGGGGCAACTATATCCTTTGTCGGGGCAGTGGGACAAAGGCAGCAGAGGCGTGGAGGAGAGCTTTACGCACAACGGTATCTACCCACTGGTAGGTACTCACCCACTGGTGAAGGTACTCTAGGGCGAAGGTAGTCTGCCGAGGCTGCTCGCGTTTGAAACACCTGGGACAAGGGAGGAGAGGGTGCTCTTTGGCCCAGTAAAGATGCTGTAGGTTCCAAACTCCCCATAAGGCCACTCAGAAGATTGGACGAAGCAGGTCTCTGAACTGGTGGTCCCAGAAGTTCCTAAAGGCAAAAAAGCCAGATTTCTGTGAACAAACCTAGTCCCTCCTCCCAGTCAGAGGTTATGGATCATGGATGGAATTTTGGAAGGCACAGGATGAATCTCCCTCATGCTCCCTGAAGGACTTGGCACATGTACCTGCAACACACTTCTCTGCATGTTCAGCAAGCAACACTGCCTTTCAGCTAGTGCTACAAATACAGGTTTGGTGTTTTTTTATGATCCATAGGAACTGCAAACCGGAAACCAAGGGCTTACGCAGTACTGTCATCTTTTTTTTTTTAGCCACCCTCCCAATTGAGATCACCAGCAACACAGAACCATGTCAGGCAGCGACATCACACCCTTGATTGCCAGGCAACCATTTCATTCCCTGAGGCCCAAAATGCAGACCACTGCACAACACCAATTCAAAGGGCTGCTGTGATCAGGACTCCAAGGCCTTGCTAGAAGGTTGTGAAGTACCTGGAGGATGTTCTTAGGGACAGGCTGGCCTGGGATCTCAGCAGGGGACATCAAATGGCTTTCAAGGTTTCGCTAAAAAAAGTCAAAGGAAAACTGGTTTTAACCTTCTTAGACACTTAACTTCTAGATTCACTGGGGACCACGAGAAAGCACAGACACCTCCCCAAGGAGCTGACACTTAAGAGCAGAATGACATTCAAGTCACAGAAAACTAACAGAGAGCAATGTGTTGCACTCTCTCATCACACAGGTTCCGGTGATCTAGGAATGAAAGATTCTTCACGTGTGCAAACAGGCAAAGTCTACTCTGAGACCATCCAACAAGGTCCTTCCTGTGTGAGGCAATCCTAGGTCATTTCACTGTTTCTAAAAGTGTGACCAAAAGGAGAGAGAAAGAAAATGATCAAATAGGGGAACACTTACATAGCAAGAAGCTGCAAGAAGCAAGTTTGATAATTTACAGATTTTAATTTGAGGCAACCCTTGCTACTCATTATCTTTAATGAGATTTACAGACCACAGAAGGTACTAAAAACTTAGTAAACAATATGAAAAGCTTAGCCTAAATTGATACTGTTAAGAGTTTCATATTTTAGGGAATTTAAGCTGTTATTTCTTAAAAAGCTATCCCAAAATGGGCCTTCAGGGTAAAATTCCGTTATTTTACTCTTTGCTCTTTTAATACAGCAGCAGTTATATCCTGACATCTAACTTGCACTGCCCCGCACACTCAGGACATCCCTGCGCCCCTGTGGCTCTGCCTGAAGTGCTTCTGTTACAATGTCCCCTCCACTAGATGGAAGGTCATTGGGCATGACAAAGAGTACAAAGACATCCAAGTGTTTCACTGCTGGCTGTAGGGTCAGAACTAAATACAGATGATTGGAGTAAAAGATTTCCTCAAAAGTCATTAATCCCATCTAACAAGAACCGATCGGCTACTTTGTACATGGCTTCCAACATGCTTGGAGCTGGAGGCTAGCGTCTATGATTCAATTTCAAATGGATGTTAGACTGAACCAACATGTCTTATTTGGGGATGAAGCAATACAACTAAACCTAAATAGAGGCAGATCAGAAATAGCATACAAAACACAGCAGCAGAAATCAAAGACACTGATTTAAGAAGTAGATCATGATTTAAAAAACGATGCGCACACCTAGCCATGTTTGGGTGTAACACTTGGCATGCTTATTAATTTCCTCATTGCTTTCTCTCACGGGTTAGGTCGAGTTCAGGGAAGCCTTTGCACAGCAACTTGAATGATATCATCCACCCCTTTAGGGAAGTGTTTGAGGTTCTGCCTCAGCTCTACTGGAGAACACCGCAATCCCCACATCAAGTTGCTCTCATAACTCAAACCTAGAATCACACAGGAAACAAAATTGCCCCAAGGTGTCAAGAAACAAGCTGCTAGATCCTGCTGTTACTATTTTTTTACACTTTGATACTAAGAAATATGCTACTTCCTAGGTTTGACCCATACCACTGCATGCCAGTCAGCATTCAATTACCGAGACACACAAGTAATGAGGAAGAACGGGATATTGTACAATCTTATAATCTGGTCTTCATCTAAAACCATTTGTATCTAACCAGCCTTTGTGTGGGAATAACTCAAAAGCAATATATAAGAACACGATCTTGTAATGTATTTCAGAACTGAGTTATCTCTTTTCGGAAGTGAGGTCGTTCCTGGTACCAAGGCCAGGAGTAATGATACCTGTCTGACCTGGGTAGGTTGGAACCTCTACCACTAACTACTGATTGATAAGGAAAGTCAAACAATTGCCTTCCCCCGGTACAAGGTACAATGAGTCAAATAGCTAATGCTGTTCACCTCTTGACTAACAGGCTTTCAGAAAAGTGTCAAGGGGAAGAAAACGAGGCAAAACTCAATGGTGAATGTGCTAAAATTTAGCAACTACAACAATGGTGATGCTGAGACACAGGGTGTGGACTGAGAGCCACCTCCACGGACTGTCACGTCATAGACATGCGTGTGCGACACACCTGCTTTCATCGAAATGCTGTCATGTAGTAACTCACGTTCAGAAGCTTAGAGCCCAACTTCTCCCATTGATAAATTAGCAGAATGTATTTTTCTTGAAAAAATTCATCTTAAGAGTCTTCATAAATGATGCATATGACAGCCAATTATCTAATCAAGAAAGCAAGTAATCCCAGGTCTCTGGGAGAAGGTATGGGGAAAGGAAGAAAGATTTTACTATAAAAATATGGTAAGTTACAAGAACTTAAGCAGCCAAATAAAATATCTAAAAGGTAGTTTTATGCCTGTTTAAGCAGTGACTTAAGATAAAGTTATGGTTAACTTTCCACTTTTATACTGTCGCTACAATACAGACCTGTTAAGCACAGGTCTGCTTGTTACTATAACAAACAGCATACCAATAATTAAAGAACACACAAAAACACCAAGGACCAAATGACTACTCAAGAACATCCAAATTATTCAGGAAACCTTTTTCCAATCCATTTATTATGGTGAGAAGTAGAAAAGCAGCAGCAAAAAGGAGAAAAGGCTGTGTTTCTGCCACATACTCACATTGGCTTTGGGCTGTGAAGGCAAAGTCCCACTTGCCTTCATGGTGCTCACTAGCTTGTTGAATGCAGTCATATCTCCATCCTTTTTGAGCTGTCGATTGCTTGTTACAGCATTTAGGGTCTCCTCTAAATGTTCTGCCATGAAGGGAGTTGAGTTCTTCACTTGCTGGTCCACCTTCAGGCCCTTGAGCCCTGCTTCCACCTCTTCTACTGAAAGCACAACCCCTGAATGTGCTGAAAAGTCAAGAAAGTCCAGATTAGGCCAGGCCAAAGGATGCTGCTGTTGTTGTTATGTGCTGTTGAGTTGGACCCGACTCATAGCGACCCCTCCTTGGGTTGCCGAGGCAGTATCACTACGGAAGTAGATTGCCCCTTCTTCCTTCCGAGGAGTGGCTGGTGGGTTTGAACTGTCAACCTTCTGGTTAGCAGTCAAGCGCCTTAGGCAGTATGCTACCAGAGCTCCCAGGCCAAAGGATATTTGGTAGGAACTCTCTTTGGCTACCATTATGGTCAAGGTGAAAAGAATTTATTGCACAGCTGACGTGAGGCTGTCAGAATAGGCTGACACCAAAAATAGACAAACTGAAGGTAGCTACGATCACAGGTGCAGGATAAAGCTGTAATTGTGCACTTACTAATGAAGCGGCATAAACTAAACCAAAGACATCTGGATTTCATTTCACTTCCATCCACAATCAAAACCCACAGAAGCAGCAGTCAAAAAGTCAAACAACATACTGCACTGGGCAAATGTGCTGCAAAAGACTTCTCTAATGTGTTAAAAAAAGCAAAGACATCACACTTTGAGGACTAAGGTACAGCTAACCCAAGCCATGCTGTTTTCAATTGCTCTATATGCACAGCTGGACAATGAATAAGGAAGATGCAAGAATTGATGCTTTTGAATTATGGTGTTGGTGGAGAAGAATGAACAAATCTTTCTCAGAAGTCCAGCCAGAATGCTCCTTAGAAGTGAGGATGGTGAGACTCTGTCCCACGTCCTTTGGACATGTTCTCAGGAGGGCTCAGTCCCTGGAGAAGGGCATCATGGTTGGTAAAGTAGAGGGTCAGCGAAAAAGAGGACCCTCAACGAGACGGGCTGACATCTGGCTGCAACCATAGGCTCAAGCACAGCAATGACTGGGAGGCTGGGGTAGCACCAGGCAACATTTTATTCTGTTGTCAATGGGCTTGCTATGAGTTGGAACCAGCTTGGCGGCACCTAACAAACTACAACAGGTGCTAGAAACTGGGGACCCATGATCATGGGGTGCTGTGCTTTAAAACATGACATGCATCTGCATCTTAAGAGGCCTCTGGAGACGTTCCTCTGGCTCCTAGGCAGGAATCCAAAACAGCCCAACATCAGGACAATTTCTGCCTGTACTATGATTACTGTAATACTAAATTTTTATGCTATGGGTTTAGAAACCTAAGCAGAAACAAGGTAGATTGGGCAAAGCTGTGGGGAGCTAGCAAGTTATACTTAAAAGGACTAAAACAGTTACAGGAGTACAGTAGTCCACCCTATGTGCAGGGGATATGTTCCAAGACCTCCAATGGATGCATGAAACTGGATGGTATCGAACTCTGTATGTACCATACTTTTTCCTATACATACCTACCTATCTATGATAAAATTTAACTTAAAAATTAGGTACACAAACACTGTATTAGTCCATTATTATAAAAAGTCAAGGAAAGGTTTATATATGGAAGGACATTTTTTTTGCTGGTTACCAGGGGTGGGAGGGGAGGGAAGGGAACACTATTAGATAGGTACAGACAGGTATAGATGTGGGTGAAGAGAAGGAGGGCAATGTACCAAATGTGAGTGATCAGCACAGTGGCACTGAGGAAGAGAAAGACAGAGAAGCCCACGGGAGGTACAGACAACAAAGATTAATCCGTTTGCACATACAGTACTGCGTTGTCAGTGAAGGCAAACGTTGACCTACGGGTGGCTAGACGGGTAGACAGGCTGAACTATTAGGTATGTCTTTGCAGGGAAGAGTGTGCCCATGACCATGTATAGAGTTGGCAGATAATGTTTCTACAAGTATATTTTTAAACGCACAAGGTTGTAGTCACTTCTTGGCCACAGCCAGCCTTCCAGAGGGAGCGAGTAGTTGGACCCGTGGGCTCGGGACCATAGTCACAGGACATCAAGCTCAACTGGCATAACATACTACACAAAAACAATGTTCTACATCCTACTTTGGCAAGTAGTGATTGAGATCTTAAAAGCTTGCAAGCAGACATCTAGATGCAATGATGGATCTCTCCTCATCCAGAGCAAAGAAGAATGAAGAAAAAGATGCATGGAAACAATTAGTCCGACCAACTGGTACAACAACATGCGAACCTCAGCCTGTATGACTGAGACCAGAAAAACTAGATGGTGCCTGGCTACCACTGTCAACCACTGGGAGGGGGATCTATGTGGGAGATCCTGGATAGAGTGTGACAACAATGTGGAACAAAAATCATTAAAAAAAAAAGGGACCAGGTTTGCTGGTCTGATAGAGCCTCACGGAACCACTGAGACTAGGGCCTTTAGGTTTGGAATTGAATCCACTCCTGTGGCTTCCAGACAAACAAAAGACAGGCATCTGAGCTTAACATTTAATTATGTAGATACATTCCTTGCAGTGCTCAACCATAGGAGAATAGAAGGGCTGTGTATGCACAGGGAGACAGCTCGGGGGCAGGAGGGCATGGGAGGGAAGGACACAGGGAAGAGCTAACTATGAGGAGGAAGTGGGAGGGGAGCTGTTACATTGTGGGAAATTGCAGTCAATGTCATGAGACAAAATGTATGTGAGCTGCTACACTGGAAATGAATTTGCTCTGTAAACTTTCACCCAAATCACAATAAAAATTAAAAAACAAAAATTAGGCACAGTAAGAGATTTGTAACAATAACTAATAAGAAAATAGAACTATTATAACAATATACTGTAATAAAAATTATGTTAGATGAAGCGAGGTGAATGATGTAGGCACTGTGACATAGTGCTAGGCTATTTTCAGACCATGGTTTACTGTGGGTAACTAAAACCACAGAAAACAAAACTGCAGCTATGGGGGGACTCCAGGGAAGAAACAGAACTTTGAAGAAAGTTATCATGGAGCCCATGGCCCACTATCAGATTTTCAAAGAGGTGGCGCTATCTGATTAAAATGAGCTTCTTGTGAAAACATCAAACAAAATCCAGAATAAATTTGATGAAATTTAATGAACTCGATGAAATAGCAGTATGCTAGGCCAACAGCTTAAGGCTTAGCATCCCAACTTTTCCAAATACCTAAAATAGACTCTGATAAGCACTTACAGCTTTCTTTGAGTTTTTCTTTATTTGCAGAAAGGCTGGAGAGAAGAGGCTTTAAATCCACTTTGGCTTTCTGCAGCATTTCTAATATATCCACTTTATTTTCAGCATGATCTTCCAATGGTATGGGAGCAAAGTAATTCCCCGAATTCTGCCCAGGAGACAGGATGGCTTGCTCCAGACCTGGCATTGCAAATAAACATATTCACAATCAAGCGGTCCCACTAATTAGACTGCTCTTCTGTCGTGCTGGGAGGGCACAAATGAAGGCTTTTCTGTACCCAGAGAGCTTCTGACCCTAACAGGCCTCTGCCTAACGAGGACAGGATGAACCATGCCAGAGAAAGTTTAACGTTATACTGCGGCCAGCATCTGATGTCAGTTTACCTGCAAGTCTCTCCAGTTCTTCATGTGGTGTTGACCCAAGACTGCTGGACCGGCTTCCTGATCGGCTCGGGTTAGAGAACCACCTACTGAACCGGCTGGCAGAGACTGACCCTTCCCCCAAAACATCTTCTATCATCTGAAAGGAAAGATAAAAAGAGCTAAGATAACAGGCTCTAAGAAAAAAGACAAGGTTCATATCTTAAGAGTCGCTAACTTGGAAACTTTCTTTGATGCTGTGGACCTGAAGGTAAACACTGGCAAACTTAGACCTTTAACACTTCTTCTTTTTCTTCCTCTGTGGGGCCATTCCTGAGTAACCCAAACTTGGCCATAAACAACCGTGTACTTTTTTACCATATAAAATAAATCACGTACACTATAGAAAGTGTTTTTTTTTTTTAATTCTTTGCCTCATTAGAAAATCTATACACTACCAAATGTTATCACAGGACGTAACTTCAGAATAGGAGCTCTGGTAGCATAGTGCCTAAGGCACTTGACTGCTAACCAGAAGGCTGGTGGTTCAAACCCACCAGCCACTCCTCGGAAGGAAGGTTGGGCAATCTACTTCCATAGAGATACTGCCTCAGAAACCCAAGGAGGGGTCGCTATGAGTTGGTCTGACTGGACGGCACAGAACAACAACAACAACTTCAGAATAAGAATCAGCACCAGAGTGAAGAATTCCACTGAGAAGGTGATGAGTGGCCTTCAACTCAACATCAATTATAAGGAGGTAACAGATAGAATTCTTGCTTCAAACTCAAATTCAATCCTAACAATTTCAGAAGCCAAAATCTAGACAAGCAGAGCATCAAAGTCAAAGTTTAGACAGGGTCATGAGGTCACAGATGAACGTAACTGATGTCTAATTCCTGTTTGAACTTAATGGGGACATTTCAGGGGTGTGTGTGTGTGTGTGTGTGTTTAAATCAACCTGCATTATTCTTAGCCTAATAATGAGAGCAATTAAATGATGCACTGTGATAAGAATTTACCCAACACTATTATCTCATAACAGAACTCCTATGACCAATTCCTAAAAACAAGATTTAAATTTTAAAAATAAGAATTTCCCATTCTACCCTATCATAAATCCGGTTAAATATCCCAACTGATCTTTATGCAGTATCTTTACCACTATTTAGAAAAGACAAGATAAAGCAGATGTCAATCCAAAAAGGAGGCTCATCCTTGGAAATAAAGCACAGAATCTCATCACTTCTCTATCAGTGGATAAACAGAAAACTTGTCATTTTTCCAAAAGCTGGTACATGGCTGACAGAGTGTGTGGCTTTGTTTTAACGCAGTCTGGAACCCCCAGTTTCTAGTCAGAGTTCACCAGGGGAAGTTTAGGTTTGTTCTGTTGCTACTGGGAAGAATTCTGTCCTAATCTACAACCCAAACTCAATCACAAAAGACTCCTCCTGAACAGAAGGAGGGACTTGAATCCGAGGTTCCAATTCAGCTACTGCTTCTCCTACTTGTCTTTTCAGAGGAATGACTCAGACACCTTTAGTCACATTTCACACTCACACTTTAAGTAATGCTGACCTTCAAGCACATTCATTTTGGAATCATTAAAGTATAAAATGTGTATTTCACTGTGAAAAATGAGGACGTGTACTCAAAATACAATTACCTTGGTGATAATCAGGACTAATGACAGGAAGTACAGAAAAAATAATTTCCAACCAGGTTTGCTGGTCTGATAGAGCCGGTGAGACCCCCTGACCTAACCCTAACCCTAACCCTTCAGGTCTGGAACTGAACTCACTCCTGTGGCTTCCAGCTAAGCAACAGACAGGCACATGGGGTGAACATTTACATCAGGTAGGTACACTCCTTGGAGGAATCAATCCTTGGAGAACAGAAGAGCAGTGTTTGCACAGGGAGACAGCCTGGTGTGTGTGGGGGACAACGACACAGGCGTGCGTGGAAGGGAAGGACACAGGGAAGACAGGGAGGAGGTAACTACAGGGAAGAAGTGGGAAGAGAGCTGTTCCATGTGGGGAATTGCAGTCAATGTCATAAAACAAAATGTGTATGAACTGCTGTATGGTAAACGAACTGGCTCTGTAAACTGTCACCCAAATCACAATTTAAAAAAATGTCTTCTGTATTTTAATGAGTGAGCAACATACTTTTCTGGTGGAAACAAAGTTTTATCACAGCTAAAGCATAGTTGCAGGAGAGACACAGTGCATTTTTATGCACATTTAGTAGGAATGCCGATTTCAAGAAACTAACCCTTTCTAAAAGGGACAGAGTCCTCAGAGTTCATCCAGGTGGCACTCATTTTTACAATTGAGCAGCTCGGCCACACTAACAGCAGTGCCCGCTCTGGCCTTTGGTGCAGGAGGCGGAGACGAGGTCCAGAGTATTCACTTCCTGGTGAGGACGTCCTCACTTCCACCTTGGTGGCTGTCAGCTGATGGACAAGGGCAGCCTACAAACTGTATGGGTTTCAGCTGCCTTCGCTAGTTTAACAGCATTTTTTAAGTGACCTGTAGGTCTGGGCCTTCAAACAGAGGTACTTTAGATGAGTCATCTCCTCAGATTCTTACCATTCCGATCAAATAGATACTGAAGTATTTTTACTCTTTATGACAAATACTTGGTTTTACTGACTGATGCTTTTTTTTTTTTTTTTTAACTTTCCACGTTTATGGGAACTTCTGTATTTTTTGTTTCATTCCAGCACATTGTTTTTTGTTTAGATTTCTAACAAATGTGTTGAAGGCACATTCTGAGCATACTCTTGATACATTACCACAATTTTTCTATGTCATGTTCCTGTTAATTACTCTAAATAATTTAGGATTTCTATCTGAATTTCCTTTCTCTTCATTCGACATATGGATGCCAGGCACTGCACTAAGAATTGCATCATAGCTAGAATTTATTTTTAATAACTTCAACCAGCTGTAAAGCTCTTGTCTGTCAACAGAAAGGTCGGTGGTTCGAACCCACCAGCTGCTCCAAGGCAGAAAGATGTAACAGATTGGTTCCATAAAGACTACAGCCTTGGAAATCCTATGGGGAAGCTCTACTCTGTCCTATAGGGTCACCATGAGCCAGAAAGGGCTCGTTGGCAGTAGGTTTGGGTTTGGTTAACTGATATGATTTACATGTGTGAGTCAAATGTTCAATTTGTATAGGTTTTTTTTTAAGCTATCAAATGTGTCAGTTTCTGATGTATCACACAAATGCATGTGAGCACGTTTGCTTATTTATTCACTGTCTCCTTAAGCTCTGTGAAAACAAAAACTTTGTTTTGTTCACTGCTATAATATCAGTTCCTGGAACACTGCCCTGAACCTACAGTTGCTTGAAAATAATTTCTGAATGAAAAAAATTAATATAGTATTTGAGATTTCCTTTGTAGTCAAGTTTCATATACAAAAGAAAGGATATTTTTAGTTTGGAGAGAAGTTTTCTTATTAACACCTAATATGTACCAGTCACTATGCTGAGTACTTTACATATTTATTAATATTCAATCCTATACAGACTTCTTTTTGCTACTTGTTTGGTTGTTTCTTGAGCACTGTATAGAGTTCACCTGGTTATACAGCACAATCAAAGCATTTTAAAATTGATCCTAGTTTTGCTTTTTAGTGGACATACTATAGAAGCTTTGTGCTCAATGAGCAGTACCCTCAGGAAAAGATGGAACCAGACTCCCCAGCCTATTTCCTGCCACTCAGCATCAGCCAAGTTTTAGTTGGGAGTGGGGGCCAAAGGTGGTTCCTGTTCCTTCCTTTTTGCTTCAGAGGTAGCATAGCTATGGGAGTTAAGAGCAGAGATTCTTAACTACATAAGTAAGCTATGTGACTCCGGGCAAGTTACCTCAACATTCTGTGCCTTTCTTTCCTCATATGTAACATGCCTCCTAAGCATTCTGTGAGGATTAAACTGACTTCTTAGACTAGAAAATCCACATACGACCACACGTTCCTCAGAGCAAAGTGCCCAGAACGGCCTGAAGCAACAGCACTGTGCACGTGTTCCTCACCGTTAACAGTCAGGGGCTAGCACTTGGCTCGGGTTAAAGAGAGGCTGCTTCTCTGCTAACGCACAGCTGGCGTTCACAGGTGCCCCACATTTGGCGCCAAGTACAGGCTGCTAAATTTTTACCTTCTGCTGTGAAACCTTTGTACAATAAGATTTCCATCAGTTTTCCAAGACAATGCCAAAAAACAAAAAAAAATCCCCAAACTCATTACTATTGAGTTGATTCTGACTCCTAACAGCCCTATAAGACGCAGTAGAACCACCCCATAGGGTTTCCAAGGCTGTAATCTTTATGGAAGCAGACTGACCTATCTTTCTCTTGCAGAACCGCTGGTGGGTCTGAATCACTGACCTTTTTTGGTTGGCAGCAGAGTGCTTTAATCACTGTGTCACCAGGGCTCCTTATTTTGTAAACATAAAAAAATTACTCAAAGGCCAAAAATTTGAGGGGACCACGCAGTTTTACATCAAGAAAATTCAACTCTCATCGATGGAAGCCTTCTGCTCGGAGACTACTGGCTAAGGGATTTGCAATTAAGGTTGCCGCTTGGGAATTCTGACTCAGTAGGTCTCAACTAGAATGTCGGGAACAAAACCAAGGGACAGTGGCCCCAGCTGGCACCACCTCTACATGCTCCTGAACAGTGCTGGAGATCAAGTGTGGTCTCAGACCGTGCAGGTCCACACGCAGAGAGGTTCAGAAAGCGAGCAAATGCTTAGGGGCTCTGAGAGAAATGTGGCGCTGCTGCAACGCCGACATTCACCACAGCACTGGTTCTCAGCGGATTCGACCTGAAACCTGGCCCCTGACCAGAGAGTCTGAGCAGCACCGCTGTGGGCTCCACCGTGGCCCTGTACCTATCGGTGCCTTGTAGTGCAGCTCACCTGCCGGGTGGCCATCTTCTGGGGCTGGGGAACAGCCAGTGACAAGGGCAACGGGGCAGTGCTGGCTGCTTGCACAGGAATCTGACAAACAGCAGGGACGGCTAAGGAGTACTGGAATTTAAGTCAGCTCCCAAGAACCACTGATTGTAAGGGACCAAACTCACTTGCTTCGTCTAGTATTGCACATCTGGAGTGGACAGATTTTTTGGTCAAGTGGTTTTCAAATTCCCTCTCCTCAGAGTTCCATGCATTCTTTTAGCATCCACAGAAAACCTAATATCTGTGTGCACAGGCCACAGTTAAATCTCTTCTCCAAAATTTTGGTGAAAACCAAACCAAACCCATTGCCAGAGTCAATTCCAACTCACAACAACCACCACTGGTTTCTGAGGTGGTAAATCTTGACACAAGTAGATTGCCCAGTCTTCCTTCTGCTGAGTGTCTGGTGGGTTTGAACTGCCAACCTTGTAGTTAACAGTCAAATGCCTTAGGCACTGCGCCACCAGAGCGCCAAAATTTTGGTGAGGATATGCTAATCTCTAATTGTCTGAAAGGCATAAAGGCAAGGGCAGGCCATAAGTCAAGATCTGGGGATGGCTTACTGTTTCTACTTTAAAAATGCAGAAAGACTAGACCTCAAGAGTTAGACGCCAACACCGATACTTTCCAAGTTCCTTTTCACTGAAGGTTTTTGGAACCATCACATCACAGAAGATACCACTTCACCAAGCAGCCTTACCCATCATCATAAGTTATAAAGCCTGACACTAATCATCAGTTATAAAACGCCACCTCCACAGTAAGTCTTTACAACACACACTTAACTACTTCAAAACAAAAGCAGACTGTGTTCTCACATGCCTGATTTTCAGTTCAATGTCACCAGCCTGGCAAAAAGGTCACTGATACAGAATTCTCACTCAGTCATTTCCACTAAAGCCTCTCAAAACAAAGCCAACAAAAATTCAAAGAATATTTAAGAAAAAGAAGAAAAGCCAAACAAAACAAAACAAAACACCCAAACCCAAAGCATCTACCAAAACAACACTTCAGGGCTCAGGTCAAATTTAACCATAAAGTTGCTCCGTCCATGTGTGTGTGCGGCTACACTCACCGAAGCCAAGCATGGCACCTTATCAAGGTTAAAGAACTCATTAAAGTCAAATTCTCCCGGGGACTGCTCGGGCAAGACGGCGTCCCTTGGCACTTCCTGATCAGCAGCAGGCTCCTGTGCAAGAATGACTGCCACCTCATCCTCTTCGGCCACTCCTCCATTGCACTCGACTATGCCTGAAAGCAAAACCAGGACAAAAACAGTCTGATCAAGCCATGTGCTCCAGTCTTCCTCTGGGTAGTCAGCCAACAACACACACGCAGAAGACCCACAGACGACTTTAAAAGCAGACTTCTTGCGCAGGGACAGCACTCGCAACAGTCAGACAGTCCCCATCCTATGGGACCTAGAGAAGGAAAAAAGCCTTGATAACAAGCCAGAACACCAGCATGACGGGGGAAGACTATGAACCCCGCTTCCTAGTACTGCATGTTTTCTGGGGTGCAATGAGTTCTTTTACTTACAGGATTTTTTTTTTTTTTTTTAAATGATAGTCTTTGTAAGCCCCATATGGCTGACACACAGAACCAAAACGATTTGGCTCTGCCTCTGCCCATGCCTCTGCGCCACCACAGCTTTAAAGGCAGGGGTTAACAAGGAAAGGCATTACATGGAGCCTGGCACGAGGGCACTTTTCAATTGCCTACAGGTTGGTTATAGCTCATCCTTCAAGGCAGAGCTCAAATGTCACCTCTTCTGGGAACATGGCACACTGTCTAGTCATGTTTATCCTATTCAGCAAGATGAATCACTGCCTTCTCGACAATCCCTGTGTTATCTCTCAAAGCACTTAGTACACTGCATACAGGAACTCTGGTGGGACTGAGCTCTCTGAGGGCAGGTCACCTGTTCTAATCTACCTTGTCTTACTCTATAGGACTAGGTAAACTTGAAACTCAGTAACATTCAGTTATTTTCAGGATGGAAGATGCTGTCAGCTCAAGCGAAGCTACCAGGTGCTAACATGTAAGGAATCTAGTATCTCAGTTTTAGCCAGAGTATGGACAAAAAGGTCATACAACCTTGGATATAGCCTGCTTGAATTTAGAGACCATCTCTAGAGCAGATTTGACAAACTGAACAGTAACAACTGAAGACCAGAAGAATTATGACATGAACAGACATGAAGGAAGTGAAAGGTCATTAAAAAATGGAAAGAAGGAAAAGACCAAAGTTGGTATCAGGAGAGATTCTATAACTTGCTCTTGAGCACAGAGTAGCTTAAGTGAGTGGGAGAATGATGGTGTGAAAGAGCTGATGAGAAGATTTAAAAGGGCAGCTCAAGAAGACAAGGTACAGTGTTATAGCGAAACGTGCAAAGACCTGGAGTCAGAACATCGAAAGGGAAGGACGTGATCAGCATTTCTCAAGCTGAAAGAACTGAAGAGAAAATTCAAGCCCTGAGTTGGAGTTCTGAAGGATTCTACGGGGCAAAAAAATGATGCAGGAAACATCAAAAGAAGATGGAAGAATACATAGAGTCACTGTACCAAAAACAACTGGTCAGTGTTCACCAGTTCAGGAGGTAGCATATGATCAAGAACCACTAGTACTGAAGACAGACTTCCAAGCTGCACTGAAGGCATTAGCTAAAAACAAGGCTTCAGGAACCGATGGAATATTAGTTATTTCAACAAACAAATGCAACACTGGAAGTACTTACTCATCTATGTAAAGACACCTGGATGACAGCTACCTGGTCAACCAACTGGAAGAGATCCATATTCATGCTCATTCATAAGACAACAACATAAAAAGATGAACAAATGAAATGTGGAAACTATCAAAAAGTATCATAAAATATCACATGCTAACAAAGTTTTGCTGAAGATCATTTAAAAACAGCTGCAGCCATACATCACAACAGAGAACTGCCAGGAGGTGGAGCTGAATTCAGAAGATGATGTGGAACAAATGATATTACTGCTGATGTCAGATGGATCTTGTCTGAATGCAGAGATTACCAGAAAGATGGTTAGCTGTACTTTACTGACTATCTGAGGGCACTGAACTGCACGCATCATAACAAATTATGAATAACATTATGAAGAAGGAGAATTCCAGAACACTTAATTGTAGTTATGTGACTCCTCTACATGATCCAAGAGGCAGTCATTGGAAGGGAACGAGAGGATACTGAGTGGTTTAAAACTGTAAAAAGTATGTGGGTATGTGGTAAGGTTGTATCCTTTCTTCTTATTCAATCTTTTTTTTTTTTTTTTTTTCTTAATTGTGATGCCTTGCATGTTGTAAGACATCAATACATATATATATTTTTTTAATTTTGTGATTTGGATGAAAGTTTACTGAGCAAATTCATCTTTTACACAGCAGTTTACATACACTTTTTCTCATGACATTGACTTCAATCTCCCACATACTTAGTCATCTTATGCTAAAGAAATACTCCATGAAGCAGGACTATACAAAGACAGCCATGGAGTCAAGATTGGAGGAAGACTCGTTAATAATAATAACTCACGGTATACACGCACATGTCACAACCTTGTTTTACCAAAACTAAAGACAACTTGAAGCACTTACTGATAAAGGTCAAAGGCTATATAGCCTTCAATATGGATTACACCTCAACATAAAGAAAATGAAAATCCTCCAGTTGAACTAATAAACAACATTGTGACAAATGGGAAGAAACTGGAATTGTTAAAAATGTCATTCTACTTTGATCACGAATCAATGCTGGAGACTTCTGGTAAGATGGAGGAATAGGCAGACAAGCTACACAGAGCCTCTTCAACAAAGAAAAGAGAAACCAACTGACAGAGATACAGAAGACAATCTTCGAGCCATGAACTTTGAAAGGAAGTACACAGAAGTGGATTAGGCACCAACTAGTGGAAAAACCTGAACGAAAACAGGACCTAAGAATAGGCTCCATTTGCCAAGGACGGGAGGGACATACTCCGGGAGGTAGACAACAGGAAAGGAGACAGGTGATCAGTGTGTAAGTGCTGCCACTAGCGAACAGAGGAGCACAACAGAGTAACCTGCCTACGCAGATAACATACAAACAAAACAAAACGAAAATCATGGGCAAGTCACTCCAACACATAATTGCCAATTAAAGATAAACCACAAAAATGTCATAATGCCTCAGAGACAACAGAGCATATACTGCTGGTGGGACAGTGAAGTGATAAAATCACTGCGGAAAGCAGCATGGTGATTCCCTAGAAAGCTGGAACTGGAGATACCATTTAGCCCAGCAATCCCATTACTAAGTATATATCCTAGAGAGGTGAGAGCCAGGACAGGAACAGATATGTGCACACCTAACCAGAAGACTGGCAGTTCAAATCCACCAGCCACTCCTTGGAAGGAAGCTTGGATGATCTACTTCCATAGCGAGCCTGCCTTGGAAACCCAAGGAGGGGTTGCTATGAGTCAAAATCGACTTGACGTCACTGAGTTTGTTTTTTTCTAATATGTTCATCGCAGTACTATTTACAGTAGCAAAAAGATGGAAACAAGCTACATGCCCATCAACGGAAGAGTGGATGACCTAACTACGATACAAACACATACTGGAATGCTATGCAGCACTAAAGAATAATGTAAAGTCTGCAAACCCTGCATAATATGGATAAACTTGGAGAACTTTATGCTGAGTGAAATAAGTCAATCACTTAAGGACAAATATAGTATCAGTTCATTGTTGTGGAGGGTCAAGGAAAGGTTTATATATGGAGGGAAACTTTCTTTATTGGTTGCCAGGGATGGGAGGGGAAGAGAGGGAACATTGCCAAAAAAAAAAAAAGCATTGACCCATCATAGTGGTTTTGTGTATTTCACTGTACCTAAATTATATTTCAGCAAAATGCATTAAAAAAAATCAATGCTCTGAAAGCAACAGTTAAGACATCAAATGACACACTGGGCAAATGGATGCAAAAACCTCGTTGAAGCAAAGCTATCACTTTGATGATTAAGCTGTGCCCGACCCAAGCAAATGCCTCACAAGCATGTGAACGCTGGACAAGGAGAAGGAAGATCAAAGAACTGACACAAGTGAATTGTGGTGGTGGTGAACACTGGATATAGCACGCATGGCCAGAAGAACAAACAAACCCGTCCCAGAGGAAGTACTCAGAAAGCTCCTTAGAAGTGATGATGGTGAGGTTTCATCCTGCTTTGGGCACATCATCAAGAAAGACCAACTGCTAGAAAAGGCCATTGTGTTTGGTAAGGTAGAGGGTCAATGAAAATGAGGGTAACCCTCCGTAAGGTGCGCCGACATGGTGGCCGCAACAATGGGCTCAAACATACCAAAGACTGAGATGGTGAAGGACCAAGCGGTGTTTTCTTATGTTTATACTGAGCCATGAGCTGGAGCCAACTCAATAGCAGTCAGCAACAACAACATCAGTGAAAACAAACACCTCAAGGCAAGGGAGAAAATGCGATTTGGAAAGTTTGTTTTGAAGCAAATGTATTGAGAGATACTAGATACCAACCTGTATTTGAAGAACAGAACTTCCAAAGCCCTGCCCTGTCACAGCACCTATTCAAGGAGATCTGGTGGCGTAGTGCCTAAGGCACTTGACAGCTAACCACAAGGCTGGCGGTTCAAACCCACCAGCCACTCCTCAGAAGAAAGACTGGGCAATCTACTTCCGTAGAGATACTGCCTCGGAAACCCAAGGAGGGGTCGCTGTGAGTCACAATCAACTCGATGGCAGTTGAGGGTTTTTTTTTTTGTAGCTTTAAGATCACAACAGACATGAAGTCATCCTAGCAAAAAGTCCTCCCCCCCAGTAACCACAGTCTTGTTATTCACCAGCAAGATACTCTATCCAGACCAAGGGAAGGTAAATGTGAACTCCTGCCTTCCTTCTAATACAGCTCCAAAGAGCTAGACAGCAAAGCAGGAGGATCCAACATCTGACAGGTTAAGCAGCTTATCTGAGGTCTCAGTGCTAGCAAGTGGCAGGGATATAGCTTCAACCCTAGGACTGCACCCAAAGCTCTTCTACCCCACACTGGACATACGAGGCATCTCTTTCTCCCAAGTGTGCCAACCACCCAAGGGCCTGAGCCTTCTGAGTGCCTGTGGCAACCAGTGAAATGCCTGTGAGCTAAGGACAAAACAATGGGGCAGCACCCACTACTGCCAACCTCTAGAGCTAAGTGCTATTCCCTGAAGAAATGACTGCTGTGTGGCAGGTATTGCCATTTTACAGACAAAGAAACTGAGTCTTGGAAAAAGTAAAGCAACTGGACAGAATAATCACTGCCAAGCTTGCATCCTTCTCCACTGGAGCGGCAGCGCCCCCTGGCCCCCTGCACGCAGCAGCGCCCCTCTGCCCACTGCAGGACCGACAGGCCAACATTCTGCTGCGGTTCTGTGTCCCAACTGAAGGCTGAGAGCCAAAAGAGAGAGCCTGTGCTCCGCCCATGCACCTGCAACAGAAAACACAGCATCTCGTAACAGAAAGATGGCTTTTTGGTAAAAAGTAGCTAGAAGAATACCCCACGTGTGTTTTTATGCCAGCTTTAAGCTCTCTGGAAAGCAGGATGGGCCTGACAACTGAGAGTGAGTAAGAGTCACAGGAGCGCACTAGTAGACAGACAGACACGATGGTACGCTTATTGTGTTACAGTTAAAAGCCAGGAACCTGTGTAAAGACAACCAATGGCAAGTTTTACAACACATGAGAGTGAGCATGTATGTTCGTTAGTGTGGGTACAAATCAGAATTGTCTTCTCTATTCACGGAGAGTTTTAAACATTTTCCCTTCTGCTCTCGCTCTCATTTTCTGGATATGGTTTAATCCATATTCAAACTGCTTCCTTCCTCATGACTTATACACAGCACCTAGTACAGGGCCCCATATGTAGTAGGTGCTCAATAAATGTTTCAAGATAACACAGACGAGGTTCACTGCTATAAGCCCTGCACTTCCTATGCACCTGGAGAGGACAGCTATGCAGTAAACTGAATGAAAAGCTGAAATCCAAACACATTTCTCAGCCTTCCTGGAAGGATGAACTAGCCCTCTAGCTTGTTCAGCTCCTTTCGTCCTTATAGCCAGGATGAAACTACAGGGTGCTTATTTACCTTAAATACAATGGCTAAGACAGCCCAGAAACCTTTTAGAGTTAACAGTGGGCAAATCAGGACAGGACATGGGGGTTCCTCCCCACACCAAGGCTCTGCCATGAAACCAGTCCCTTCTCCCCAGGACCCCGTCAATGTCTGTCCATACGGTGAGGAGGGGCTGTGCTGGTTTCTCTCGCTCCTCTGGCTCATGAGCTTGTCCATATAAGAACGACTAAAGGCAGGTTCTACCTCAGATAACATCTGCTTTTCTCACCAGAAAGATACATTTGCTGGTGCTGCTTTAGTCTCGCTGAGAACAAGGCAAAAGCACATCTCAAAGCCAGTTTCAGAGCCAAGTCCTCCTGGTTACCCACCGTTTCCGGCATCACCCTAGTGAAGGATGTGTGGCTGCTCCAAGATGATGGTGACACTACTGCCCCTAGACACTGTACAAATAAAGATGGATCAAGAGATTTCTCCCTTCTCTGGCCTTCCAAAGTAATTCCATTAGCTTATGTATACTTAAATTTGTCTTGGCCTCATCACAATTTTAAGGTGGCACTGAGTAAACACTCCTGTATCAAAACAGCTTTCTCCTTTAGTTACCTAGTGTCTGCCAAAAGAAGGTTTTATCTCAATTAAACCCAAAGGCTGGAAGGAACTAGAACTTATTGAATAAGTGCTCATTAGGCTGGGCTCTCGTGTATACACTTCATCTTCAATGCTAAACCAAAACCAAACGCACTGCCATTGAGTCGATTCCAACTCACAGGGACCCCCACTGCGTTTCCAAGGCAGTACATCTTTATGGAAGCAGATTATCCCATCTTCCTTCCACAGAGTGGCTGGTGGGGTTTGAACCACCAACCTTCTGACTGATGAGCAGTCAAATGCCTTAGGCACTGCACCACCAGAGCTCCTTCTAATGCTAAAAGTAACCCCTAATGTTATGAAACCAGGCACTGGGTTCACAAAGGAACAGGCCCACCTTTAGCAATTTCGTCAAAGATTATCTTTATCTAAGCAGCAGCCCCAGTACTCAAACCATGGCTGGCCCACCTGCCTCTTCATCTTGGCCCTGCATTGCCTCTTCCCAAGACCCTCAGCCCAAGGCTGGCCACCTCAGAGTCAGATCACTGCCCTGGGAATGACTAGCTGCAGGTCAATAGGTCCCAGCTCTGTGCCTGGCACTTCAAATACATTACCCCTGGCTCCTTCAGTTTAACAAAGGAGATCTGTTACCTTCCCTCAGAGCTGAGGAAACTAAGTCTGGAAGAAGCTAAGTCATTTACAACTGACCTGGGAAGGTCTAATGCCATGATTAACAGTGGGCTCTGGAGACCATCTCCTGCCAATTCCCAACTTCAATACATACTTCCTCAGTGACCAGGGACAAGTCACTTACGCTCCCTAAGCCTCTACTGGCTCATCTGGAAGATGGGGTCAAAAGTACCTACACACTTCAGGGCTGTTAGAAGTAAACAAGATTACGTAGACAAAACGTTACCACTATGCCTAGTACATGACTACTCAATAAATGGGACCTCTCCTCATTTTACCACACATTTCGTGTCTAAGGAACCTTCAACACTCCCAGAAGATATGAGACCTCGCTGTTTAGCACTGTAGGCAGAACACGTGGAGGGGATATTATATTCTACACTTAGTGAATTCACACTTAGGAAGCAGTTTCAAAATCAGGCTGCGCCATTAGAAACCTGCCATTTCTCCACATCTGGTGCCCATGCCCATTCCCAGGTGGATAGGGAAGAAGCCAATGAGGATGACATCTCTTCCCAAAGTTTGTGCTGACCTTCCTTCACGGAGGCTGTCCGTCGCCTTGTTCTTTTTCTCCCTTTGTGATCTTCTTCAAGTATCTTATCATCGAAGCCAGTCAGCTCAATGGTTTCAGACTGACTTGTAGGTCCAGCTGAGAACCATTCTGGTTCTTCTTCTGTGTAAGAGTCGTTTCTTCTACGCTCGCCAAAGACACGCTTACTATCCCCAAACTCTCTCTGGAAAAGTACATAATACAATATAAAAATAAGATTCTAGTTAAGGCACTTCCACCCAAACAAGGTCTTGATAAATAAATGAAGAGAGAGCCCCCAGCACAAGGTGCCCGAAGGTCCAGGAGACAAACCCTGAAACGCTTGTCCTTGTAGTCTCTCTCACGTTCTCGGTCTCTCAAGTCCCGAAGGTCCTTATCACTAAGACGGTGATCCTTCTCAAAGGTCCGGGCAGAGATTATTCTCCCACTGCCAATCCTGCGTCCACCAAGCAGGCGAAGCCCATCACTGTCCTTCTCCAATGGGCTTCCTGAGCGCCGGGAGCTGGCAGCAGCCGTCACATGGCAGCCTCCGCCAAAGCTTCGTCTCTGTGGACTGAGAACAACATCTAAGTCGTCTTCTTTCACGCGCTCTCGTGGATCTGGAAAGACGCAGGAAAGAGGAAGTTATGCAAACCAACAAGGGTATTTTTCTTATCTGTGTGGTATGTCCACGATTGGGTGGAGGAGAAGGGTGTGGAAAGATTGGGTCTGTCAAGAGATACAGAGTAACATGTATATTGTGTATTTAATAAGAGTGAGCCTTTTGCATTTTCTCTTTGAAGTAATGAGCATACTTCACAATAAATGATTTTCCATAATTAGTCTGCAATGCTTTCCTTTGACAAAGTCCTTATCCATGCAATTATTAACATTTTTGTCAACTAATGATCTCCCTGGATGGCACAAGGGGTTAAGCACTCGACTATCAGCTGAAAGGTCAGCAGTTCAAACCCAGTTTCTTAATGATTTTTTTCTCACAGTTAAGAAGGAAGCCAGCAGCCAACCAACAGCATGTCCCCAACGTCTCCAATCCCACTTCTAAGTGACTGTGTGCTCACCCACTATCTTGCGTGCCAGAGAAGGCCGGTCTGTGTCCAGCTCCTTCTTCAGACCTTCCACGGGTGAGCTTCGCCCTGAAGCTGGGTAGAGAGAGGCATGCCACTTCTCAGGGTCCCAGACGCCATCACTACATGTTGAAAGGTACCAACAG
Organism: Orycteropus afer afer; assembly: GCF_000298275.1. Classification (NCBI taxonomy): domain Eukaryota; kingdom Metazoa; phylum Chordata; class Mammalia; order Tubulidentata; family Orycteropodidae; genus Orycteropus; species Orycteropus afer. Next base: position 1,572,563 of record NW_006922007.1, read on the forward strand.
TTAGCACCAGGCACTTAATGCATTCTAATTTCTAAACCTCTTCAGGCAAAAAAGTGATGGAAATCCCTTTACAACATAAAATTTCATGGTTGCCTTCAGAATGGTTACCTCTTTTAAGATGAAAACAAAAAAATACTTGAAAATACTCGTGGTGGTGTTCACGTAACACCAATATTCACCTATAAACCAGTGATCTGTGTATAAGTGAAGTATTCAGATCACAAGGCATTGGATCTATGTCATCGTAACTGTGCCTGACCTACACAAAGGGGTACTCCATAAATGCTGATCATTCAGTTTACTGAAGGTCAGTACAAGTGAGCAAAACATCCCTGAATACTCTCACTAAAAACAGCTCCTGGAAGGTTCCGCTGTGCACTTTGCCAGAATTCCTGTGCACAGACTCAATTTTTTCCAGAAAAGGGATGGACAACTCTTAATAGAGCAGAATTTGTGGTTTGGTTTTATTTTGTTATTCACTCACTCACAACGGGGTAGCAGACTGTGGTGTGCAGAATGGAGCGGCAGCTTTGGAGCCCAGCAACCTGAGCTCAAATTCTCGCTCTGCCACTGACCACTGGGGGTATCCTGGACAAGTTATTGAGCGGCATCGTTTAGTGGTCTGCAGAGAAGACGTCCCCAAGCCCCAGATCAGATCAGGCCTTGCTCCACATTAACACTGTCTTCTGCATTTGTCCGTCACAACCTTTAATTGCTGTGATGATGAACTTTTATATGAGTATTTGGTTGCCTCCTTCACAGACCAATGTTCCACAAAGGTTGGGTGTATTTTGATTTGACAGCACCAGGCACAGTGTTTGCCATGTAGCAGATACCAAATAAACATCTCTTGAATTAATGAACGCACCTCATAGCCTCAAACTCCTTGTCAGTTAAAGGAGATAGTAGTTTCCTCCTATGGTGGTTGTGAGAATTACTTGGAGTTTAAAGGCTGAACAAATTTAATTCTGAGACGAGAGATAGAGCAGAATGAGGAGTTCTCTGCTTATTTTTATTACTATTACTAGACCCAATGTCATCCACTTTAGAATAAAAATGAATACATCTGTCCATAACAACTTTATTCTATACCATAAAGAAACAGAGTTGTAACAAAATTCAACTCAATGTGTAAGAATGCTTTAGACAAAATCATTTGGGGAAAAAAAAAAGGGGGGGGGACCAGGTTTGCTGGTCTGATAGAGCCTGGTGGAACCACTGAGACTATGGCCCCTAGCTGCCCCTCAGGTCTGGAATTGAACTCACACCTTTGGCTTCCAGTCAAACAAAAGACAGAAAGATGAGTTGAAATTTACCTAAGGTAAATACACTCCTTGGAGAGAACAATCATGGGAGAAGGAAGGGCTGCTTATGCACAGGGAGACAGCTCAGGGGGCAGGAGTGCATGAAGGGATGGACACTGGGAAGAGGTAATTATCGGGAGGAAGTGGGAGGGGAGCTGTTGCATTGGGGTAAATTGTAGTCAATGTCATGAGACAGTGTATGTGAACTGCTGTATGCAAAGTGAATTTGCTCTGTAAATTTTCACCCAAATCACAATTAAAAAAAAAGAGAGAACGCTTTAGAGCTTTCAGCTTGCGGGCGGCCATCTAGATGCAATGATGGATGTCTCCTCGTCCAGAGCAAAAAGAATGAAGAAAACCAAAGACGCATGGGGCTAACACCATGCAGTCCTCAGGTTATCCGACTATGAGACCAGAAGAACTAGATGGTGCCTGGCTACCACTGTCAACCACACAGAGGGGGATCTATGTAGGAGATCCTGAAGAGAGTAGGAGAACAGTGTGGAACAAAACTCAAAATAATTAAAAAAAAAAAAGGGACCAGGTTTGCTGTCTGATAGAGCCTGATGGAACCACTGAGAGTATGGCCCCTAGTTGCCCTTCAGGTCTGAAATTGAACCCACTCCTGTGGCTTCTAGCCAAACAAAAGATAGGCCCATGAGCTGATCATTTACATTAGGTAGATACAGTCCTTGGAGAGCTCAATCATGGGAGAATAGAAGGGCTGGTTATGCTGGGGAGGCAGGGGTGCATGGGAGAGAAGGACACAGGGAAGAGGTGGCTATGGGGAGGAAGTGGGAGGAGAGCTGTTGTACTGTGGGAGATTAAAGTTAATATCATGAGACAAAATGTATGTGAACTACTGTATGGAAGATGAATTTGCTCTGTAAACTTTCACCCAAATCACAATTAAAAAAAAAAAAAAAAAAGAATGCTTCAGAGCTTTAAAAAAAAAGCCAGCTTATCTGGGAAAATGACAATTCCTAACCAACGGAATAACCGTTATTCAAAGTATCTCCTTCAATAAGGGGAAGTGGTGAGATATCCAGGTTTAAAAGTTCTTCTGAAGAGTCTATATACAAATAAAAAAGTATGTTTTACTCAACCAAGGAATTAAACATAATAGATCCTTTATGCATTAAAAATGTGGGACAGTATAAGCCATCCACTTTGATATTGATGAAATGATTAGGATGATGATATGAAAAAAACAAAACAAAACACAAACCCACTCCCATCGAGTCGATTCCAACTCATAGTGACCTCATTGGGCTTCTAAGCTTATAAATCTTCATGGAAGGAGAATGCCTCATCTTCCTCCCACAGAGCAGCTGGCGGGTTTGAACCACTGACCTTCTGCTTAGCAGCCAAATATCTTACCCATTACACCACCAGAACTCCTTATGATATAGTATTAATAAAGTATTACTCTTACAGTGATTTTCAGACCATTTTTAGCTTTAGCCTCCTCAAATCAAAGCCTTCTGCCTCTTATGATGGAGCCCAAGATCCAAAGAAAGTCATCTGAAGGCTGAATGATTCTGTTTTTTTGTTGTTGATTTGGGGAGAGGGGCAGATAAAGGGCTCAGAGCTCTCCTGGTCTTCCCCCTGGGATAGACCTTTGAGGAAATACCCTCAAAGCATCATCCAAAAACCACAGGTAGAAAGAAAAGACCCGGGGGTAAGGGCTCCTGGGTTCAAGTCTTAGTCTTCTCTTTGGTTATATGGTTTTGACCACGTCATTTTCAAATTTCAGTTTTATTACCAGTTAGTTGAAAGGGAATTAATTTGGTCGTCCTTAGAGTCCCTTGCAATTCACAATCTTCGGATGTGTGGTTCAAAGCATTATGAAACTGATGACGACAATGCAGCGAGAGGCTATTTTCTCATGCTCACGGCTTAACCCCAATGGGCCCGTGCAGAAGCCCAATTTCATAACCTAGGCTTATCCCCCCACCTACAAGTCTACCCCAAAGCCCCGAACTAATATAATTCTTAATTTACCAAGTTTGATGTAACAAAAAGTTAATGACTAGATGTACACCCTCATACCTGTCATACTTTTCGGAGAGGCATGAAGGCCTTTGTTTGGAATGGGGACGTTCTTTTATATCCAAGAGCTCCTCCTGAAAAGAGAAATCAAATGGTGACTTAGGATCAAACTTCGAAGGTCGCACATTCTCAATTTATTTTTGCTCTGAGTAATTCTGAGTGACTGCCGTAAGCTTTTCAGGTAGTTCTTATTTATTTCTATCTTGACTAGTCCCAGAAATGGCTGGAGTCAGATCCAAGTTCTTACAAGCAAATCAGCAGCATTAACAAATAACTTAATAGTGACCAGTTTCTTGCTAAAAGATGTTTCTGTCATAAACTGCTATTCATAAGGTTATAGTCAGCAACACTGGATGCCCACCAAGGCATGGAAACTTCAGCCTTGCATCAAACCTCCAGCTAATCTCATCACTCTCAAGTGCCATTAAGATGCTCATCAACTCCTCTACACCAGCAAAGAGATTGCTGAAAAAGAAATAAGGAAATCAATACCGTTCTCAATAGCTACCAAAAAAATAAAATACTTGGGAATAA
>NW_006922007.1:1579027-1597701 GCF_000298275.1 Orycteropus afer afer
GTCATGAGATAAAGTATATGTGAACTGCTGTATGAAAAGTGAATTTACTCTGTAAATCTTCACCCAAATCCTAATAAAAAAAAAAAAAAGATGCTCATCAACAAGCTTTTTTTTTTTTTTAAATATATATTAAAGCTGTAAGAATAAATGCCCATAAATGGATAACTATCATACAGACACATAATGGAGTACTATACAACATTAAAGAGTAACAATGAATCTGCAAAACACCTCATAACATGGATAAACCTGGAGAATATTATGCTGAGTAAAATTAGTCAATCACAAAAGGACAAATACTGTATAAAACCACTATTATAAAAATATCAAGAAAAGTTTTCACACAAAGAAGCATTCTTTAATGGTTACCGGTGGGAGGAAGGGTAAATCACAACTAGGGGACAGATATGTATTAACTTGACTGAAATATGTATTAACTTGACTGAAAAGAAAAGCCATATCCAATAACGGGGAGGTCTGCAAACAATGATCAAGGTAAAGGAAGACATTAGGAGAACACAAGAGTCAAGAGTTAAAAGCAACAGATACACAATCCTCCAATAATAACCTATGAGTGAACACACAGACATGCAAGGTGAGCAGGGATGGGAAGAATGGGACTTACTCATCAATATACATAGATTTGACAGAGGATGTATTTCCACATATGTATTTACATGTGCTACAAATATATCCATGTATGTAGTAGAGCATACAGGAGGTAAAGTTATGAAAACTTCTTAGCCATAACCAAATACCTGAAGGGAATGAGTCGCTTAAGACTACTGTCTCAGGGGACATCAAGGTCAATAGGCATAATACAGTCCACAAAGACAATGAAGACTGTGTTCAACATCCTACTTTGGTGAGTAGCAACTGGGGTCTTAAAAACTCATGAGCAGCCATCTAAGGTGCACTATTGGTCTCTCTGAAGCAAAGAACAATGGGGAAAAAAAAATCAAAGACACAAGGAAAACAATTAGTCCAAAGGACTAATGGGCTATGTGAACCTCAGCCTTCATGACCCTCAGACCAGAAGAATTAGATGGTGCCTAGCTATCCCTACTGACCACTGTGAAACAGATCACACTGTTTTTGGTGGTGTTATGTGCTGTGGAGTTGGACCCGACTCGTAGTGACCCCTCCTTTGGTTTCCAGGCAGTATCACTAAAGAAGTAGATTGCCCAACCTTCCTTCCGAGGAGTGGCTGGTAGGTTTGACCCACCAGCCTTCTGGTTAGCAGTCAAGTGCCTTAGGCACTACGCTACCAGAGAAAGTCCTAAATAGTGTGGGGAAAAAATATGAAACAAAACTCAGAATCATAAAATAGACTAGATTTAGGTCGACAGAGACTGGCAGAACCCCCAAGACTATGGCCCTTGGTCACCCTCTGGCCTAGAACTGAAGTCACCCCCTTGTGGCTCAATTTTTCAGACAAACAATAGATAGGTCTACTAGGTGAACAGGGACACTAGGGAGGTACACCCTCCTTAGAACAATCCACCATTCAAGATCAAAAGGGCAGCATGTGCCCCAGGACAAAGTTCAGAAGGCAGGAAGGGCTAGGAAAGATGGCAGGATGGAAATGGGAAACACAGGGAGGAAGTGAGATGAGTGATGTTACAATGTGAGGACTGCCATCAGTGACATGAAACAAAATGTGTATGAATCGTTGAATGGATAACTGATTTGCTCTGTAAACCTCCACCCAAATTACAGTAAAAAGTTAAAAAATTAAAAGGAAACAAAAAATAATAAAGATGAAAGAATAAAATAGCAATCCACAGCTAATATCATACTTAACAATAAAAGACTAAAAGCTTTTTCCCTGATTAGAAATAGAAGGATGACTACTTTTGCCACTTTCATTCAAGAAAGTAACAGAAGTTCTAGCCAGAACAAAATGAAATTAAAAGTATCCAAATTGGAAAGGAAGAAATAAAGCTAGTTCTATTCACAGATCACATTACCTTATATACAGAAATTCTAAAGAACACAAAAGTCCATTGAGGCTTATAAATAAATTCTGCATAGTTGCAGGATACAAGATTAACACATACAAATTCATTGTATCTCTATACACTAGCAATGACAACTCCTAAAAGGAAATAAGAAAATTGTATTTACAATACCACCAAAAGAACAGAATGCCTAGAAGTACATTTAGCCAAGGAGGCCTAAGACTTGTATACTGAAAACTACAAAACACTGCTGAAATCAAAGATCTAAATAAATGGAAAGATACCCTGTGTTCATGGACTGGAAGTCTTATATTATTCAGGGGGAATCCTCCCCAACACAATCTACAGATGGAATGCAATTCCTACCAAAATACCAATGGTCTTTTTTTTTTTTTTTTTTCTTGTAGACCTGGAAAAGCTTATCCTAAAATTCATATGGAATTGTAAGGGACACCAACTGGCTAAAACAATCTTGAAAAAGAACAAAGTTGGAGGACTCACACTTCCAATTTCAAAACATACTTTAAAGCTACATTAATCAAGAGTATGTTGTTGTTGTTGTTATGTGCCATTGAGTGGGCCCCAACTCAGAGAGACCCCTCCTTGGGTTTCCGAGGCAGTATCACTACAGTAGTATTGCCCAACCTTCCTTCTGAGGAGTGGCTGGTGGGTTTGAACCGCCAGCCTTCTGGTAAGCAGTCAAGTGTCTTAGCCACTATGTTACCAGAGCTTCTATCAAAAGGGTATAGTACTAGTTGTAAGGACAGACACATAGACCAATAGAATGGAATTGAGAGCCCAGAAATAAATATGGACAAGTGATTTTCAACAAAGGTGTTGAGAATCATTCTGTGAAAGAACAGTCAACATAATGGTGCTGGGGTGACTGGATAGCTAAATACATAATAAAGCTGGGCCTCTACCCTTCACCATACACAAAATTAACTCAAAATTCATCAAAGATCTCAATTTAAGAGCTAAAACCATAAAACTATTGGAAGAAAACATAAGGGTAAATGTTCATGACTTTGGATTTGGCAATAGTTTTAGATATAGCAAAAGTATGACTTCCTCAAAATTAAACACTTTGGCGCAAAGGACACTATCAAGAGAATGAAAAAACCACCCACAGAATGAAAAAAAAAATGTGCAAATCAGGTTTCTTATAAGGATCCAGTAATCCAGAATATATAAAGGACACCTACAAACAACCCAACCCAATTAAAAACAGGGAAAAGGATTAGAGTAGGCATTTTTTCCAAAGAAGATATACAAATGGCCAAAAAGTACATGAAAAGATTCTTGCTATTATTATAAAGAATCAAATTGAAACCACAAGAAAATACCACTTCATACCTACTACGATGTCTAAAATTAAAACATCAAAAGCAGAAAATAACAAATGTTGACAAGGATGCGGACAAAGTGGAACTTTCATTCACTGTGGATTGTTACATGGTGTTTTCTATGGAAAATAGTATGATGCTTTCTCAAGAAGTTAATCAAAGAATTATCATGCTGTTGTTTGATCAAGTTGGCTCAGACTCATAGCAACCCTACGTACAACAGAATGAAACACTGCCTGGTCCTGCACCATTCTCACAATCCATGCTATGCTTGAGCCTATCATTGCAGCCATGTGTCAATCCATCATGTTAAGAGTCTTCCTCTTTAGCAAGCATGATATCCTTTTCCAGGGAACGGTCCCTTCTGACAAGACCAAAGCAGGTGAGATGAAGTTTGGCCATTCATACTTCTAAGGAGCATTCCAGCTGCACTTCTTCCAGAACAGATTTGTTCATTCTTCTGGAAGTTAGTGGTATTTTCAGTATTCTTCACCAACACAATTCAAAGGCATCAACTCTTCTTCCGTCTTCCTTATTCATTGCCCAGCTTTCACATGCACATGAGGTAACTGAAAATACCATGCCTTGAGTCAGGAGCACATTAAGGTCTTCAAAATTATATTTTTGTTCAACATTTTAAAGAGGTCATTTGCAGCAGATTTGCCCAGTGCAATATGGCATCTATTTCTTGACTAGAAACTACCATATAAACTGGCAATTCCACTCCTAGTTATTTACCCGTAAGAACTGAAAGCAGAGATTCACAGATACTTGTACACCAATGTTCACTGCAGCATTATTCACAATAGCCAAAAGGTAGAAACAACTCAAATTTTATTTATTTATATAACAGCCACGCACATTAACCGCACTGCCACCAGGACGCCTTCAATGAAATAAGTCAAACATAAAAGGATAATTACTGTATGAGCTAATATGAAATATCAGGGGCAGGTTTTGTTGTGTGCCGTCGAGTCGTACCCGACTCATACCAACCCCTCCTTGGGTTTCCAAGGCGGTATCACTACGGAAGTAGATTGCCCAACCTTCCTTCCAAGGAGTGACTGGTGGGTTTGAACCACCAGTCTTCTGGTTAGCAGTCAAGTGCCTTAGGCACTACGCTACCAGAGCACCCGATCAGGGGCAGGTAGGAGGTAGAATTGGGGAAGTATTACTTAAGGGGTAATAAATTTCTGTTAGTGGTGATGGAAAAATTTGGAAACAGACAGAGGTGATGCTTATACAACATGATGAACCAAACTGCACACGTAAAAAAAAATTCAACCAGGGTATGAACTGTTGTCTAGAAAATTAATTTGCTCTGTAAACTTTCACCCAAATCACAACTAAAAAAAAAAAAAAAAATTCAACCAAAATGGTGAATGTTTTGTTTCACATATTTTCACCATCATTAAAACAAAACAAAACAAAACCCTCACAGTAAAATACTACTTCACACCCACTTATTGTTAGGTGCTCATAGCTACCTGATGTACAACAGAATGAAACACTGCCCAGTCCTTGCTATTCTCACAATCACTGCTTTGCTTGAGCCTATTATTGCAGCCACTGTGCCGATCCATCTCGCTGAGGGTCTTCCTCTTTTTCACTGATGCTCTAACCAAGAATGATATCCTCCTCTAGGCATTGGTCCCTCCTAATAACACGAGCGAAGTACAAAAGATGAAGTCTGGCCTTTCTCATTTCTAAGGAGCATTCTGGATGTATTTCTTTCAATACAGATTTTGTTCATTCTGCTGGCAGTCCATGCTGTATTTAATATTCTCTGCCAACACCATAATTCATCAGTTGCACTGTCTTCCTTATTCACTGTCCGGTTTTCAGAGGCAATTGAAAATACCATGGCTTGAATCAGTGAACATTAGTCTTCAAAGTGACACCTTTGCTCTGTAACACTTTAAAAAAGTCTTTTGCAGATTTTCCCAATGCAATATGACATCTGATTTCTTCACTGCTGTTTCCACAGGTGTTGACCATGGATCTGAACAAAATAAAATCCCTGACAATTTCAATCTTTTGTTTATCAATGATGTTGCTTATTGGTCCAGTTATGAAGATTTTTGTTTTATGTTGAGGTGTAATCCATACCAAAGGCTGTAGTTTTGAATCTTCATCAGTAAGTGCTTGAAGTCTTCTTCACTTTTGGCAAGGTTGTGTCATCTGCATATTGCAGGTGGTTAAAAGTCTTCCTCCAATCCTGGTGCCATGTCCTTCTTCGTTTAATCTGGTTCCTTTAATTACTTGCTCAACAAGTAAATTGCTGATTGAATAAAGTATGATGAAAGGATACAACCCTTACACATACCTTTCCTGATTATAAAACATGCAATATCACCTTATTCTGTTCAAATGAATGCCTGTTGGTCTATGTACAGGTTCTTCAAGAGCACAAGTAAGCGTCCTGGAATTCCTAATCTTCCCAACGTCATCCATAATTTGTTATGATCCACACAGTTAAATGCCTTTGTATAATCAATAAAACAGAGGTAAACATCTTTCTGATATTCTTTGTGTTCAGTGAAGATCCATCTGACATCAGCATTGATACCTCTTGTTCCATCCATGTCCTCTTCTGAATCAGCTTGAATTTCTGGCAGTTCCCTGTTAATATACTGCTGCAACCATTTTTTATTATCTTCAGCAAAACTTTACTTGTAGGTAAAATTAATGATATTGTTTGGTAATTTCCATAACCTGTTGGATCACCTTGGCAATGGGCACAAATATTGCTCTCTTCTGTTCTTCCCAAATTTCTTGGCATAAATGAGCAAGTGCCTCCAGCACTACATCCTTCTGTTGAAGTATCTCAGTGGGTATTCTGTCAATTTCTGGAGCCATGTTGTTCATCAGTTCTGTCAGTGCAGCTTGAACTTCTTCCTTCAATACCATCAATTCTTGATCATATGATACCTCCTAAAATGGTTGAATGTTGACCAATTCTTTTTAGTACAGTGACTCTGTGTATTCCTTCCATCTTCTTTTGATGCTCCTTGTGTCAGTCAATATTCTTCCCATAGAATCCTTCTATTGCAACTGGAGGCTTGAATCTTTTCTTCAGTTTTTGATAAATGCCTAGCATGGCCTTCCCTTTTGGTTTTCTAACTCCAGGTCTTTGCGTATTTCATTATAATACTTTGTCTTCTTGGGTTGCCTTCTGAAATCTTCTGTTCGGTTCTTTTATTTCATCATTTCTTCCATTCACCTTAGCTATTCTCATTCAAGAGTAAGTTTCAGAGAATCTTCTGACAACAATTTTGGTCTATTTTTCCTTTCCTGCTTTTCAATGACCTTTTGATTTCTTCACGTATGATGTCCATGACGTCATTCCACAACTCATCTGGTCTTCTTTAGTCACTGGTGTTCAATGCATCAAATCTATTCTTCAGTCTCTAAATCCAAGTGGGATATACCCAAGGCTGTATTTTGGCTCTTGTGGACTTGTTTTAATTTTTTGTAGCTTCAACTTCAACTTGCATATGAACAATTGATGGTCTACTTCAGTCGGCCCCGGCCTTGTTCTGACCGATGATACCGAGCTTCTCCATGGTCTCTTCCGACAAAGTAGTTTTGATTCTTGTGTGTTCCACCTGGAAGGTCTACATGTATAATTGCTGTTTATGTTGTTGAATAAAGGTATTTCCAATGAATAGGTCATTAGACTTGCAAAATTCTATCATACAATCTCTGGCATCATTTCTATCAGAAGGCCTTATTTTCTACCAGTGCTTCTTTGTTTCCAGTTTTCACATTCTAATCACCAGTAATTATCAACATATCTTGGTAATATTTTTGGTCAATTTCAGACTACAGAAATAGGTAAAAATCTTCTATTTCCTCATCTTTGGCTGTGGTGGCTGACACAGTAATCTGAATAGTAGCATTAACTGGTCTTTCTTATAGGCATATGGAGATTAGCCTATCATCAACAGTACTGTACTTCAGGATAGACAATGAAATGTTCTTTTGGATGATGAACGTGGTACCATTACTCTTCAGTTTGTCATTTCCAGCACACATATGATTGTCTAATTCAAAAATGACCAAGCCCAGTCTATTTCAGCTCATGAATGCCTAGGACATTGAGCTTTATGTATTCCATTTCATTTTTGGTAACTTCCAATTTTCCTAGATTCATATTTTATACATTCCATGTGCTGATTATTAATGGATGTTTGCAGCTCTTTTTTCTCATTTTGAGTCGTGCCGCATCAGCAGATGAAATTCCCGAATGCTCTATTCCACCTATACCATTAAGGTCAACTCTCGTTTGAGGAGGCAGCTCTTCCACAGTTGTGTTTGGAGTGCCTTCCAATCTGAGGGGCTCATCTTCTGGCACTATATCAAACAATGTTTCACTGCTACTCGTAAGCTTTTCAATGGCCAATATTTTCAGAAGTGGACCGCTCCTTCCTTCTTCCTAGTCCAGAAACTCCACTGAAATCTGTCCGCCATGGATGACCCTGCTGGTTTTTAAAATACTGGTGGTACAGTTCCCAGCATTGTAGGAACACAGAAGCCACCAAAGTGCAACAAAATGACAGATAAGTGGTAGTCACATCCACTAGGATGACAATAATCAAAAAGTTACACGTACACAGCATTCTACTCCTAAGCATATACCTAAGAGAAGTGAAAACACGTCTATACAAAACCCATACATTAATGTTCATAGCAACATCAACAGCAGCCAAAAAGTGGAAACCACTCAAATATCCATCAAGTGATGAAAGGGTAAACAAAATGGGGTATGTACACACAACAGAAGATTTATTCAGCCATACAAAAGAATGAAGTACTGACTACTACTACATACAAAGGAAGGAAGTACTGCTACTTAACATGAATGAACCTTGAAAACATTAAGTAAAAGCCACCAGGGACAGACGGTCATGTTATATAATTTCATTTATATGAAATGTCTGAATAGGCAAAATAGGGACAGTAAGCAGAATAATGGTTGCCAGGGAGCACAGGGAGAGTGGAATGGGGACAGACTAATAGTTATGGGCTTCTTTCTAGTGTAATGAAAATGTTCTGTATCATAGTGGTGATGGCTGTACAACTTTGTGAATATACTAAAAACTACTAAATTGTTCAGTTTAAAAATGTGAATTCTATGTGTATAAATTATATCTCGGTTAAAAAACATCTACCGCCCCCACCCCCCAAAAAAAGGAAATGAAATTAAGAGAGTTCAGTTACTAGACAATGTTCAATTTAACTTCTTTTATGGATTTATTGCTTTAATCACAGACATAAAGGCCAACTATGTCAGGTAGAAAAGAGTTAGATAGGTAAAATAATTTAATGTTCACTCCCAATGTCATTCCAGTTTCTTTGTTGACTTTATGCTTGGCCCTTTATACTGGTGTCAATCAATGCTCAGGTGACTACTGTACAAACTGGACGAACCTGAGAGAAGGAAGAGCAGTGAGCTGGCTGCACACAGTGACCATGCTTGCAGCACCATTCGTGCTCAGGTGCCACTGTGACCTCCTGTGTAGCTAACACACAGCCCCGCTTACCTGTTCATAGGGGATTAAGAGCTATTTTCTTTATTAGGGGTAAGAGAAAACAATTCTTGGGTTGTAAAGCTGCTGAGAACTTTGAACATCTTGGTAGAACTCTAATTACTGTTCTTGAGAACAGGGCTTCTTAAGCAGCTCCATGGCCTGAAGGAGTACAAGAGCCCATGAAATCATATGCAGAATTATGCATCTGTACAATTTCTGGGGTAAGGATTCAAACCTTCAAGGGCTCTCTAGTAGACCCCAAAGACACAATGCTTTATACTTGGCCCGTTTCTCGAAATGTGGTTGAAGGTCCACTTGGATGTTCAGGGAAACCGCATTGGGTTCAGAGAGCTGAATGTGAGTTACTCTCTGCCTGCAACATTTTAAGATGTAGAATTTGGAGTCTTAACCCAAGGGAAGCCCGTCCGTACTCAAGCAGGGAGGAGAGAACCACTAGTGAAGTGCTCTTAGGTGTGTAACACAGGGTTTGTTCTTTTCATCCTGTCCACGGAACACTTCCTGTGTTCCAGGGTCCGTGCTCTGCATAGGCAGATGACTCCTGTCCCTCCCCCATGCTCTTCCAGTCTCTCAAGAGAAGTATGCGTGAATGTACCATCTCAACAAAAGCCCCTTACATCGATATTCTTGGAAACTAATCCTTTTGGTGTTACTTTCAAAGAAAATCTTTAATCTGGTTAAAAGCCAAACTCTTACAAGTGCCTGCTCTCACCGGGAGTGCTCCTTCCTGAGGAGCACCTTTGTGCCGTCGAGTCGGCCCCGACTCAGAGCGACCCCTCCTTGGGTTTCCAAGGCAGTATCACCAAGGAAGTAGATTGCCCAACCTGCCTTCCGAGGAGTGGCTGGTGGGTTTGAACCGCCAGCCTTCTGGTTAGCGGCCAACTGCCTTAGGCACTAGGCCACCAGAGCTCCTGATGAGCACCGCAGGAGGGAAATACGAGATTAGGCTGTTGTACAATCTGAAGAATCCACAGACATTTACTGTCGATAAGCAGCTCTGATCATGGATAAATTCACTAAAATTAGCAACCAGACAACAGGCAACTTGAGACCAGAGACCTCACATTTTGAACCGGTTACAAAAACCAGACCAGGCAGGAACAAGCTGCTAACTGCCCCAGAGCTACACACCCAAGAAAGTGGAGGTGTTTTCTAAGTTGCAGTCTTGAAGAAAATTCATTAAGCCTCCCCCTGAAACCTATTTGGTAATTACCACTATGGATACCTGCTGTCTCTGTGATTAGTACTAAAGTAGAAAGCAAACGCGTCTGAACATAAGTCCATGGCAGCAGTGACTACAGACCTCGCCTGGTTTTTTCCTGCAGAAATCCCATGCAGAAGCAGCTCTGCATTCTGACAGCATCCCGATATAAAAGAATTTCACGCAAGTCACTGACAGAAAAAGGAGAAACATTCTTGACCTTTGTCATCTGAATTCAGTTCACAATAGCACAAAGTTGATTTCTTAAAAAAATTAAGATTGATGTTTTATTTCAGAAAATAAAAAATTTCATTGTTTATAGTCCAAGTACCATACGTCTCCTGGGTGTCTGGCTCTCCGTAAAAAAGGCAAATGTCCCGAGAACAGCATTTTGGCTGGGTCTGTCTGACCTCTTCTCCCAGTCCCCACCCTTATACACCCAACAGCATAGGGCCTGGGCCCATCAGGCTCTCAAGTAGTTGCTGAACTGACCTGATACTTAATTCCACTGAGTCATGTAATTTTTTGGAAGATTAGAAAGATTTTAACAACAGATCACAACGGGCTAATAGCATCCATACTCGGGACCCAGGGCAAAAGTGAACTACCTATACAGGGGGTATGGGGGCTACATTCCACAGTCACCCATTCCTGCAGTCTGTTGCTAAAGGGGTCCATTCTGAACAGTTCTTGCAGGTAAGGATTTAAACCGGATGATGTAAGAGTTGACCAAGCTGATGTGGTGGAAAGACTTTCTTCTTCTAAAGAATTTACTTGAAACTGAGAAAAATGGAAAGCAAAAAGGCAGGAAAACAGTTTTTTTTTCCATTTGTGTTTTTCCTGTTGACCTGGCCAATGCAATAAAAATAAACGTTAGCATTTAAATGGGTTTATACAACTGATAAAAAGCAACGTAATACAGTAATCAAGCATGTAGAAAAATATGAGAAATGTAAAATATTAAGATCATTTTTAGGTTTGCTGGATAACATCTGGCTGTTTTTCCAATTAAATTGAGATAGGTCCCTATAATGAATATTAACTATGACATTAGAAAATAGCATCTTCATCTAAAGTTGGCATATCTCTCTTTGTCATAATTTATTTCTGAGGTTGCTGCTAAGCGCTGTATCTTTTTAATACCCGTCCCCCTCAACCCGTATTACATCATAAGTAATGGTTAAGTGTTCAGCTGTTAACCAAAAGGTCAGATTCAAACCCACCAGCCGCTCGGGGGGAGAAAGTGGTGGCAGTCTGCTTCTGTACAGGTTTGTTGTTATTTGCCGTCGAGTCGGCCCGACTCATAGCGACCCCTCCTTGGGTTTCTGAGGCAGTATCACTACAGTAGTATTGCCCAATCTTCCTTCCGAGGAGTGGCTGGTGGGTTTGAACCGCCAGCCTTCTGGTTAGCAGTCAAGTGCCTCAGGCACTATACCACCAGAGCTCCTTCTGTACAGCTTATAGCCTTGGAAAGCCTGCAGGGCAGTTCTACTCTGTCCTGTAGGGCTGCTATGAGTCAGAATTAACTTGATGGCAAAGCTTTGGTTTTGGTTTGTGTAACAGGCATTTTTCTAAGCACTTGACATGCATTTTCTCATTTAGTCCCCACAAAAATCCTATGAGAGAGGTGGAATAGTAATTCCACTTCCATTAAATGAGGAAAAGGATGGGATTCCCAAGGCAAGTGGCAGAGTGTGTGTCCTAAACCAGGCAGTGGGCCTCAACAGCCCTTATCCTTTTCTCCACTGCCTCTTCAGAGGGCGCGGGAAGGTCTCCCAATTGGGACTGCTGGGAATGGGGAGCCCGATCAACACTCCTCAGGTACCCCTCATCCTGCCTCTTCTCATAGTACCCCTTCTTGACTGAATCAATGATTTCTTCCCACAAATTTTTATGTTCTAGGATCCAATTGCAAAATGACTGGCTCCTTGCCTAGGCAGCCGCTCCCAGTATGAGCAAGTAGGAGAGATGGGTCCTGAATCCTGACTTTTCAAGATGACTTACAAATGGAACAGGAAAGAGCAGTCAGAAGGAAGGATCTATTAGCTAGGCTTTCTGGACAGGTGAGAGATTAACACTGTATAATAACTTTTCATACAATAATTCGTTTTTCCCCGGTATAAACAGGGACCTCTACTTTTATACTCACTTAAGAAATCTGCAGCTAAGTGTGCCACTGAAATGCCCCCTTTCATGAACTTAGTTTGTGAAGGCATTAGAGAAGGTGCTCATAGGAAAGACCCTCAATCCTAGGATTCAGCCTAAGATTTCAACCAATTACTCTCTTCTGAGGCTTGACTTCATGTGTTATATGGCTGATTCTCTCCAAGTTAAAAAGACTCAATCACTCCATATCAGCTCCTTATCTATTTTCTTAATGGCTAAAGCAAGGACAGAAACATGGCTGTTCCACTGTAACCAACTGGCCAACCAGTCACAAAGCAGGGTGGCTTCCTTTGAAGATCCCTGCAGACACTGATGACTAAAATGGGCCCGATGAATAACCAGCCAAGATAATGAAGGGCACATATGAAGCTATGTATAGATAACCCACTGCCTACTTTTTAGCTGGTATATTTCACTTGCATGCTTCACACTGGTTACATCAAGCTGAACGTTCTGAGTGTGCTCTGCTTTTAGTCCCTGATGGCCAACTGGCAGGTGACAGCATGTAATCGGGAATCAGCGGCGAAACAAAGGAGCAAAGGAGGAATAGCACAGAATAGGGAAGGCTTATGATCTAAAATCACTGTTTACTTAAAGAAAATATCTGAATGAATAGTGCAATGGCCAGAGGCTTTCTGTTTTGTATTTCAAACAGAAGTCTTGTCACTTCCAATGGCTTCAACACCTGGTAAACAAAGGTCTCTAATGAAGGTCATCAAAAGGTGAATGAGTACGTAGATGTTTTCCCATGACTAACACCACCAATCTCCTCTGACTTCCGAAACTCACATTAGGGTCAGAATCCTGTAGAGGGCTTGTTAAATGCAGATTGCTGGGTGCTGCCCCCAGAATTTCTGATGGAATACATTTGAGGCGTGGCCTGAGCTCATGCACATCTAACAAGTTACCAGATGTTGTTAATGCTGGTCAGGATCACACTTTGAGAACCAGTGTTGAAAACACTTTTAATCCATGACTTTCAGGTGAGAGTCCTTCAACATAATCTATTACTTTTAAATATTACCAAGACACAGCTTTTGTTCCTAGGAACCTCGTGTGGCAAGTGTGGCTCTGTAGATTAAGGTACTCTGGTGGCAAAGTGGGGGTTAAGGCATTTGCCTGCTAACCAGAAGGCTGGTGGCTCGAAACAGCCTTGAAAACCCAACAGGGGTCACTACGAGTCAGAATCGACTCGGTGGCAGTGGGTTTGGTTTGGGTTTTGGGCCTAGAGATTCAAGGCTAGGATGCTCAGGAGGAGCTCTGATGGTGTAGTTAAGGCATCTGGCTGCTAGCAGTGGTTCAAACCCGCCAGCTTCTCCATGGACGAAAGACAGGCAATCTGCTTCTGTAAAGATTTACAGGCTTGGAAACCCAAAGGGGGTTACTATGAGTTGGAATCAAGTCAATGGCAGTGAGTTTTTAAGGATCCTCAGAGCAACAGATGCATATGAAAACTCCATTTATAGCTATCCCAGTTAATCATTACTGAGGCTTAGAAAGAGTCCTGATGAAGCAGTGGTTAAAGTGCTCGGCTGCTGAGGGGTTGGCACTGCCAGCCACTCCATGGAAGAACAATGTGGCAGTCTGCTTCCATAAAGAGTTAGGGCCTTGGAAACCCTATGGGGTAGTCCTAACCTGTCCTACAGGGTAACTATGACACAGAATCACTCCACGGCAGTGGGTTGGGTTTGGGATTCAAAGCTTAGAGGTAGGCCTAAAAGTACCCATATGACTCTGAGTTCCTGTGAAATTCCTAAGCACAGAACACACCCTGTCAACCCAAGAAGCAGCTATGCATCTGAGTTGCTTAATCTCAGTACCATTTTTCAAGTTCCCCGTGAAGCCTGAGGCCTCGCTACTCAAAGTATAGTTCGTAGACAAGCAGAATTGGCAACACCTATGAACTAGTTAAAATGCCAAACCTTCAGGCCCACATTTGACATTCTAAATGATACCAAGGTCCACAGGTGATCCCTAAAGTCTGAGACGCTCACTGAACTAAAGGATGTCCCAACACACAGGGGAAACTCTGGTATGCTACCCTGAAAGGGACTCAGCCAAACACGTGGACTCCTCCACCTCTGTGAAAGACCCCACTCACATTCGCTTACCCCATAAAACTGAATGCTAAACTAATAAGAGACAAAGGCTGTGGGATTGTCTCATCTTGCCAATGTGTTCTGACATTTTCGTAAACGCTTCACATTTACAGAAGTTTTTACAAAACACACCACTTATAAATTACTAAGGACCCCTGGTGGCACAACGGTTAAAGCATTTGGTTGCTAACCAAAAGGCTGACAGTTGAAACCCACCAGCCATTCTGTGGGAGAGAGGAGACAGTCTGCTTTCCTAGAGATTTACAGCCTTGGAAACCCTATGGGGCATTCTACCCTGTCCTGCAGGGTCGCTCTGAGTTGGAATCGACTCGATAGCAGTGGGTATAAATTACAGATGAGGACAATTCTCTTTTATTGCTTCTAGTCTATGTACTTGAAGTGGAAGAAACACCACTAAAAGCTTTACTTATTCCAATGATTTGCCCCAGCATGAAGGTGAGTTATTGCTGTCAGTTGCTACTGATTCTGACTCATGGTGACCCCATGTGTTCAGTGTGGAACTGCTCACGGGATTTTCAAGGCTGTTCCTGAAGCAGATCACCAGGCTTCTCATCTGAAGTACGCTGGGTGGGTTAGAACCACTAACCTTTTGAGATGAGGAGACAGGAGGGCCCAAGTATTATTCCAGTTGTAGAGCTAACAAGCCATTTACTATTAATGTTCAGAATACAGGAATGTTTCAAGCTCCCCTGAAGAGGAGAAAAGCTTAGTTCTTCTCAAGTCCCACATAAAGTCACTGGAGTGTTAAGAGACATACATGCATTTATCCCAATAATACCATAACACTACAGTATCCTAAAACTGCCATTAACTAAAATCTCTTGAACAGAGTAGAAAGTGAGCCTATTTCCAACTAAATTTCATAGAGAAGACAGTTTAATCCAAGCTCCACTGTCATTATTATCTAGAAAATGTCTTTCTTCACCATTTCTTTAAGGCACATTTATCTCAGACAGTCAAAATTACAATACTGAGCTCCTTAATCTTTGCTGGGGGCACATAAGAAGTTCTAACCTAAGAGAGACCAATATCTTTCTCAAAAAGACTTATGCAAGAACATGGAAATATAACTGAAGATGAAATACACATCCCCATTCTCAGCTCAGTGTGTGAAAGGGATTAAAAGCCCCTTTACCTGGACTCCACAAGTTCACTACCAGTCAGAACAGTTAAATCAAAAAGACCTGGGAGATGTGAGCTCACATAAGCTTATAAAAGCAATTCAAACCCATTTCCCTTCATCTGATGAGCTTGTCCCCATTCAGAATTCACCTGTCAACATTTGGGTAATGAACTTAAGTTCCGACACACTATTCAAGCATTCTCAAAATTACATTTGAAAGAAATAATATTTGGAAGGACAAATCTGAATGCAGAAGTAAAATGGAATTTTAAAGCTTTTAACTCACATTTTATTATGCTAAAACCGATTGTGCAATTAACCAGGAAACCTTTTATATCTGCAAACTTTTTTTGTTTTTGTTTTTTTTAAACTGGAAGGGCTCTTTTTTTTGTTTAAACGTTAAAAACAAGTACTACTCTGATAACATTTGATACTTTATTAAATAAGAGTAATGGCACTGGTATACAAATAAAAGTCTGGCCTTAAAGCATTAACCAAACAGTATCCTCGGAAGCCATGGAAAATAAAGATGCGTTAAAAGTCCACAGCTGGGTCCTTACTAAGGAAATACAGATCAAGACCCAAACAGAGCATCCTTCCCATCCCAACTACTTTAACATCATCTTCAGCATATTTTAAGATCTCTGGTGGCGTAGTGCCTAAGACATTTGACTACTAACCAGAAGGCTTGCGGTTCAAACCAACCAGCCACTCCTCAGAAGGAAGATCGGGCAATCTACTTCCACAGTGATACCTCCTCTGAAACCCAAGGAGGGTCACTATGAGTTGGATCGACTCAACAGCAGTGCATTTGTTTTTTTGGTTTTCAGCATATTTTATGATCCCAGAAATGAATTCACAGCTTCATTGAGTCTTGGCAATTTCATCAAAAACCTTCAGTAACCAATGAAGCAATTCTCACCAATAATACTTTAACATTATTGTTTTTTCCTGCTGGAAAAAGCATGTCTCAGTGTGCAGTTTAAAATCATATGACTGACATCTAATTAAGCTCTGGTGGTGTAATGCCTAAGGCATTTGACTGTTAAC
Source organism: Orycteropus afer afer (assembly GCF_000298275.1). Taxonomy (NCBI): domain Eukaryota; kingdom Metazoa; phylum Chordata; class Mammalia; order Tubulidentata; family Orycteropodidae; genus Orycteropus; species Orycteropus afer. The sequence goes on from NW_006922007.1 coordinate 1,595,547, forward strand.
CAGATAGAAAGCTGGTGGTTCAACCCACCAGCCACTCCTTGGAAGGAAGGCTGGGCAATCTACCTCAGTAGTGATACTGCCTCAGAAACCCAAGGAGTGGTCGCTATGAGTCGGATCCGACTTGACAGCAGTGAGTTTTTATATCCAATTTGTAACAGGAAGTAAAAAGAATTTTAAAAATCCAGTTATCCTAGCCAAGCATACTAAAGAACATTCCTTTGGGGAGTCAATTCTCAAGGAAACATCAACACAGAAGACAGATTTTGAGAGGCATCCCAGAGCTGAAATTCTCACCACACAAGATGTAAATCAATAATATATATCAGTTACAAATTAGTCCAAGGCACTAGTGGACCGTGCAAACCTCAGCATACAGAACAATGAGACCAGAAGAACTAGATGGTGCCCAGCCACCACTGTCAGCCACTCGGAAAGGATCCAAATAGGAAATCCTGTATAGAGTGGGAGAAAATGGAGAACAAAACTCAAAATCATTGAAAAAAAAAAAAAAAGGTCAGGGATACTGTCTGACAGACTGGTGAAACCTCCCAGACTATGGGCCCTAGTCCCCCTTCAGGCCTGGAATTAACTCACTCCCATGGCTTCTAGTCAAATAATAGACAGACGTATAAGACTAACATTACACCAGGAAGATACACTTCTTAGAACAGTTCATCAAGGGAGATCAGAAAGGCAGTATTTGCAAAGGGAGACAGCTCAGGGGCCAGAAATGCACAGGAAAGAAGTAAGTACAGGGAGGAAGTAGGAATAGCGAGCTCTGGTGACGTAGTACCTAAAGCCAGAAGGCTGGCGATTCAAACCCACCAGCCACTCCTCGGAAGGAAGGTTGGGCAATCTACTTCCATAGTGATACCGCCTCAGAAACACAAGAAGCGGTCGCTATGAGTCGGATCCGACTCGACAACATGCATTTATTACGGGGATTGAAGTCAATGTCATGAAACAAAACGTATATGAACCACTGCATAGAAAATGAATTTTCTCTGTAAACTTTCAGTCAAACCACCATAGAAAACCTATACCAGTTACACAAACGTGTCACAAAACCTGCATGCCATGGACACTGATTCACAAATTTATATGGGATCTGAGCCCATATTCCCTTCACCTGAAAGCTACTTAGAAGCAAATTGTTTAAACTCTTGGTAGGCACAGTTCCAAAAAAGTTCAAAGCAATGCTTTATTAAATGTAATTAATATTTATTTAGTCCACAGAACTAGACTAACTACTATTTTAGATAATATTAATGAAATACCTACACAATGTTACTAACCTCCCCACACAGAAAGAAACATAATGGCATTAGTATCAAAGCCTACTTTTGAATAGCGATGGGGGGATTTGGAGGCTGGCAGCTTCTTCAAGTCAAGAAAAGTATCTCCATTTTCTGTTTCACCCCCACTTCTTCTATCCATGGCTCCTGTCTCAATTCTTTGCACCTGCAAAAAAAAAAAAAAAAAAAAGCACAAAACTGTCGGTGTGAACAGTGTTTGTAGAAGTCCTGGCTGCTTTAGAAATCAAAACATTTTCATTTAAGAAGTTTTCAAAACAAACCCTCACAAAAAAAGAAAAAAAAATTCCTGACCTGACAATGCTGCTACAAATCAGAACTCACTTGGAAATAGAACCACTGGAGCTCAGTTATAGCTCCCAGTGAAGTATCCCAAGCACCAAGGGGGTAAGGGAAGCAGAAGTGGAAGGTGCCCAGCCCAGGGCAATCTTTAAGCAGTTTTAATACAAAAAGAAACCAAGATTAGTCGCAGCCACCCATGGGGACCGTTTGGACAGTGGTAGGGAAGTTCCCCAGAGGGAGCAGGTAGGAGACTGGTTGGGGCAAGGGATCCAGGAACTCAGGCTGTTGTAAAATGCATGTCACTTCCCAATGGACGGTGCCAGCTGCCCGTTATTAGCCAAAGATCAGGATTTAGAGACTGGGCCCGAACGCCCCTCGCCAGGCCGGCCGCACCTGTGGCCATATGAGGGGCGCCCGCGGCAAACACCAGGAGAGCGACGGCTTCAGCTCGGAAACTCGTTTTCCCCTGCCGCGACCCCCAACCCCTGGCCCCTAGTTCAGGCCCCAGCCCGGCGGCCTCCTCCAGAGGAAGGGCGGGGACGATACTCACGGAGAAGAGG
>NW_006922007.1:1598103-1608676 GCF_000298275.1 Orycteropus afer afer
CAGCCGCCGTAACCGCGGCCCGGCCCTCCGGCCCTCCTCCCGGCCCCCTCCCCCTTAATAACTCCCTTCACGCACCCGGGCCCGGCGCAGCCGTCGCCCCCGGATGTGAGGTGGCCGCGGCGGTGCCGGGCGGAAAAGAGAGCCCCGTGGCGCGCTTTCCGGACTTTGGCCCCTTAGTGAGCCCGCCAGAGAAGGGGCGGCGGCTGGGAAGGGGCGACAGCGGAGCAGCGGCGGCAGACGAGTGGCGGCGGCAGCAGTTCATCTCTAGGCAAGCAGGCGGTCGCCACGGGCAGCCGCGGCGAGAGAGCCACGTTCCCACGCGCGTTCGGACGACTCTGGGCCCGAAATCCCACTCGCTCGGTGTTCTCCGAGAGCCGCGGCAGCGAAGTGGGCCGGGTGCGGCCTGGGGCGGGTGCCGCTGTGTTAGCACAGCTTGCAGCGGCGGAGAACCTTGGGGCTTCGGCAGTGGGAATCTGATTTAGAGGAACCTGGCCTTTTGGGAGCTTTCCAGGCCCGAGCTCAAACCGCTGCTCCGTTTCATACTAGTGGTGTGATTTGGTCAAAGTTTTGACTTACCCAAGCTTGGTTTTCCTGCTTTCGAAAAATAGCCTCTTTTTATAAAATTAAGATGATTCACGGAGGTCATGCGTTGCTGCATTAATAAGCAAAATTTGCCACGACTGATGTTGATAGACTTAAGACCTACTGACAGTTCTTCCCCACCCATAACCTGCATGGGGACGGGACTTGTAAGTGTGGTTTGGGGAAAATGAGATGGTGAATGTCAAGCGCCCAGCACGTGTTACCTGGACTCAGGCTGACAGGGGCCACAGAAGTCCATATTTTGAGTAGTGCAAGCAACTGCCATCCTGGAAAGGAGTGGTCAGGGAAGGTTTGACAAGGGGAGGTCACATCTGAGCCCGGGCTACAGGAATGTGATGTGAGATGATGCATAGGTGTGGATATGTGATTTTTCACATGAAAGGACAACTGAAGCCCTCGTTTCTGTGAAGGTCAACTTTGAGCTTCACATTCTTCACTTGTGAAATCGCGGGATTAGGCTGTGAGTGAGTGATCGCTCAGCTGTTCCTCTCTGACAGTCTGTGTCTATAACAACAATTTGTGAGACTTGGCAAGAGGAAACATTTTGAAAACGTTTTTCTTCTGTCATATTGAATAAAATGTGTTTCTTACAAACTATGTTCATCCTGTCTGAGAGTGTTGAGTGGCTGAGGAAAACGTTTCCAAATTGAACTTGAGCTTGCATCTCAGCTCTGCCACCCCCGACATAGACTGGAAAGTTAGGCAACTTACTTATCTTCAGCCTTGGTTCTGTCATCTGTAAAACTGGGAGGATGATAATCCACTCAACTAGCAGTTGTCAAGATTAAATGAGAAAAGGTGAGTAAAAATCCTTATACAAACACAGTTTTGTTTTCAAGCCTCATACAGAGTACAGCACAAACAATAGTCATTTTTATTATTTAAAAGCCAGTCTTTCTGTGAGAAACATGTCTAATCCCTTTGCCATGATGGAGTAGTGGAGAAGGCCCGTTCTTTAAAGCTATTAAATGCTGGCTTTGCCACTTAGTGTGAAACCTCAGGCAATTGGTTCACCTCTCTGGAACTTGGTTTTCTCATCAGAGCTAATAGTACCCACTTTTCAGGATTTTAGAGGGAATTAGAGATGCCATGTTACAAACAGTGTTTCAGTTATCTATTGCTGTGTGTTCTTAGTAGATGCCGTCGAGCGGCTCCAACTTGTAGTGACCTTGTGTACAACAGAGTGAAACACTGCCAGGTCATGTGCCATCATCACAATCCTGGATATACTTGAGCCCATTGTTACACCCATGGTGTCAATCCATCTTATTGAGGGTCTTGCCCTTTTTTTTGCTGACCCTCCACTTTACCAAGCATGACACTGCTGTATAACCACCCCAAAACCAGTGGCTTAGACCACCTTTTGTTTTGCTCATGAATCTGCAATTCGGACAGGGTACAGCTGGGGCAGTTCAAATGCTGGAAGCTTAGAATCATGTGACGTTTCACGTACATGATTTGCTGGCTGTCATATGGGACCATGGGGGCTGGAACATCACATACAACCTCTCTGCGTGGCACGAGCTTCCACATAACCTGGTGGCTGGATTCAAAAAGAGAGCCAGGGAGAAGGAGAGAACCAGTTGCTGCATTGTCTTTTCTAATCTAGCCTTAAAAGTCACTTGGGGTCAGTTCTGCCACGTGGCCCATTCTGTTCATTAGCTGTGCATCACTAAGGCTGGCCTGTACTCACCCCAAACCCACTGTCCTAGTTGATTCCAACTCATAGCCACTCTATAGGACAGAGTAGAACTGTCCCATAGAGTTTCAGAGGCTGCAGATCTTACGGATAAACAGACTGTGTCGTCATTCTGTGGAGCAGCTAGTAGGTTTTGAACTGTCACCCTTTGGGTTAGCAGCTGAGTACCTTAATCCCTATACCACCAGAGCTCCTTTTTGGCCTTGATATTCAAGGGAGTGGAATTAAACTCAAAAATTTTGTGCACCTCTTTTAAAACTACCACCAATCAGGAATGGAATAAATGCTCGAAGCATCATGATGATTCTGGCCTGACTGGAGTTACTTTCCTGGGTCCTGGGAGCCTATCCAGGGAGCTCTGGTGGCATTGTGACTACAGCATTGGGCTGCTAACCTAAAGGGTGCTGGTTCAACCCCACCAGGTGCTCTGCAGGAGAGAGATGTGGCAATCTACTTCATAAAGATGCAGCCTTGGAAGCTCTATGGGGCAGTTCTAGTCTGTCCTGTAGGTTCACTATGAATTGGAATTGACTTGACAGCAACAGGTTTCATTTGGGTTCTACTTTGCTGAAGATCTACTCTTCTTTATGCCTTGTATGACCTTGGCCTCAACTCAACTTCTTACCTCTCAAAGTCTCCATCCTTGTAAAGAGACAATTATTGTGAATACAAATGATAATGTACTAAGGGTCAAAAATCCAAATTCACTGTCATTGAGTTGATACCTACTCATAGTAACCCCCTCTGGGTTTCTGAGGCAGTAAATCTTTATGGAAGTAGATTGCCCAGTTTGCCGGTGGGTTTGAACCTCCAACCTTCTGGTTAGCAGTCAAATGCCTTAGGCACTATGCCACCAAAGCTCTGTAAACTTTGACCTGTGCCCATGAAAACAACAAACTCACTGCTATCAAGTTACATCCCACTTATAGCAACCCCCATTGGGTTTCCAAGGCTGTAAATCCTTAAGGAAGGAGGTCACCCCATCTTCCTTCAGCCAAGTGGCTGCTGGGTTTGAACTGCTGACCTTCTGGTTAGCAGCCAAATGCCTTATCCACCATGCCACCAGAGCCCACGTAAAAGCTATCTAAATAAATAAATAACCTGACCTATTGTCATTGATTCTGACCTATAGTGGGCTTAGAGGACAGAGTAGAACTGCCCCAGAAGGTTTCCGAGGCTGTGATCTTTATGAAAGCAGATCACCATGTCTTCATTCCACAGAATGGTTGTTGTTGTTGTTGTTGTTATGTGCCGTCGAGTCAGCCCCGACTCATAGCGACCCCTCCTTGGGTTTTCGAGGCAGTATCACTACAGAAGTAGGATTGCCCAACCTTCCTTCCGAGGAGTGGCTGGTGGGTTTGAACCGCCAGCCGTCTGGTTAGCAGGCAAGTGACTTAGCCACTATGCTACCAGAGCTCCCACAGAATGGTTAGTGGATTTGAACTCCCAGCCTTTCAGTGTACAGCCCAGCACAGAAGCAATGTGCGACTGGAGCTCCACATGCAAAAGCTAGATGCTTGCAAATACTTATTTCATTGTAGCTTTTGAATGTTATTCTTGAAAGGGATGATAATTTGTAACTAAATATCCCCTTTTGCAACTAGTAACAATTTGCAAATTGCAGAAGGAGGAAACTTTTTTGAAAGAGAGAGAAACAATTTGTTCTAGTACTCCACCAAATGTTGTAAGGTAATTGGTTTAGATTTGAAATTACTAGTTCCATGGTTGGCCTAAGGGAATTCAAAGGGTATCAGTCATTTGGGGAAATTTACTGCCCAATGGAGAGGCAAATAGAGATACTGGAAACCAGGAAATGAGGAGAGCACCTGTGTAAGTGGTTAACACCAGGCTCAGCAGACTCCCTTCGCAAGGGGGGAGTCCCTGCGCCTCTCGGCTTTTTCCTACTCTGTTTTTTTGCGTTCTAAGGGTGATTCCTTAGAATCTAGTTCCAGGAAGCCAGCTGTGGAATCATGTCCTCAGGATAGGAACTAAAAAGACATTAGAATTGACTAAGGGACTTATGGAAGATCCCATAGCAAATTATTGCCAGAGCGTAATCCCCTTCTTAGGAGCTCTGGTGGTGCAGTGCCTAAGGCATTTGATGGCTAACAAGAAAGTTGGTGGCTCAAAGCCACTAGCTGCTTCATGGAAAAAAGATAAGACAACCTGCTTCTGTAATGATTTATATAGCTTTGGAAACTCAGCTGGGTTTGCTAAGAGTCGGAATTGACTCAACGGCAGTGAGTGAGTTTGAGTCCCCTTCTGGCATGTTCATCCTTGAGTTTATATATAAGGAAGTACTTAACACAGAGCCTAACACCAAATACGTGATGCTGTACTAGCTATTGTTACTATATGCTATCTTCTTATCTTTAGTGGTGTAGTGCCTAAGCCAATGGACTGATAACCAGAAGGCTGGCGGTTCAAACCCAACATCCACTCCTTGTAAGGAAGATTGGCAATCTACTTCTGTAGAGATACCGCCTTGGAAACCAAAGGAGGTATCACTATGTGTCAGAAATGACTCAATGGCAGTGAGTTTGATTTTTTTGTATCTTTATTTCTTTAAAAATTTTATTGTGATTTGGGTGAAAGTTTACAGAGCAAATTCATTTTTCATACAGCAGTTCATACACGTTTTGTTTCATGACATTGATTGTGCTTCCCCACAATGTAACAGCTCTCTTCACACTTCCTCCCAATAGTTACTTACCTCCTCTTCCCTGTGTCCTTTCTCAGGCATTCCTGCCATTCTCCCATCTCCCTATGCAAATACTGCCCTTCTGTTCTCCCATGATTGGTCATTCTAAGGAATGTATATCTACCTGATATTCTAAGGAATGTATCTACCTGATGTCAATGTTCACCTTATATGCATCGCTATTATTTAGAAGCCACAGGGAGGGAATTCAATTCCAGACCTGAAGTGTAACTAAGAGCCATAGTCTTGGGGGTGTCTCACCAGGTCCTTCTTATCTTTTAATATTTCCTGGCAGGCTTAATTATTTTCGTTATAACTCAGGTGGAAATGCCTTTCATCCCTTCCTAAATGAGTCAAAGCTGAGGGTCGTGAATGCACATATCAGGAAGAAAACTTAAGTAAATCAGCTGAAATCACTTACAAAACATGCTTGTTGATTTATCCTGAATGCCACAATTTATATAACTTTATGATTGGTATAAAAGTGCCTATAAGAAAAACTAACTTTACAGTAAGTAAATATTGTTGTTGGCCATCGAGTCGGTCCCAACTCATAGTGACCCCCTCCTTGGGTTCCTGAGGCAGTATCACTACGGAAGTAGGATTTTGAACCGCCAGCCTTCTGGTTAGCAGTCAAGTGCCTTAGGCACTATGCTACCAGAGCTCCTTATATTAGTTATAGTGTTAATTAGGACTTTGAAACCCAATGATTTTTAAAACTCTACTTGGCTACTTAACTTCCGAGAAGAGTCCTCCCTAAAAGGCTGGCTCCCTTGTCCCGCTGTTTAAATTAGAATGCCTGTTTAAACACTTTTTTCTTAAAACTTTTTATTTTGTTCTGGGTGACATTCTACAAAGCAGATTCGTTTCACATTCCACAGTTCATACACATTTTGTCGTGTGACACTGGCTACATTCCCTGTAGTGTAACAACTCTCCTCCCACTTCCTCCCTGTGGTTATCTGTTCCCTGTGTCCTTGTGCAAATGCTGCCGTTCTGTTCTCCCAGGGTTGGTTGTACCGAGGAGTGCACATCCCTGGTGTTGGGGTTCAGCTGGTAGGCCTGCCTGTTTGGCTGAGAGACAAGCCGTGGGAGTTTAATTCCAGCCAGAAGGGAAACTAGGGTCCACAATCTCGCCAGCCTCCTATCAGTCAGTCTGTTTTTTTTTTTTTTTAAATGATTTTGAGTTTTGTTCCACATTTTGCTCCCACTTTATCCAAGATCAAAAGAGCTCTAGTGGCGTAGTGCCTAAGGCATTTGATTTCTAAACAGAAGGTTGTATGTTTAAACCCACCAGCCACCCCACGGAAGGATGACTGGACAGTCTACCACCTCAGAAACCCAAAGGGGGTGGCTGTGAATGGGAACCAACCTGACAGTAGTCAGTTTGGTTTTTGGTTTGGTTATCCATGATCTCCAATTTTGATGCTTTTTCGAGTGGTTGGCATTGGTAACATTTTCTTTTAAATTACAAAGATTAATATACACAGAAGATAAAAGTACCAGTTAGGTGTGATTCTAATCCCAAGACACCTGAAACAGTTATGTGGTCTCCTTTACTGTTTTAACGTAAAATCTTCCAAGCATTTTGATGTGTAACAGTAGACTTGTCCTTCCACCAGAAAGCTCGCGTACCTTGAAGCATTTTGAGGTATAAAGCTAGCCTTTGATCTCACCACCAGCAATCTCTTTCAGACGATGTTTATCATAATGTCGGGGTCGTTATGAGTCGGGTCTGACGCGAGGACACATACCACCACCACCACCGTCCCTATCCTAAAGATTATCGTTCTGTTTTAATTTAGGTAGATCCAAATTAAGAACATGAATATTTACATTGGGAATGATTAGTGCTTACAAACTACTTTTTAAAGGAAGAGTTATCAGAAGAGATTATTAGCCTGGCTCTAACCTAAAAAGCTCTAGTTTTGATCCCCTCGCCGGCATTTCCTTGGTCCACGCATGCGTGCGCGCTACTTCACGGGGTGGGGGTGGGGAGTTGTCGGTACTCCCCGGAGACCGTGGAGAATAAGAGGCAGAGTCACAGGAGACGCAGAGTTGAAGGAAAGCAGCCGTAGGAAACGGAGCTCAGGAAAAAAGCGAGCTGGCGCAGGGGACAAAGACCACTCTGGGTTAGCTCGGATGCTACCGTCATCGCCAGACCTCCGAGGCAACTCGTACTGCTGGAACACGTCAGCGGGCGGGTACCTGATTGCTGCGGCTGCGCAAATTCCAAGGTCGGGGGTGGGGCCTCCACCGAGTGCTGCGTTGTCTTGGAGATGGGGGCGGGGCCGGCGCCAAGTCGCGTCGGCGTCCGGAGGCGCGGGAAGCCTTAAGACACATCGCGGGTGCGGACGTCCGGAGGCTTGTGGGAGTCCGCCGGCTCGGCTGGGACTTCACGCGCCATGGGAGCGAAGGGCTCAGCTTTCCTAGGTACGAGGTCCAGTCTCCGTCACTCCTGGCTTTTGAGCGGCAGTGTCTCAGCCGCTGTGAGGCCGTCGGCGCTCCGCCCATCCTAGCTGGGCCAGGTGACCTCTCCTTCCGCAGCCTCTGCTTCCTCCTCCTCCTCTAGTGAGAAGCGGAGTACTGTTTGCTCCACAGCTGTGTTCGGAGAGTGAGGAGAAAACGTGAGAGGAGCGCGCAGGAGGGCGCCCGCGTGTTTTCTGCTGGGCGGGTCCCGTCTCCCGGGCCGCTGCATCCTTCCACGCCCTTAGAAGGCTCCTCTGAATGCCTGGCTGCTGCCTCGTTAGAGAGCCAACCCCGGAAACAGACCGTGCCACTGCTCACGGTGGGAGGCTGGGCTTCGTTTTTGATTAATGAAAGATCGTCCACTGTTGAAAATTACTCTGAGACTTAAGATACAAATTTAGGATTCTTCCTTTTTCTTTAGTACAGGCATTCATTTCTCAGTCATTATTAGAAATGGCAGAATACTGAAGAAACTTGTTTTTTAGAATACTTCATATTTTCACATTTCTCAAACTTACATACATGATCATCGGAAGGAAGATGGGGCAATCTACTTCCGTAGTGATACTGCCTCGGAAACCCAAGGAGGGGTCACTATGAGTCGGGTCCAACTCGACAGTACATAATAACATACATGATTAAATATTAAAAGCTTATAATAAAAGTAGCTCCTATGTCTTAGTTCCATTTTCCATCCTGCCTGCTGTTTCTCCTGATATTTTTTATAAGTTGGAAGAAAATATACTGATATTTCTTATTTGTCACTTTTACATATTATGTGCTGTTATTCATGGGAGGTAAGTGCTTAAGCTCTCTGAGTTTTCCTTTTCTCATCTCACCAAAGTGACTGTGGTAATACTGTTAAATTATTAGTGTCTGTGTTACAAATAAGGAACTCTGATGGTGTAGTAAGGAGCTCTGGTGGCTTAGTGGTTAAGACATTTGTCTGCTAACCAGAAGGTCAGTGGTTCAAACCCACCAGGAGGCCACAGAAAGAAAATGAGGCAGTCTACTTCCATAAAGATGTACAGCCCTGTAAACCCAATGGAGGAGCTCTGGTGGCATAGTGAGTAAAGCATTTGACTGCTAATCAGATGGCTGGTGGTTCAAACCCACCAGCCACTCCTTGGAAGGAAGATTGAGAGATCTACTTCCATAGTGATACCATCTTGGAAACCCAAGGAGGGGTCGCTATGAGTCGGATCCAACTCGATGGCAGTGAGTTTAATCCCAGTGGAGGTCACTCTGAGTGAGAATGGCCAGACTTTGTCTCACCTACTTTGGTCATGTTGTCACAAGGGAACATTCTCTGGAGAAGGATGTCATGCTTGGTAAAGTCGAGGGTCCGCGAAAAAGGGGAAGAGCCTGGACAAGGTGGACTGACACAGTGGCTGCACATATCGGCTCAAGTATAGCAAGGATTGTGGGATGGTGCAGGACCAGGCAGTGTTTTGTTCTATTGGACACAGGGTTGCTATGAGTCGGAGCTGACATGACAGCACCTGACAACAATATGAGTTGGAATGTACTTGGTGGCAATGGGTTTAGTGGGTGGTGGCATAGGGTTAAGGCACTTGGCTGCTAACCAAAAGGTTGGTGGTTGAACCCACCAGCCTCTCTGCAGAAGAAAGATGAGAGGGTCTGCTACCATAAAGATTTACAGCCTTGGAAACCCAGTGGGGGTCACTATGAGTTGGAATCTACTGGATGGCAATGAGTTTTTGAGCATTTATATTACAAATAGTGACTACTGAACTGTGTAGAGCAGCTCTGGTTTTTATAGAGGATAAGGCATTTGACTGCTAATCAGAAAGTCAGTGGTTCAAACCCACCAGCTTTTCTGTGGAAGGAAGATGGAGCAGTCTACTTCCATAAAGAGATACAGCCTAGGAAACCCAATGGGGGTCTCTCTGAGTCGACTTGGACTCCATGACAGAGTACTATGACTCTTCCTTTCTTGAAGATCTAACTTTTTTCCTTTATTTTCTTTCTTAGAGAACTTTTTAAAAATGCAATTTACAAAGACTGTTTTAATCAGATCTCCCATGTTCATCTAAACTCATTGCCATCAAGTCAGATCCAACTCATAGCAACCCCTCCTTTGGTTTTACTATGGTGGTATCACTATGGAAGTAGATTGCTCAACCTTCCTTCCGTTGGTCAGTTTGAACTGCCAGCCTTCTGGTTAGCAGTCAAATGCCTTGGGCATTATGCCACTAGAGCTCCTCTATCTTCATCTAGTGTTGAATTAATGAAGACAGGAGCTGTTATGTAGCTTTTAAGAACATGGTTTCTAAAAGGTTGCAGATGAATTCTTTTTTATGCCCCCATCTTTTTGCTTGTACTATAGTTAAAAAGGAAACGTAAAAGACTTTGATTCATGAAGGATCTGCTCACTAAGAAGTGTACATCGAGCCACTGGTTGAATGTCTATCAAAAAAGGATTAGACACAATGGAAAAGAAGATCGACTCCAGGTGAGTGATGAGATGACAAAAAAGTTACTGAAATTATGATCCTTATAAAAGTTGGTAAACACAGTGTGTGAGAGAATAATTTTTTTTTCCTAAATCATGAGTGGGTAAAGTAGGAACTACATGTAAGAATTTTTTTTTCTTTGTCATAGATAATTTTGAATTTCTCATCTCATACATTACATTAGAGTCAAAAAGTATTTTCAATGTGTGGAAATATCCATCATTAAAATTCTAATTTTGACCAGAAGGGTTTAAGAATAGTTAGTGAGGTTAGGAGTTACAACGTCAATGTTGACTAGCTTTAACTTTCCCTTACTAGATTTTATTATGGTAAAATATATATATATATAATAAAATTTGCCACTTTAACCTTTCTTTAAGTGTACAGTTCAGTGAGATTAATTACATTCATAATGTTGTGCAGTGATCAATATCTTCTTCATCACCCCAAACAGAACCTCTGTATTCACTGAGCAATAACTTCCTATTTCCCCTGCACCTAGCTCCTGGTAACCTCATGTGTTGGATTGGGTTCTCTAGAGAAACACAAAAACCAGCAAAGTATATATATATATTTATAGAGAGAGAAAGAGAGAGAGAGAGAGATTTATCTTAGGTAAATGGC
>NW_006922007.1:1609331-1615472 GCF_000298275.1 Orycteropus afer afer
ACAGCTGCTGGCTGCTGAGGCTGAGAAACCCCAAGGTTGACAAGTAAAAAGGCACAGTCCCGATGTTACCAAACCACACAGCAGGCCGTTAACTTAAGTCCATTTTAAGTCCCAAGGTTGGCAGAGCATGGCAGGCTGCTTGCTGAGCAACGATACAGCTACATGCAGGGTCCAAGCATGCCATAAGCTGGAGACCATTCTCAAAGCTTCTCCTTAAATACAGGAAGCAGACCACATACTCAAAAGCAGCTACTCAGCTGCTCCCAGTAGATTCTACCATGTAGTTGATTACCAGTCTCATCATGGGGAATACTACATCCAACTGGCTAGCCACTCAACCAGGCCTAGCTAAGTTGACATAAAAACATAACCATCACAGTCTCTATGAATTTTCCTATCCTAGTTATTTCACGTAAGTGAGTTCATGCCATGTTTGTTCTTTTGTGTCTGACTTAGTATAATGTTTTCGGGGTTCATTCACTTTGTAGCATTGTATTACAGCCTTATTACTGTCAGGAGCGTATTGAAAGGAAAGTGAGGCAATCTACTTCTGTAAAGATTTGTGGCCCTGGGAAACCCAGTGGAGGTTGCTATGAGTCGGAATCGACTCGATGGCAGTGGGTTTGGGTCAGGGGGATATGAAGTTTAATATTACAAAATAAAAGTTAATTAAGATTCTGAAAACCCTAAAGGTATGGATGTTGAGAATTAGGAGTTTTGCTTTCCAGAGTGATGATAAAATATGTATCATTTTAGTAATTAATATTTTAATTGTTGTAAAATATATATAACAAAAAAATGACCATTTTAGCCATTTTTAAATGTGCAGTTCTGTTATTTAATTATATTTCTCTATTGTGCAACCATCACCACTCTTCATTGTCAAACACTTTTCATGCCTCTAAACAGAGACTCAGTATCCCTTCAGTAACAATCCCCCATTTTCCTCTCTCCCCAGTCCCTGCTAAATACTAACCAACTTTTGTTTCTATGCCTGTTCTAAGAGTTTCATATAGGTGGGGTTGTACAGTGCTTGTCATTTTGTGTCTGACTTACTCCCTCAGCATAGTGCTTTCAGAGTTCATCCATATTGTAGCATATATCAGAACTTCATTTCTCTTTATGGCTAAATAATATTCCATTGTATCAATATACTACATATTTATCCACTCATCTGTTGATGGACACTTGGGTTGTTTCTATCTGTTGGCTATAGTAAACAGTGTTGCTGTGAACATTGGTGTACATGTATCTTTTTGAGTCTCTTCTTTCAATTCTTCTGAATATAAACCAAGCAGTAGTTGACTTGTATTCTATAGTAACTATACTTATTGGTATAAATTCTATAATAACTATACTTATTAATATAGTTCCTGTTCTCTTGCTTCTCCTCCTTAAGTCAACACTAACTCAAAACCAAACTCACTGCTTTTGAGTCAGATCCAACTCATAGCAGCCCCTCCTTGGGTTTCTAAGGTGGTATCACTACAGAAGTAGATTGCCCAATCTTCCTTCCGAGGAGTGGCTGGTGGGTTTGAACTGCCAGCCTTCTAGTTAGCGGTCGGATGGCTTAGCCACTATGCCATCAGAGCTCCCAGGTCAACACTAGATGAAAATATTCTTTGTAAATTACATTGTTTTAAAAGTTATTTTTTGAGAAAGAAAACTAAGAACAGTAAAAGGTGTGACTGGCTCATTCTTCCTGTCCAGATGGTTGATCATGATCCCTTTCAGTTGGTATTAAGGTTCTTTTGATATCAAAACACCAAACTCATTGCTGTTGACTTGACTGTGACTCATAACGGTCCCACAGGACAGAGTAGAACTGCCCCATGGAAGCAGACTGCCACATCTTTGTCCCATGGAGTGGCTGGTGGTATCAAACTGCCCTTTCAGTTAGCAGATGAGCACTTAGCCACCGCAGCCATCACAGTGCCTCTGATTCCAAATAGCAGAATGCAGCTCTGACTATCCTAGTCAAAAGAAAGGAATTTATAAGAAAGAGACTAAGGTGTTACCTCTGTCGGCTAACAAGTCTCAGTCCCATAAGAGTAAGTGTAGGATTCACAGCTTGAGTTACACCCTGTTCTAGACACAGTGATTGGTTCAGGGGTGGGCATGGGAGTTACCCCCTGCTCTGGACACAGTGATTCGTTCAGGCGTGGACATGGGACCTCACAGAACCAATCAGAGGGTTTTCTTTTAAAACTGAGACAGAACCATTTAAAGAGAGAGGCCTCCTAATGCTGTGGTTGCTATGACCAGGTTGGCTGTAGTTTTGGTCTCCATCATGCAGCGTCAGCAGGGGGACCCTGATATGAGAGGTAAGCAGGTCAGCGAATGAGAGAAGTCAGATGACCTGACAGCGTGGAGACCCCAATTCTAGGCTCTGGTTCTTGTGTTTCTTTTCTCAATTCACAATCTTTCCAATGTACATGAGCCTCTTTGTGCTGGATATCTTCTTTGGTTTACTCCTCCAGATCTAATCTCCACTCTTCTCCATTCCTCTGGCTTCCATTTGGGTTTGACCAAAGGGGATCCTTGGCAGAAGATTGGAGTGAAGGAGGAGAGTAAGGCAAGGGCTGAGGCCCCTCTGTTTCCAGTTTCCTTGGTCCCCGATTCTGCACATTAATACTCAGGGTCAACCCACTCCTCCAGGAATCTTCTTGCCCAAAGGACACTTGGCTTTCTTGCTCTGTGGGCTGGCCAACCTGCTACTCCATTTCATGCCGGTTTCTTCTACCAATTAATGCCCAAAGGCAACCCACTTTGCCAGGAAGCCACCTACCTATTAGCATCTGGCTTTCTCCTCTGTGGGCTGGTAAGGCTGTTGCTCTCTCATGCCGGTCTCTCTGCTACTTCTGTCTCTCATGCTGCATGCCAGGATCTCAGGTCAATGATGCACTGTACTCCTGTTTCTACATTTTAGGTATGTATCAGAGCAGCACCCCACTCTCTCGGTACCATATTCTGTTTTGGTTACCTAGTGTCACCACAAATGGGATGGCTTTATTCTCTTAAAATTTTGGAGGTTAGAAGTTTGAGTTCCACCTGGCTCTAGGGCCTGGGTGAAAGCCCCTTGACCTTGGGCTTAAGCTCTGCCTCTTGCTCCTGGCCCACTGAAACTAGAGGCATCTCTCTTCACTCAGGCAGGTGCTGGCTGCTGAGGCTGACAGACCCAAGGTTGACAAATGAAAAGGCACAGTCCCAATATTACCAAACCACTTGACAGGCCATAAATTCTATTGAAAGTCCTGAGATTGTCTGGGCAGCATGGCAGGCTGCTGAACAATGACTCGGCTGCATGATGGGTTCAAGCATGCCATCAGCTGGAGACCTTCCTCAAAGTTGCTTCTTATATACTAGAAGCAGCCCATATCCCTAAAGCAGCTACTTAGCTGCTCCAGTAGCTTCCACCGTGGAGTTAATTACCAATCTCACCATGGGGAATAACTATATCTAGGTGCCCAGCCACTCAACCAGGCCTAGTCAAGTTGATACACAACCTTAACTACCACATTCAGTAAAATTTATTTTTATCCTTTATAATTAATACCTTTTCTGTTAGGTTTAAGAAACCCTCTCCTTCTCTGAAGTCAGGAAGATATTCTATCATATCTTCAAAATCTTTATTATTTTATGATTCATATTTTTTTGTTGTCTGAGTTACGAATCCACTTTCTTTTTTCCATGTAAATATCCAATTGTTCCAGCACAGGTAATTGAAAAACTGCTCTGCAGTTCCACTTTTATCGTTAATCAAGTGTCCATTCAAGCCCAAGTCTCTGTAAGACTTTCGTTTTTGTTCCTGTAGTCAGTTTATCCCTGCTGCAGAATCATGATGTCTTGAGTACATAGGTTTATAATAAGATTTGCAATATCTTAGAACAAGTCCTTTTATCTTATTCTCCTTTAAAAATATCTAAGCTATTCTCAGTCCTATGCAATTATTAAAAAAAAATTTAGTGTGATTTGGGTAAAAGTTTACAGAGCAATTTTCCAGACAGCAGTTCGTACATGTTTTGTTTCATGACATTGACTGCGATTCCCCACAACGTAATAGCTCTCTTCCCACTTCCTCCCCAAAATGAGGAACGCTTCATGAATTTGTGCGTCATCCTGGTGCAGGGGCCGTGCTGATCTTCTCTGTGTTGTTCCAGTTTTAGTGTGTGTGCTGCTGAAGCAAGCACAAGCCTACGCAATTTTATATGAGCTCCAGAGTCAATGTATCAGTTCTACTCTGCTCTAGAGTAAAAACTGTTGGGGTTTTAATTGATATTATTTGGAATCTATATATCAGATAGGGAAATACTGACATTTTTATAATACTGAGTTCACCAGTACCATTAGCCTAGTATGTCTCTCCATTAATTTAGGTCTTTTTAATGCCTTTTGATAAAGTTAAAAGTTGAAATAATTTTATTTCAACTTACATGTGTCTTTGGATGAAAGTGGGAATTTTGTAGACAGCATGTAATTAAATCATGACTTGTATTCTTTTGTCAGTATTATTTGCCTTTTGGTTGGAGAGTTTAATCTGTTTACATTTAAAGTAGCTACAGATTGGGAAGAACTTATTTCTGCCATTTTGCTGTTCTTTTCCTGTATGTCTTGTGCTTTTTTGGCCACTCATTTCCTTAATTATTACCGCCTTTGTGTAAAATTTTTTGTAGTGAACCATTTTGGTTCCCTTTTCATTTTCAGATATTTTCTTTGTGGTTACCATGGAGATTAAATTTGATACCCAGGATTTATAACAGTCTACTTTGCGTTGATAACAGCTTAACTTCAATAGCATACAAAAATTCTAGTCCTATACAGTTTTTTACACTTTATGTTGTCACAAATTATATCTTTATACTTTGTATGTCTGGTAACATGAGTTTATAATCAATTTTTGTGTATTTGTATTTTAAATCATATCAGGAATAAAAAGGGAAGTTATAGTCCAAAAACAATACAGTTACCTTTATCAGAGAACCTTTATTTCTTCGTGTAGCTGAGTTATTGTCCAGTGTCTCCTTTCATTTCCATCTGAAGGCCCCCATTTACCGTTTCTTATAGGGCACATTTAGTAGTAATGAACTCCTCAACTTTTGCTCATTTGGGAATTTCTTAATTTTTCCTTCAGTTTTGAAATGTAGTTTTACTGGATATAGAATTCTTGATTGATAATATTTTTCTTTTAACACTTTAAATATGTCGTTCCATTGCCTCTGGCCTCCATGGTTTCTGATGAGAAATGAACTGTTACTTTATTGATTTCTTTTTTTCGCTCTTTTTTTATTTTTATTTTTTTCTTTTTCGCTTTTTTTTTCTGCTGATTAGTTTGCTTGTATTTGTCTGTTTTAAAACAACTATTATTAATAATATTTTTGTCCTTTTTACTATTATTCTTAATCTTCCCCTCCCAGGTCCTAGTTTTCAGCATTTTTTCTTTGCCCTGTTCATGGTTGAAATTTTTTTTTTGAGTTTTTTTTTCCCCTTTTTTCTCATGGTTAACCCTGTTCCTTGTTTTTCTTTTTGCATTTTCCCCATTTTTTTCCCTTCATTATTCTCCTTCTCTACTTTTTTTCTCTTAATGCCCTATCACCAGATACTGCAGGTTTTCTTGTTTTTTCTTCTTTCTTTCCCTTTTTTCTTTTTTTGGTTATTGTTCCTGTGTGATTACATGGCTTTTATCCCTGTGCTTTTAGTTTTTTGTCCCTGTGCTTTTAGTTTTTTGAATGTTATTCAGTTGTAATTTGGGTCTAATTGAGTGGGAGACAACAACAGTCCCTATAAGACACAACTACACCCACACCTCCTGCAACTTCACTTACTGAGCGAGAGCCACTACCTCCTTCTCCACCAATGGGCCAACAATAAAAAACCACCAAGAAGAGCCTGAATCACCCTTGACTGCTCTTCACAAACAGTTAACAGAGATCTAAATACAACAACGCCACGAGGCCTTGGAGACAACAGACTATCACAGCCTACACAAAGAAGCAGGATAAAGTGGTAGAAACAAGGGAGCAGGATACAGACCCAGAACACATCCCTGAGGAAGAAGCAGTGATAAGGAATTCAAAAGAGAATTATCTTTAGGTATCTTCAAAGGATTGAGAGACAGACCAAAGAAAACACAGAAAAAACCTT
>NW_006922007.1:1616162-1617164 GCF_000298275.1 Orycteropus afer afer
AACCCAGAAACCACAGCTATGGACATATCCAAAGTAAAATGAGCTTAGAGGATTGTAAACAGGGTACCAGAGACATCAATTGGCAAGTGAGGACAACTACAAACAAAGAGGGAAAAGACTGTGTAGTCACAACTTCTAAATGGTGAGGAAGTTAAGAGAGTTGCAAGATAGAATGGACTGTTGTAACAAGGTCTGTACCTCATACCATACACAAAAATGAACTCCAGACGGATCAAAGGCTTAAATGTGAAACCTAAAACTATACAGTTCCTCAAGGAAAATCTAGGGGCAAATTTAAGGGCCCTAATATGTGGCATAAATGGACTATACAGTAGCCAAAAGATGAGAACAACCTAGGTATCCATCAACTGAGGAATGGATAACCAAACTATGGTACATACACACAATGGAATACTATGCAACTCTAAAGAATAATTCAGAAGCTGCAAAACACATAACGTGGATGAACTTGGAGGATATTATGCTGAGTCAAATAAGTCAATCACAAAAGGACAAATATTGTATTAATCCGTTATTGTAAAAGTGAAGGAAAGGTTTATCTATAGAAGGAAATTTTCCTTGTTGGTTACCAGGGGTGGGAGGGAAGGGGAGAGAACGCTGTTAGATAGATAGAGATAAGTACTGATTTGGGTGATGAGGAGGGCAGTGTACTAAATGTGTGTGACCAATATGGTGGCATTGAGGATGAGAAAGACATAGAGAGGTACATGGGAGGTACAGACAACAAATACGAACCCTTTTGTACATACAGTACTGCGTTGTCAGTGAGGGCAAGCATGGGTGTATGGGTGGATAGATGGGTGGACAGGCTGAACGATTAGGTATGTCTATGAAATGGGGGAGTGTATCCAACAACATATATAGGGTTGGTAGACAATGGTCCTATAAGTTTATGTGAGTGATCAGAATTCCCAGGTGTATAGTAGAGCTGACAAGGGTCAAGGTTGTGGTCACTGCTTGGTCACAGCCAGCTACCCAGAG
>NW_006922007.1:1617995-1622231 GCF_000298275.1 Orycteropus afer afer
GACAAAGTATATGTAAACTGCTGTATGGAAAGTGAATTTGCTCTGTAAATCTTCACCCAAATCACAATAAAAAAAAAAAAATTAATGTGGTAACTCTGGAAATCAGAATCTGCCTTCTCCAGGGTTTGCAGCTTTTTGGTTGTTGAAGCCTGTAGTACTGCATTTTTTTTTTTAAATGCATTTATGTACAGTGAAATATACAAACTAAAGTGCCATGGGTCAATGCATTTTTTTTTTTCCCGTGTTCCTTCCCCTCCCCTCCCACCCTTGGCAACCAACAAGGAAAGTTTCCCTCCCTATATAAACCTTTCCTTGACCCTCCATAACAATGAACTAATAGTATATTTGTCTTTCTGTGGTTTACTTATTTCACTCAGTATAGTGTCATCCAAGTTCATCCATGTTTTGCGGTGTTTTGCAGACTCTATGTTATTGTTTAGTGCCGCATAGCATTTCATTATGTGTATGTACCATAGTTTGGCCATCTGCTCTTCTGCTGATGGGCACGTAGTTGTTTCCATCTTTTTGCTATTGTAAATAGTGCTGTGATGAACATGAGTGTGCATACATCTGTTCCTGTCCTGGCAGTTATCTCTCTAGGATATGTACCTGGTAATGGGATTGCTGGATCAAATGGTATCTCCTATTCCAGCTTTCTAAGGAACTGCTGTATTGCTTTCCACAGTGGTTGTATCACTTCACAGTCCCACCAGCAGTGTACGAGAGTCCCAATCTTTCCATATCCCTGCCAGCATTTGTTATTTCCTGTCTCGTTGAACCTTGCCATCAGAGCTGGGGTGAGACAGTATCTCATTGTTGTTTTGATTTGCATCTCTTTGATGGCCAGTGATTGTGAGGATCTCTTCATGTATTAGCTGTCCACCTGAATATCCTCCTTGCTAAAAGTGTCTATTCATGTCATCTGCCCATTTTTCAATTGGATTGTTAATTCCTTTGGTGTTGAGGCATTGGAGTTTTCTATAAGTCTTAGAGATAAATCCCTTGCCAGATATGTAATTATTGGCAAACATGAGTTTGTTGTTATCATTTTTGTTAAGTGCTTTTTCATGCTGTAGGTTTCTTTGTTCCATATAATTTTCTATGCTGAGCTCGTTTTGTTTATGAATTGTGTTATCACTTCCTTCATTGCTGTTGTTTTAATATTTGCTAAATATTTGTGCTGGTCCTCTTTTTAATTTTGATGTGAAGGTTTATCATTTTTCTTTGAGGTGATTTATAGTTTTCTTCCCAAGTTAAGGAGCTCTGGTAGCGTAGTGCCTAAGGTGCTTGACTGCTAACCAGGCGGCTGGCGGTTCAAACCCATCAGCCACTCCTTCAAAGGAAGATGGGGCAATCTACTTCCAAAGTGATACTGCCAGGGAACCCAAGGAGGGGTCGCTATGAGTTGGGTCTGACTCAAAGGCACATAACAACAACAACAACATCCCAAGTTTAGAACATCCGTTCTATCTTGTAGTTGTCTTGACTCTCCTACCATCTAAAAGTTCTGTAACAACACAGTGTTTTCTCCTCTATTTGGTTTGTAGCTGACCTCTTTTGTCAATTAATGTCTCTGGTTCCCTGTTAACAGTCTTGTAGGTTTAAATACTTTGGATACTTCCATAGCTGGGTTGGTTTCTGGGTTATATAATTATGTATGTTAATGGTCAGTTGTTGGCTGTTGTTGCTTCTTGAACTTCCTTTAGCATCTCTTGTAAGGTTGTTCAGGTGTTAACAAATTCCCTTAATTTCTGCTTATCTGGAAATGGCCTAATTTCACCATCATATTTAAGGGACAGTATTGCTGGATAATAATTCTTGGTGGGAAATTTTTCGCTTTCAGGGTTTTATATATACCATCCCATTGTCTTCTTGCCTGCATGGTTTTTGCCGAGAAATCTAAATTTAGTCTTATTGGTTGTCCCTTGTAGGTAAATTTTTGTTTTTCCCATGCTGCTTTCATGATTCTTTCTTTGTCTTTGGTTTTGGTGAGTTTGATGATGATATGTCTTGATGATTTTCTTTTGGGGTCTATCCTGTTTGGGTTTATTGGACTTCCTGAATGGATATATTCTCATCTGTTATCATACCAGGAAACTTCTCTTCCAACAAATCATTGACAATTTCTCTGTGATTTTGTTTGTCTCTTCCTGTCCTGGAATTCCAGTGACATGTAGGTTATTCTTTTTGATGGTATCCCACATGAACCTTAGGCTTTCTTCATTTTGTTTTGATCTTTTTTCTGATTGATCTCCTTCCAAAGAAATGTTAAGATATTTGCCTTCAATCTCCCTAATTCTGTCTTCCATTAATTCAGTTCTGCTGCTTTGCCCATTCAATGTCTTATCTATTTCTGAAAATTTAGCATTAATCTTCTGGATTTCTGTGTGTAGTTTTGTATCATTTCTAATTTTTCATTTATTTTGTCATTTTGTTCTTGTATTGTCTTTCGAAGTTGTTTTAGGGTTTTCTCTGTGTTTTCCTTAATTTTGGCAGTGTTTTCCTTGATCTCTCAATTTGTTGAAGATACACAAATATAATTCTTTTGAATTCCTTATCAGGGTGTTCCAATGCTGCGTCTTCCTCAGGGATGTGTTTTGGGTCTGTATCCTGGTCCCTTGTTTCTCCTGCTTTATCTTGCTTCTTTGTGTGGACTGTGATGCTCTGTTGTCTCCAAGGCATTGTGACATTTTTGTGTTTATAATTAATTGTTGATTTGTATGTTGGAGTGACTTGCCCACGATTTTAATTTTCTTTGTATGTTATCTACGCAAGCAGAGTACTGTGCTGTGCTCCTCTATTTACTAGTTGACAGCACTTATCTGCTCACCACCCGTCTCTTTTCCTGTTGTCAGCCTCTCATGTGTCCCTGTCGACCTTGGCAAACAGAGCCTGTTCTTAGGTCCCTGGAATCTGAATGAGAATGCTGTTACTTTAAAATCCAAATGATTGCTACTTGTAAAGATTCATAATGGCTGTGTCCTCGGTCACTTTAAATATCCAAAATGGCCACTGCTTGTAAACATTCAGAATGACTGTGCCCTTGGTCATTTTAAATATCCAAAATGGCTGCCTCTTGTAAACATTCAAAATGGCTGCACCTTCAGTCACTTTAAATATCCAAAATGGCTGCCATGTGTAAACAATCAAAATGGCTGCACCCTCTGGATAGCAGAAAGTCAACAGCTCAGGTTGTCTCCCTCCTTGCTGTTTCCCTTCCTAGTCATAGGCCACATTGTCCCTGTAGCTCTTGGTGACCAGGGCTAACCTTTAGGTCAATTCTCAGGTCCCAACATCACTTGGAAATATTCAGACTGTTGGTCCCATTACGGTACCTGACAGTCCACAGCTCCGATCATCTCTGTACTCACCATTTTCGTTCAGGTTTCTCCACTAGTTGGTGCCTAATGCACTTCTGTTTAGTTCCTTTCAAAGCTCAGGGCTCCAGGATTATCTTCTGTATCTCTGTCAGTTGGTTTTTACTGGAGTCATTGGTTTTTCTTTTCTTTATTTAGGAGGGTCTGTGTCTCTTGTCTGCCTATTCCTTCATCTTACCGGAAGTCAGTAGTGCATTTCTTTAGTGATGTTACCCAGACTATTTTGTGAAGAATGTTTTCCTTGTGTTTGGTCACTTAAGTTTCTGAACCTGTTTTATCTGATATTAAAATAGCCATGTCTGTTTTTGTTTGGTCTTTATTTATATCACACATATTTTCCTCACCTGTTTACTTTCAATTTTATGTATCCTTATGTTTTAGATGTGTTTGTTGTAAGCAGTGCCTACTTAGATTCTGTTTGCTAATCCACTCTGGCAATCTTTGTCCTTAATTGGAGCATGTGGATCATTTACATTTAAAATAATTACTGGTAAGTCCTTAGGTTTAAATTTACCTTCTTAGTTTGTGCTTTCTATTTGTTTCATCTGTTCCAATTATGTTTCTTTTCTTTCTTGCCTACTTTTGGTTTGAATATTTTTTCATTCCGTTTTTTCTCACATTCAGTTTGGAAATGAAACATTCTTTTACTCTTTTTTCATTGGTTACTTCAGACATTAAAATATGCCTCCTGTTGTGGATTGAATTGTGTTCTCCAAAATAAGTGTTTAATTCCTGGACCTTGTACCTGTGGATTTGACACTGTTTGGAAGCAGTGTTTCCTTTTGTTATGTAAATGAGGCCATACCAGTGTAGGGTGTATCCTAAATCTAATCATTTGAGTTATAAAAAGACCAATAAG
>NW_006922007.1:1622331-1643570 GCF_000298275.1 Orycteropus afer afer
TGACATGTAGACAGATGCATCTACAAAGCCAGGAGTGCCTGTGATGACTAGTAGCTACTAGAAGCAAATATGGACCAGGAAGAACCTCCCCATAGAGCCATGCCCTGAATTCAGACTTCTAACCTCCTGTAAGAATTTCTCTTGTTTAAAGCCACCTAGTTTTGATATGTCTGTTGAAGCAGCACTAGGTATCTAACACACATTCAATACCATATTGAAGTCCTGTGTTAATTAGTGCTCTTGCCTTCCTTTCAGACAACATAAAAAACTTAAAACATTTTAACTTTATTTATGCTCTTCCTGACTTATTAACTATTTAGTTCTTTTTCAAATATTTTACATCACCTTTTATAGTTGCCTCTGCCAGACATCTATTTAAGCTAAAATATTTAAGCTTGAATTTTATTTCTTTAAACATAGTTAATTTGGTTTTAAAATGTGCTTCTCCTCTAATATCTGAAGTGTTGTTGGACCTTTTGTCTTTGTTTCCTTAATCATGGAGTCTAGTTTCTTTATGTGTTGGCCATTGCCTATTAAAAATGATAGGAATGTCTATGAGGTGAACATGTACACTAGGTAGATACACTCCTTGAAGAGAGCAGTCCATTCATGGGAGAATAGAAGGGCTGTGTATGCACAGGGACATAGCTCGGGGGCAGGAGTGCATGGAGGGAAGGACACAGGGAAGAGGTAACTATGGGGAGGAAGTGGGAGGGGAGCTGTTGCATGGGGGTAAATTGTAGTCAATGTCATGAGACAAAGTATGTGAATGCTGTATGGAAAGTGAATTTGCTCTGTAAACTTTCACCCAAATCACAATTAAAAAAAAAAAATTATAGGAATATCTTGAGGCTGGTGAAGGTACCTTCCTCTAGGAAGGATTTACCTTTCCCTCTGTCAGTCTCCTTGGCACATTACTGGAGTTATCTTAAATCAAATTCAAGGCTTGTATTTCTCTGACCTTGGTGATTAGAGAGTACAGATTGTAAATTCCCACCAGGCTTTAATACTTCTGATTCACCTTGATCTTTAGTTTTATTAGTAGTCTCAGAGTCTCTTGGAGATAGACTTAGTCTCTGGAGATTGATATGCAAGTCGTAATACAGTTACCAGAGAAAGTAGAAATGTATGCTGCCTCTTTTCCAGGAAGACATTTGCTGTGAGAGGGCATGGTATATTCAGAAAAATTTTTAAAGAGTTTGAAATCAAACTTTGAAAGTTAGGTGATGCATGATGACTACTAAAATAACATCAAAGATGCATCTCTAACTGTGTCACGTCCTCAGCCCTATTTAGAACTTTTCAGGGACTCTTGTTGCCTTTAAGTTCTAGCCCAAGCTGCTTAGCCTTGTGATCGTCCAATTCTTAGCCTCATTTTCCATCACTCTGTGACTTACACTTCTTTTGCTGTTACTGTTTCCTCCCTTGTTTGTTCTACTGTAACACGAAATCCACAATAACAGATGCTAAGTAGGGTAGATATTATTTCCTTTTCACATCCAGGAAATCTAGAGGTAAATGCCCAGAGCTGTTCTGGTGATTCTGTTCACTAAGGTTGTCACGGTCCTTCCACCGCACTGCTCCACCCTCTCTAGGATGTGACCCTCATCTTCGCAGTCCAGGTTCACAGACATTCTGAGCAGCGGGATGAAGGGAGAAAAGAAGGAACAGTGTCTGGGCTCTGTTGTTAGCTGCCATCAAGTTGCTTACAGCTCAGGCATGCAGCATATGGCGGGCTCCACAGAGCCCTCAAGGCAGTGATCCTTCAGAAGCAGATCGCTGGGCCTGTCTTCCAAGGTGCCTCTGGGTGGGTTTGAACTGCTAGCCTTCTGACGAGTAGTCAGATACTTAAATATTTGTGCCACTCAGGAATAGCATAGCTGGGCTCTAGGTACACTCATTGCTATAGTGGGATGTTACCACTTCTAGGTCTCTCCTGTGGGCAGAGTTCTGACATACATTTATTTATTAACTATTTTATACACATAGACATATGTACATGGGAGCTCTGGTGGTATAGTGCCTAAGGCATTTGACTGCTAACCAGAAGGCTGGCGATTCAAACCCACCAGCCACTCCTCAGAAGGAAGGTTGGGCAATCTACTTCTGTAGAGATGCTGCCTCTGAAATCCAAGGAGGAGTTGCTGTGAGTCAAGTCAACTCCACAGCAGTGAGTTTGGTTTTGGTGTTTTTTTACATATATACATACATATGTTTCATAAGTTTATACTAATACTTCACTTCCAGTTTAACACCACAGGATTCTGCCTGTGCTTTTGCTTTCCATAATTGGAAAAGATCATCTTGTAATGTTTTTGAGATAGGATTGAAAATCAGAAATTAACTTAAAAAAATCAGAAATTTGGGTTTTTAGTAAAAGTGTGTGGTTTCTTACTGACATGAAAAACGTATTTTCTAAAAACTTCTCCTAATTTTCCTTTTATATAAAGAAAGTTTCCAGTCAGTAAACAATTGCTGTTTCAATGGCACGTTTAAAAAGAGGGTGTTAGGGCTAATGATAGGAGGTACCCTCCAGCTCTGGTTGCTGCTCTCCTCCAGGGGCTGCAGGTGTCTGTCGGAGGCTGGATGGCTTGTTACTTTCAAAGCATGGTTACTGTCAGTCTGAATCTATTTCATTTCACTTGTAAAACATATTTGCATCATGTGTAGAGATAATTTGATTCTCTGTTTTCCCCTTACTCTTCAAATTTAAGATCTTTTCGAGATGGTGCAGTTAAGAAACCTTGTTCTCTAAGGATATTGTCCAGCAAGAAACCTTCTGCCTTCTGTGGAATCCGGACTCAGTTACCTAGCCCCAGTCATCCAGTGCAACGTTATGCTTCACATACTTGGAACCGGAGAGGCCGGTTAAGAGAATTACGCATCAGGTGAGCATACCTATGATCACCTGCCTGGGTTGATTTTTCTTTTTTTGGTTAAAATGAGGTAATTCTTGATTCCTGTGTTTCCAGAGACCTTGATGCCTGCTCTACCTAGTGGAATGTGAGATGAGAAGGGTATTTAGGAATCTGCAGACGTAAAATATGTCACTAAGTATTTTTCATTCATGGTCTCCATCTGTGCCCCACAGTGTGTAAGCTATAAAGACTTTCTCATAAGAAGTTAAACAACTTGCAGAGAAACTGATGCTTTTCTGCTATTCTTGATTAGGTATATTAAAGACATCCATTTATTTGTCCAACAAAAATTTATTGGGTGCCAACCAGGTGTCATGCTGGACTCCGAGCATGCAAGGTGAATAAGATGTTACTGATTCACAACCTCGTGAACATTTAAAACCAGGCAGAGTTGACAGACCCTTTTGCAAGCCACAGGAAAGTGTGATCAGTGCTAGGAGAGGAGAAGAATGTGGTCACAGGTGCACATGGCAAGAGGAGCCAAGCTGGGGTACTCAGCAGTGACTTCCTAGAGGAGGCAGTCTAAGCTGAGTCCTAAAGAATATGTAAGAGTAAGCCAGGTAGGGGCAGGAGTGATCGAGGCTGAGCCTAGAGCTTAACTGGACAAGAAGTCAACTTTTTTTTATGTACCTGGCTCCTGTGCTGGGCACTGGGGAGACCATCTGACATGTTCCTACTCTAGGGGCTCACAGTGTAGTGGAAATGACAGCTGTCCCAGCAAGCCAGTAACTGTGAATAGGGTGTCACATAGTCATTCTAGGGGTATGCACAGAGGGATCAAAGCTACTCACTCTGTTTAAGTTGGGGAAGGTCCAGGAATGCTTCACATGGGAGCAGGTACCAGAGAGGAGCCTTGTTGGATATGTGGGCATTTTTGCCAGACGCTTTACACCGGAAGAACAGTGTGAACAAGAGCACTGCATGTACGCCCTTCCCTGGACTCTGACATCTGTGTCTCTTTATTGATTATATTGGAAATAAGTTTTAAATAATCTGCTCGGGTTTAGCTTTATAAATCTGTCCTATGGTATGCTCTGATGCAAGATAAGCTGTAATGCCATCCTTTGATTCATACCAGCTTCCCTCCCTCTAGGACCTTAAAGATTCCTTTTCCTTTCTAGAAGACTGACATAAATAGAATGGAGTTTTGAAAAAAATACATGCTTTCTTTTTCCCTTTTTCAGATGTGTGGCCAGAAAGTTCTTGTATTTGTGGATTCGAAAGACTTTTGGAAGAGTATTTCCCGCTAAAGCCAGGTAGTATTAGCTCAGAATACCAAATTTTTGATTAGTTCATTCCAGGTTTTTTTTTTTTTTTTTTTTTTTTGATCAAACCTATACATAATCTTTATTATGGCGCATATTACATTCCTCCCCCATCTTTTTCCAGTTCCAGACAGATGGGAATGTTTACCTAATATGTAGTAGATAACTTAAACCAAAATCAAACCCATTGACTTTGAGTCAGTACCAACTCATACCAACCCTATAGGAGCAGAACTGCCTAATAGGGTTTCCAAGAGTATTTTCTTTATGGAAGCAGACTGCCACATTTTCCTCCCTGAAAGTGGCTACAAGGTTCAAACCACCAAACTTTTAGTTAGCAGGGAGCCTGATTTTTGTGTGTGTGTGTGATTTGGGTGAATGTTTACAGAGCAAATTCATTTTCCACACAGCAGTTCATACACATATTGTATCATAACATTGACTGCAATTCCCCACAATGTAACAGCTCTCTTCCCACTTCCTTCCTGTAGCCACTTCCTCCCTGTATCCTCCTGTGCTGTGCATTCCTGCCCCCTGAGCTAGCTCCCTGTGCAAACACTGCCCTTCTGTTCTCCCTTGATTGATCGTTACAAAGGGTGTATCTGCCTGATGTAAATGTTCACCCTATATGCTTGTCTCTTGTTTGGCTGGAAGCCAGGAGAGTGAGTTTAGTTCCAGACCTGGAGGGTAACTAGGGACCATGGTCTCAGGGGTCTCCCCAGGCTCTGTCAGCCCAGTGGCAGCAGCTGAGCATTGAACCACTGCATCTGAATGAGGGTGTGGAGGAATCATACTTAAGTAAACCAGGACAGCTAAGATCCTCTTTGAGAAGAAAATGTATGTCCAGGAGAAATAAAGTCTTCCAGGGCACTGGTGAGACTGACCAGTTGACTTGATTGAGGCGGAACCTGGGAAGAAAGTTGTCATTGACCAGGGGAGTGCAATGATAGGAGAAGGTTTGGAGCCCCTCCTTCACTTCCATAGCTGCTGCTACTGCCCACTATTAAGATTACTTTAGCTGTAGTGCAGAGAGCAGGTGACGAGAGGGAGTCACAGCTGTCAGGGAAACCCATCAGGAGACAGGTGCATTGTCCAGGGTAAGGGAAGTGGAAATGGAGAGAAGGGGCCAGGTGTTGGGTATGTTTCCGAGGTAGAATTGACAGCCACTGAGAATGTGGTCATTTTCTAAACGGATATGTTGTGAGTCTTGTTTCCCCCATTCTCCCTCTCCCTTCTCCCTTTACTAGAACTTTTCTGATTCATTTTTTTGATAGTATGGCTTTCTAACCTTGGACATCTCCCAAGTCCTGTTGATTAGCTTGCAAGTAAACTTGACCTGTATGTCTTCTGAAATCTTTCATGTATGCACCTTATGAGGGCCCATCTCCTCTGTGGGGATCTCTTACACTGAGGCTCCTACTGTGGTCCCAGCCTGTTGTGGCCGTGGCTGTTGGGCAGAGTTTGCCTCCCTGGGTTTCCTCCTCCTTCTGGATCTTAACCGTATCCTTTTTCGCTGACTTACTACTTCTCCAGTACCTTCGTAAGTCTTTCCCTCGTTTTCAAGTGGGAGAGGTGATGCCTATTTTGCCATTATTGGAAGTTTCCTGTTTTTGTTTATTCAATTTAGTATTTTATTTATATTCTTCTCTATTAGCTGTGCATGTTTTTAGTCTTTTTTTTTAGTGCAGGGCTTAGAACTGGTTCAAACCGTTTCAGTCATGGCCAGCACAGCAAAATTGGAATAGATCTCAATTTATAAAATGTGGGTTTACTCAAGTGATAACTGGAATGGGAAAACTATGGGTCGAAGCCCTGAGATGGGAAACTCTGAAGAGACGTAGTGAGCCTTTTCAGGAACCGGATGTTGAAAATTGGTTCATTGCCTTGTCTGTGGAGAGCAGCACACATTCAAAGTGGCTCGATCGGCTACCAGCGTTGAGCTGGGCACCACTGATTCTTACTGTGCCTGTCAAGAGGTTTGGTTGCTATGCATCATGCATGTTGCTGCTTTTGTTTTCTAACAGAGAGATTAAGTTTTTAGCAAATTGTCAGTGTGTAATTTTTCCTGTTCCAGTTACCGTTCTGGTATACCCATATATTTCAAATTCAGTCTGTTCCAGTTTTGCCGTGTTGGCCATGACTGAACCAAGAACTGGTCCAAAGCCCTGGGTTAGTGTCTGCCCTGAAGAATATAATACGTATCTGTAACTTAACAGTCTAATGTTAATTGCCTCTTTCCAGACAATGCAAGGTCCTTAGAGCACTTTAACTCTGCCTCTCTCCCACAAGCCACTTACATGCTACTATTGTAATATATTGCAATTCTATGTATATTTTAAAATCTATAAAACATTATTCTAGTTTTTACACCCAACGTCCACTTAGATTCATGCACATACTTTCTTTGTTACCCTGTTTTTCCTATATCTTCAGTTCCTATCTGTGATCCTTTTCCTTCTGCTGTAAAATATCCCTGAATATTTCCCCTAGGGTAGGTTTGTTGCTGATGAATTCTCTCAGGTTACCTCTATCTTAAAATGTTTTTATTTTCACTTTCATTTTTGGAGGCCATTTTCACTGGACATAGAAGTCTGGTTGCCAATTTTTTCCCCCAGTATTTTGAAGATAATACATTGTCTTACGGTTTCTGTTTGTAAGTCTCGTTGCTCTTTTGAAGATTCATTCTTTGTCTTAGTTTTCAGAAGTTTTAATATGATTTGCCTTCATAGATTTATTCCTCTTTTACCTCCTTTTGAGATAATAGGTTCCAAATTTGTTTTGTGGGCACATCTTTCAGGCATGCCTTCATTTGTCTGTAAGCATGTCATTTTGTTCCTCCTCCTTTTTTTTTTTTTTTAGAGTGAGGTAAGTAAGTATATTTAACCTTTGCACATAACTCTAGTTTGAAAAAGGTATTAGTAGATGTAAGTTCATATCTCTCTAGCTCGTATAAACTTTTACAAAACCTCAGGAGCTATGGTAGTGTGGTGCCTAAGGCATTTGACTGCTAACCAGAAGGCTGGCATTCAAACCCACCAGCCACTCCTTGGAAGGAAGACTGGGCAACCTACTTCTGTAGAGATACCACCTCAGAAACCCAAGGAGGGGTGGCTATGAGTTGAATTGACCTGACGGCAGTGAGTTTGGGTTTTGGTTTTTTGGAGTCCAAATAGCTAATCAGTATCACTGTTTGAACTTGATAGTTGTTGTTAGGTGCCATTGAGTCACTTCGGACTCATAGTGGCCTTGGGTACAACACAACGAAATACTACTTGGACCTGTACCCTCTTTACAGTCCTTGCTACGCTTGAGCCCATTGTTGCAGCCTCTATGTCAGTCTGCCTCACCATTTTCAGTGATCATCTACTTTACCAAGCATGATGTCCTTCTCCAGGGACTGGTCCTGTCTGACAGCATGACCAAAGTAGGTGAGGCAGAGCCTCACCATCCTCACTTCTGAGGAGCCTTCTGGCTGTACTTCATCCAGGACAGATTTGTCTCTTCTGACAGTCTATGGTATATTCAGTATTCTTTGCCGATACCATAGTTCAAATGCGTCAGTTCTTCTTTAGTCTTCCTTATTCACTGTCCAGCTTTCACATGTATATGAGGCAGTTGAAAATACCATGGCTTGATCTGGCATATCTTTGTGACATCTTTGCTCTTTAACACTTTAAAGAAGTCTTTTGCAGCAGATTGGCCCAATGCAGTACGTCGTTTGATTTCTTGACTGCTGTTTCCATGGGCACTGAATGTGTGGATCCAGATAAAATGAAATCCTCAACAACTTAAGTCTTTTCTCCTTTCATCATGATGTTGATTATTGGTCTGGTTGTAAAGATTTTCATTTTCTTTATGTTGAGGGGTACTCCATACTGCAGACTGTAGTCTTTAATCTTTATCAGTAAGTGCTTCAACTCATTTTCACTTTCAGCAAGCAAGGTTGTGTCATCTGCATATTGCAGGTTGTTAATGAATCTTCCTCCAATCCTGATGCCATGCTCTTCTTCTTGTAGTTCAGCTTCTCAAATTATTTGCTCAGCATGCAGATTGAATAAGTATGGTGAAAGGATACATCCCTGATGCACACCTTTCCTGATTTTAAACCATGCGGTGTATCCTTGTTCTCTTTGAACGACTGCCTCTTAGTCCATATACAGGTTCCTTGTCAGTACAATTAAGTGTTCTGGAATTCCTGTTCTTTGCGATGTTATCCATAATTTGTTATGATCCACACAGTCAAATGCCTTTGCATTTTCAGTAAAACACAGGTAAACATCTTTCTGGTATTTTGTGCTTTCAGCCAAGATCCATCTAACATCAGCAGTGATATCCCTTGTTCCATGTCTTCTGAATCTGGGTGAATTTCTGGCACTTCCTGTCGCTGTACTGCTATGACTGTTTTCACATTATTTTCAGTATAATTTTACTTGTGTGTAATATTAATAATATTGTTTGATAATTTCTACATTCTGTTGGATCACCATTCTTTGAGATGGGCACAAATATGGATCTCTTCCAGTTGGTTGGCCAGGTAGCTGTCTTCCAGATTTCTTGGCATAGAGGAATGTGTGCTTGCAGGGTTACGTCCACTGATACATCTCAGTTAGTACTCTGTATATTCCTGGAGCCTTGTTTTTCCCCAGTGCCTTCAGTGCAGCTTGGACTTCTTCCTTCAGTGCTATCGATCCTTAATAATATGTTACCTCCTGGAATGGTTGAACTTGGACCATTTCTGTGTATTCCTTCCATATACCTTTTATACTCCTGCATTGTTCAATGTTTTGTCCATGTTGTTGTTGTTATGTGCCATCGAGTCGGACCTGACTGATAGCAACCCCTCCTTGGGTTTCCGAGGCAGTATCACTACGGAAGTAGATTGCCCAACCTTCCTTCCAAGGAGTGGCTGGTGGGTTTGAACAGTCAGCCTTCTGGTTAGCAGTCAAGTGCCTTAAGCACTATGCTATCAGAGCTCCTATTTTGTCCATAGAAGCCTTCAGTAATACAGCTCTGGGCTTGAATTTTTTTCTTCAGTTCTTTTAAACTTGAGAAATGCTAAGCATACTTTTCCCTTTTGGTTTTCTAACTCCAGGCCTTAGTACATTTCATTATAATATTTTGTCTTCTTGAGCTGTCCTTTTAAATCTTCTGTTTAGCTCTTTTACTTCATTTCTTCCACTTACTTTAGCTACTCTGCACTCCAGAGCAAGTTTCAGAGTCTCTTGTAACATCCATTTGGTCTGTCTTCCTCTTCTTTTTAATGACTGTGGTAGTTAAGGTTATATGTCAACTTGATTGGGCCTGGTTTTGAGTTGCTGGGTAGTTAGTCCCCATGATGAGACTGGGAATCAGCTCCATGGTGGCATCCGCTGTGAGCAGCTGAGTAGCTGCTTTAGGGATGTGGTCTGCTTCCTGTGTATAGGGAGAAGCTTTGGGAATGGTCTCTAGCTTTTGGCACACTTGACTCTAGCTGAGTTGTCAGTCTGCTTCCTGTGTATAGGGAGAAGCTTTGGGAATGGTCTCTAGCTTTTGGCACACTTGACTCTAGCTGAGTTGTCATTCAGCAGCCTGCCATGTTGTCTGCTGATCTTGGGACTGTCAATGGACTTGAATCAGGGGCCTCCCATATGGTTTGGTAATACCTGGGACTGTGCCTTTTTACTTGTTGACCTTGGGTTTGTCAGCCTCAACAGCCAGCAGTTGCCTGAGTGAAGAAAGCCTCTCGCTTCAGTGGGCTGGAAGCAAGAGACAGACTGAAGCCCAAGGTCAAGGGGCTTTCCACTCAGCCCCTGGAGCTTGGCACTTTGAACGTGGACTTCTAGCCTCCAAGAGAATTAACTCCTGTTTGTTAAAGCCACCCATTTGTGGTATGTTAGAGTGGCACTGTTGTTGTTGTTATTTGCCGTCGAGTCGGCCCCGACTCATAGCAATCCCTCCTTGGGTTTCCGAGGCAGTATCACTACGGAAGTAGGATTGCCCAACCTTCCTTCCGAGGAGTGGCTGGTGGGTTTGAACCACCAGCCTTCTGGTTAGCAGTCAAGTGCCTTAGGCACTATGCTACCAGAGAGTGGCACTAGAGGTAACCAAAACAATGACCTTCTGCTTTTTTCATATGTGATGTCATTCATGTCATCCCACAACGTTTGGTCTTTGGGCATTGGACTTCAGTGCATCAAATCTGTTCTAGAGAAACTTATTAAAAACAACAAAAGACTCTCTCTGTCCAAATTTGAGACAATTTAAGTGATTTTCAATACAAATAAACTGAAATTAGGGGTCACTTTGGATAAATCTGAGTTCCCAGACTTCTAAGAATAAGATCCTTGTGGAGCACAGGGATCAGTTGGTGCCCTTCCTCAGTTGAATATCAGATTCCTGCCATGTATCCCTCTGATTGAGGAGACTCATTAGGAAAGAACCCATCATGTGTACACTCCCAGCACCCTCCCAGAACCTACTCCTGTCACAGCCTGCTTCATCTCACATTAAAAACTTGAGTTAGTTGTGCACTGTGTAGCTTTTTCACTGGTGGTGGTGGTGGTTAGGTGCTGTGAAGTTGGCTCCAACTCAGGGATCCTACGTGCAACAGGATAAAACTCTGCCTCGTCGTGCACCATTCTCACAATCCTTGCTATACTTGAGCCCATTGTAGTCACTGTGTCAATCTATCTCGTTGAGGGTCTTCCCTTTTTTCACTGACCCTCCACTTTACCAAGCATGATACCTTTCTCCAAGGAATGAATGGTCCTTTCTGACAAGATGACCAAAGTAGGTGAGATGAAATCTGGCCATTCTCACTTCCAAGGAGCATTCTGGCTGCACTTCTTTCAGACAAGTTTTTTGTTCTTCTAACAGTCCATGGTGCTTTCAGTATTCTTTGCCAACACCACAACTGAAAAGGATCAATTCTTCTTGGGTCTTTATTCATTGTTCAGCTTTCACATGCGTATGAGGTGATTAAAAATACCATGTCTTGAGTTAAGTGCCTCTTAGTCTTCAAAGTGACGTCTTTGCTCTTCAACACATAAAGAGGTCTTTTTCCTACTGCAATACTATGTCTTATTTCTTGACTGCTGCTTCCATGGGTGTTGATTTTGGATCCATTTTTCATTGGAGATGACAAATTTTAAGTTGAATTATCCAGTGTTAGGGTCACAGAGAATGTGGATTGTTCTTATTCTTATGACCTGTGATCTTTCAAGGCCTCACCTGCTTTAACTGAAAATGGCTTTTCCAGTAGAAATATCATTTGTTTCCAGTGTGTTTTGGTACTCTGGGGACCTGTGGAGAACATGACTCTGTCTCAAAATATATATCAAAATAACCAGCAATTGACATTCATGTGAATGTTTTTGTAATTTTCGGGGTAAAATCTGAAGAAAACTCCAAATCTGAGATGCATGTTGTATAGCGTTGCAAAAACGGCAAGGAGGTCACATGTTCTGGCCTCCTCTAA
This sequence comes from Orycteropus afer afer, assembly GCF_000298275.1. Lineage (NCBI taxonomy): Eukaryota > Metazoa > Chordata > Mammalia > Tubulidentata > Orycteropodidae > Orycteropus > Orycteropus afer. Next base: position 1,633,971 of record NW_006922007.1, read on the forward strand.
CCCTACAAGGGGAAGGCAGGATTACCAGCAGTAACCCAAGGCCTATTACCGCAAGGCCAGACATGCTGCCTCCCTCCAGCCCTTTCACCAACTGTTCCTCCCAAAGCATCCACCACCTCTCTCTTGGGTTCGATAATTCGCTACAGTGGCCACACAGAACTCACAGATTATGAAGTTTATTAGGGAAGCACCAGGCTACAATTCGAGTTCAAGAAAAAATGCTCAGTCTCTCTCCCAGCCCACCGTCCCTCGGCCAACAGTCTCACAGTCTCTTTCCCAGCAGTATTGTCCCTCGGTGTCTCACTCAGCAGTGCGTGTCTCTTGCATCTCTTTCTCAGCAGCACGTGTCTCTTTCAGCAGCACGTCTTCCTCAACCAAGTCACAGAGAGAGTTCTGCCTCTAGGAGGCCTCCTTTTGAGCCTGGCAGGGTGGTCAAACTAGCCAATCACAGCATCAGAACTCTAAGCACCTGAGAGAGAGTGGGCACCTCCCAGAACATTGTTTTGTGCCACTCCCAACAGAAATACTCCAGGTGGACAACTTCAGCAATCAGGAACTCCTCAGTTGCTCATAGCAATTCCCACCTTGGAGTTTACAAAGACTTATGGGTAGAAAAGCCACACTATGTAATATACTACACAACAAGCATCTTCTTTTTTCATACAGTAACTTTAAGGTCTTTAATATTTTAAATACTCATACTTTCCTATTGCTCATTTTTATGTGCAGTTTTCCTGAACTTTTAGAATGAGGCAAGATTCAGTTATACTTTGCTAAATTTATGGAGTTCCCCCCTCTGTTGTTTTTGTGTGGAGGTAAAAAATACAGTGACTTGCTTTATGGAATATCCTGGTTTTGTATCCTTACCAAGAGCTCTGATGGTGCTGTGGATAAAGCATTGACCTGCTATCCAAGAGGTCAGCACTCTGTCTGACCCCACCAGCCACTCCATGGGAGAAAGACAGGGTAGCCTGTTTCCAAAAAGGTTTACAGACTTCAGCACCTTATGAGACAGTTCAGCTCTGTCTTGTAGAGTTGCTGTGGGTTGGAATCAACTCAGTTGCCATGAGTCTGATTTTTGATGGTTACCCATACCCCACTTGACCTTGGCCTTCTCTTTCCTTTGCCTCTTTTGTCCCTATCTTGTTCAATTTTTATTCTACTCCCAGAAGTTTCATCTTATTACCAGCCTCTGCCCTAAAGGAAGCCCATCAGGTTAGTTTTGAGACTCCATAGGGACTTACCTGCTTGGCTACTTCTTTTCTTACATGAGTTGTGGCATTGGAGAGATTAGAACACCTCCCAGCTTTAGCTATTGGACTCAGGTTGAGCCACTGCACTTTCCAATGAATACTCACTGGCTGTTTTGGGGTTTTCTTCTTAGGTGTCATTCTGTTGCTCCTTCTTCCTTCTGCACAGATGTTAATCCATGTGGGGCTTTTGACTGTGGGTGGTTTGTCTTGACCTGCTGGATGTTGCGTTGCCGGAGATACCTTGTCACCTACTTTTGTTGTAATTTAGTCATGACTTTTTTGTTTTGGTATGTAGTTCTGTATTTTGTGGGGATTCAAACATTGAAAAACTGCGTTGCTGCCATTATCTTCTCCAAATCTTATTCCAACTTAATTTTATTTATTCTATGTTGGACCCATATTTGACCAGACCCACTTTCAGGTAATAGCTATTTATGTTCTGAGTGCTTAGGGAATGCTGATGGTATCACTTAGAAATGCATTTAACTCTAAGTCAGAGAAAGTCTGACAGTGGCCTAAAGCAACTGGGATTTGCTTTTTCTGACAAGCAGCCTGGAACTTGCCAGTTACTGGTATTGTTCAGTTGTTCAGCGATGCTGTAGACTCAGGCTTTTCGTGTCTTTCTAGTTCACCATTCATGGTATAATGCAAGCTGAATTCAGAAGAGAATGTGAAACAAGGGAGATCATTACTGATATCAGATGGATCATGGCTGAAAGCAAAGAATGAATACTGGAAAGATACTTATTTGTGTTTTGTTGACTATGCAAAAGCATTCAACTGTGTGGCTTTTAACAAATTGTGGATAACTTTGTAAGGAATGGGAATTCAAGAACATTTAATTGTGCTCATGAGGAACCTGCCCGTAGATCAGGAGGCTTTCATTCGAACAGAACAAGGGGACACTGCATTGTTTGAATCCCGGAAAGGTGTGCATCAGGATTGTATCCTTTCACCATACTTACTCAGTTTGTATGCTGAGCAAATAATCTGAGCAGCTGGACTATATGAAGAACGTTGCATCAGGATTGGAGGAAGACTCATTAACAGTCTGCAAGATGCAGATGACACAACCTTGCTTGAAAGTGAAGATGACTTGAAGTACTTACTGATGAAGATTAAAGTCCACAGTCTGTGGTATGGATTGTATCTCAACGTAAAGAAAAGGAAAATCCTTACAACTGGACCAATAAGCAACATCATGATAAATGGAGAACAGATTGAAATTGTCCAAGATTTTGTCTTACATGGATCCACAATCAACACCCACAGAAGCAGTGGTCAAGAAATCAGGCATCATACAGTACCGAGCAAATCTGCTGCAAAAAAGACCTCTTTGAAGTGTTGAGGACCAGAGGTGTCACTTTGAAGATGAACGTGCACCCAGCAGTTGGCTCATATGGATGTGAAAGCTGGACAGTGAATAATAGGAAGACCGAGGAGAGTTGATGCTTTTGAGTTGTTGGTGTTGGTGAAGGATACTGAAATTACCATGGACAGCTAGAAGAAGAACCAAATCTGTCCCGGAAAAGTGTGGCTGGAATGTTCCTTGGAAGCAAGAATGGTCAGATTTTGTTGTCTGAAGGGACCATTCCTTGGGGAAGGATAGCATGCTTGGTAAGTTAGAGGGTCAGTGGAACAGCGGGAGACCCTGAGCAAGATGGGTTGACAGTGGCTGCAGCGATGGGCTTAAGTATAGCAGAGATGGTGAGGCTAGCACAGGATCAGGCATTAGTTTGTTCGGTTGTGCGTGGGGTCACTGAGTTGGAGCTGACTTGACGGCACCTAGCAACAACAACATTCTTAGTATATTGGTCCTTAGTCATCTGAGGTGGCGCTGCTACATAGCTGCCAGTTCTAACTTTAGGCAGAGAGAGAAAGGGCTGCTACCAGCTTGATCTGCCCCTTAATCAGAAAAGTGAGACTTTCTTAGAAGCCCCACCACCATTCTACTTCTGTCTCATTGGCAGAGTGATGTCTGTGGCCACCATTAGCTACAGGGGCGGTTGGGAAACAAACCTCTCCAGCCTCTGGCAGCGGCCAGTGAGGCAACAAGGCCTGAGGAATGACAGGGTCTGCCTTACTGCTATACAACTTTCACATTTAAGATGTGTTTTAAAGTTCTTACTCTCAGGTGGTAGCAGGGTATAGGAAAAAGAGCACTAGACTAGAATTTAGGGGCCTTCAGTTTAGGTCCCAACCTTGCCCTTAGTCAGTTGTTTGATTTGGTGGTAATTACATTTCTGGATTCCCTGGGCCTCAATTTCTCAAAGTGTAAAACAATAGAAAGATAATATTTGTTCTCTAAACACCTACCAGGATTAGGATCCTATACTGCATTTTCTTTGACTTAAAAATTCGTGATGGGCTGGTTGCTTTCAATTTGCAATATCTTTTTAAACCAAGTGAGTTTTACTTGTTTATTGCTTTGGAGAAGGATGGTCATATTGATCTTTGCTTTTTTATGGAATAATGGTGGGTGACCTTTACCATACTGAATTATTTATTTCTCACTTTTTAGGAATGCTAGTGGGAAAGTGATAGCATATCAAAAATCTCCTTGAATTTCCTTTATTATCCAATGGCTTTTTTTTTCTTTCAAATTGTTGTGATAAAATATACACAACATAAAATTTGCCATTTTAAAGTATACAATCCAGTGGCATTAAAATGTGCAACCATACACTACTTGCCCATTAGTTATTGCTGCTGTTCTCTCACTGTGGCTAATTTATAAATTAAACTTTATCATAGGACAAAATATATGTATGGGACGTATTTGTAATTTGTATGTATAGAACAAAACAGTATATAATGTTTGGTATGCTCTGTGGTTTCAGGAATCTACTGGGGGTCTTCAGATATATCTTCCATGGATAAAAGGGGACTACTATAAATGAAATCATGCAGTGTTTTTTTTAAGTTTTTATTGTGATTTGGGTGAAAGTTTACACAGCAAATTGATTTTCTATACAGCACCTCACATACCCTTTCTCTCATGACATTGACTGCAGTTTCCCACAATGCAACAGCTCCCCTCCCACTTCCATCCCATAGTTCCCTGTGTCTTTCCCTCCTATGCACTCCTGCCCCCCAAGCTGTTTCCCTGTGCATATGCAGCCCTCCTATTCTCCCATGATTGATCTCTGCAAAGAGTGTATCTACCTAATGTAAGTGTTCAGCTTATATGCTTGTCTCTGGTTTGTCTGGAAGTCACAGGAGTGGGTTCAATTCCAGACTTAAAGAGCAGCTAGGGGCCATAGTCTCAGGGGTTCCATCAGGCTCTATCAGACCAGCAAACCTGGTCCTTTTTTTTCTTTTTAATGATTTTGAATTTTGTTCCACATTGATCTCCCACTCTATCCAGGATCTCCTATATAGATTCCCCTCTGAGTGGTTGACAGTGGTAGCCGGGCACCACCATCTAGTTCTTCTGGTCTCATAGTCATATAGGCTGAGGATCACATGGTGTACCAGTTCCTTGGACTAATCGTTTCCATGCATCTTTGGTTTTCTTCATTCTAATTTGCTCTGGAAGAGGAGAGACCCATCATTGTATCTAGATGGCTGCTTGCAGTCTTTTAAGATCTCCGTAACTGCTCGCCAAAGTAGGATGTGGAAGAAATTAAGCAATGTTTGTCTTTTTCATCATATTACTTGGATCCACAAGCAACCCCCGTGGAAGCAGCAACATATTGCACTGACTAAATCTGCTGCAAAAGACCTCTTTAAAGTGCTGAAGACCAATGATGTCCCTTTGAAGACTAAGGTGTGCCTAGCCCAAGCCATGGTGTTTTCAGTCAACTCACATGAATGTGAAAGCTGGACAGTGAATAAGGAAGACTGAAGAAAAGTTGATGCTTTTCAGTTGCGGTGTTGGTGATGAATACTAAAAGTACTACGGACTGCCAGAAGAATGAGCGAATCTGTCTTGGAAGAAGTACAGCTGGAATGCTTCTTGGAAGGGAGAATGGCCAGATTTCATCTCATCTACTTTGGTCATGTTGTCAGAAGGGACCATTCCCTGGAGAAGGATATCATGCTTGGTAAAGTGGAGGGTCAACAGAAAAGGGAAAAGTCCTCAACAAGATAGATTGATGCATTGGCTGCAGCGTTGGGCGCAGGCCTAGCAAGGATTGTGAGGCTGGAAGAGGACCGGGCAATGTTTCTTTACATTGTGGATAGGGTCACTCTGAGTCAAAGCCTTGTCGACAGCACTTAATAACAACGACATCTTTTGCTGTTAGAACCCCTCTGGTCAGCTATCTGTGAAATCTGTAATCCTGTTAAGTAGGTGCTAGGAATACCTTCAGACATTTGGTTATTTTATAACTTTTAATCTCCTGTGTAAATGAGAAGTGTTGTGCTTAGGTGCCGCTGAGTTGGCTCTGACTGATAGTGACCCTTTCTGGGCACAGATATGAAACACTGCCCGGTCCTGGGCCATCCTCACAGTCTTTGCTCTGCTTGAGCCCATTGTTGCAGCCACTGTGTCAGTCCATCTTGTTGAGGGTCTTCTGCTTTTTCACTGACCCTCTACTTTTCCAACCATGATATCCTTCTCCCGGGAATGGTCCCTTTTGACAATACAGCCAAAGTAGGTGAGATGAACTCTGGTCTTTCTTGCTTGTCCAAGGGGCATTCTGGCTACACTTTGTTCATTCTTCTGGAAGTCCATGATATTTTCAGTATTCCTTGAAGATACCACAATTCAAATGCATCAGTTCTTCTTTGTTCATGGAAACATACAGCTTTTACTTTTTACTAATTAAAAATATTTTTTTAGTCTGGGGAATGAAATAAATTAAGAATAATGCTCAATTCGCTTACAGTACTTGAAAAGTCAGATTTTTATTTTACCTTCACATCTTTAACTGGTGTTATGGATTGACTTATGTCCCCCAAGAATATGTATTGTAAATCTTAACCCTTATACCTGTAGTTATGGAGCTCTGGTGTTGTAGTGGTTAAGGCATTTGGCTGCTAACCAAAAGATTTGTGGTTCAAACCCACCAGCCACTTCATGGAAGAAAGATGACACAGTCTGCTTCCATAAATATTTACAGCCTTTGAAACCCAATTGGGGGTTGCTCTAAGTCAGAATCGACTCAGCGGCAGTGAGTTTTTGATAACCACCAGCCACTCCTCAGAAGGAAAGTTAGGCAATCTACTTCTGTGGAGATACCACCTCAGAAACCCAAGGAGGGGTCGCTATGAGTCAGATCTAACTTGTCGGCAGCGAGTTTGGTTTTTGAGTTGATGGTTATAATCCCATTTGGGAATGGCTTTTCTTTGCTGTTAAGAGGCTCTATCTGGGACTTCAGGTAAGATGGAGGAATAGGAAGACAAGAGACACAGACCCTCTTCAACAAAGAAAAGAAAAACCAGTTGAAAGGAATTACACAGAAGTGGATTAGGGACCAACCAGTGGAAAAACTTGAATGAAAACAGTGAGTATAGAGACAGTCAGAGCTGCAGATGGTCAGCTACTCTGATGGGACCAACAGCCTGAATATTTCCAAGTGGTGTTGGGACCTGAGAATTGACCTAAAGATCAGCCCTGGTCACCAAGGGCTGCAGGAACAACTGTGTTGGTGGCCTGTGACTAGGAAGGGAAACAGCAAGGAGGGAGACAGCCTGAGCTGTTGACTTTCCGCTGTCCGGAGGGCACAGCCATCTTGATTGTTTACACATGGCAGCCATTTTGGATATTTAAAGTGACTGAGGGTGCAGCCATTCTGAATGTTTACAAGTGGCCACCATTTTGCATTTTAAAGTGATAGCATTCTCATTCAGATTCCAGGGACCTAAGAACAGGCTCTGTTTGCCAAGGTTGGCAGGGACATACAAGAGGCTGACAACAGGAAAGGAGACAGGTGGTGAGTGTATAAGTGCTGTCAGCTAGCAAATAGAGGAGCACAGTACCCTGCTTGCATAGACAACATACAAACAAAACAAAACAAAAATCGTGGGTAAGTCACTCCAACATACAATCACCAATTAAATATAAACACAAAAATGTCACAATGCCTCAGAGACAACAGAGCACCACAGTCCACACAAAGAAGCAAGATAAAGCAGGAGAAACAAGGGACCATGATACAGACCCAAAACACATCCCTGAGGAAGACACAGCATTGGAACTGCCTGATAAGGAATTAGAAAAAATTATATTTAGGTATCTTCAACAAACTGAGAGATCAAGGAAAACACAGAGAAAACCCGACAACAATTTCAAAAGACATACAAGAACAAAATGACAAAATAAATGAAAAATTAGAAATGATACAAAATCTGCTCACAGAGATACAGAAGATTAATACTAAATTTTCAGAAATTATAAGACATTGAATGGGCAAAGGAGCAGAATTGAATCAATGGAAGACAGAATTAGGGAGATTGAAGGCAAATACCTGAACACTTCTTTGGAAAGGGATCAATCAGAAAAAAAGATCAAAACAAAATGAAGAAAGCCTGAGGTTCATGTGGGATACCATCAAAAGGAGTAACCTATGTACCATCGGAATTCCAGAACAGGAAGAGACAAATAAAACCACAGAAAAAATTGTCGAAGATTTGTTGGAAGAGAATTTTCCTGGGATGATGAAAGATGAGAATATATACATTCAGTAAGTCCAACAAACCCCAAACAGGATAGACCGCAAAAGAAAATCACCCGGACATATCATCATCAAACTTCCCAAAGCAAAGACAAAGAAAGAATCGTGAGAGTAGTACGGGAAAAACAAAAAGTTACCTACAAGGGGCAACCAATAAGATTAAGCTCCGATTTCTCGACAGAAACCATGAAGGTGAGAAGACAATGGGGTGGTATATATAAAACACTGAAAGAGAAAAATTTTCAACCAAGAATTATGTAGCCAGCAATATTGTCCCTCAAATACGATAGTGAAATTAGGACATTTCCAGATAAACAGAAATTAAGGGAATATGTTAAAAGCAGACCAGCCTTACGAGAGATGCTAAAGGGAGCCATTTGGACAGAGGAGCAACAACAGCCAACAACAACTGACCATTAACACACGTGATGATATAACCCAGAAACCATCCCAGCTATGGAAGTATCCAAAGTAAATAAGCCTACAAGATTGTAATCAGGGAACCAGAGACATCGATTGACAAAAGAGGAAAATTACAAACCAAAAAGAGGGAGAAAACTGTGTCATTACAGAACTTCTAGATGGTAGGGACGTCAAGACAACTACAAGATAGAACGGACTGTTCTAAACTTGGGAAGAAAATGATAAATCACAGGGTATCCTCAAAAAAAAGATAAACCTTCACATCAAAAAAGAGGATCAGCATAAATATTCAGCCAATACTAAAACAATAGTAATGAAGGAAGTGATGACGTGATTCGTAAACAAAAGGAGCTCACAGCATGGAAGATTATATAGAACAAAGAAATCAACACCACGAAAAAGCACATAACAAAATGACAGCAACAGATTCATATTTACCAATAATTACATATCTGGCAAGGGACTTATCTCTAAGATTTATAGTAGAAGAGTGGATGACCAAACTATGGTACAAACACATAATACAATGCTATGCAGCAGTAAAGAATAATGTAGAGTCTGCAAAACACTGCATAATATGGATGAACTTGGAGGACATTATGCTGAGTGAAATAAGTCAATCACAGAAGGATAAATATAGTATTAGTTCGTTGTTGTGGAGGGTCAGTGAAAGGTTTATATATGGAGGGAAACTTTCTTGGTTGCCAGGGGTGGGAGGGGAGGGGAAGGAACACAAAAAAAAAAAAAAAAAAAAAAAAAAAAGTATTACATTGACCCATGTTACTTTAATTTTGTGTATTTCACTGTACATAAATTATATTTCAATAAAATGCATTTTTTTAAAAAGGCTGTATGTCTGTAAGGTATGTTTTAGGCCAGTTACCTTTGAGAGATAAGAGGAGCAGATTAGGTGAAGGAAACAAGCTGAGATGGGGAAAATACATGCCATATGAAGATCACCGAGGAACCAGGACTTTGCCCCAGAGAGAGAGGCTTCCCCTGGAACTGGCATCCTGAACTCAGACTTCTAGTCTCTTAAACTGTGGGAAAATAAGTTTTTGTTTGTTAAAGCCATGAAGTTATGGTATTTTGCTCATAGCAAAAATAACTAAGACAATTGGTAAGATCTGCAGTGTAATATTTTTTTTTTTTTTTGCTGTTGCTGCTGAATATATCCAACTCTAAGCCAAAGAAAACCACCAAACCAAACCCATTGCCATTGAGTCGATTCTGATGCACAGTGACCCAGTGGGACAGGATAGAACTGCCCCATTGGGTTTCTAAAGTAGTAAGTCTTTTTTTTT
>NW_006922007.1:1643670-1672381 GCF_000298275.1 Orycteropus afer afer
ACTGCCCCATTGGGTTTCCAAAGTAGTAAGTCTTTTTTTTTTTTTTTTTTTTTTTTTATTGTGATTTGAGTGAAAGTTTACTGAGCAAATTGGTTTTTCATTCAACAGTTCATGCACATTTTGTTTCATGACATTGACAGCAATTCCCCACAAGTTTTCCCACTTATTCCCTGTGGCCACCATTTCCCTTTATCCTTTTCTCCTGTGCATTGCTGCCTTCTGAGCTTCATCCCTGGGCAAATGCTCCCCTTTTGATTTCTTATGATTGATTGTTCTAAAGAGTATGTAACTCCCTGCTGCTGCTGTTCATCTCGTAGCTCTATTGTGTGGCTGGAAGTTGAGCCTTGGGAATAAGTTCAGTTCCAGGAAGGGTAGCTACAGTCTTGGGGGTTCCACCAGTCTCTGTCGGACCAGTAAGCCTTTTTTATGATTTTGAGTTTTGTTCGCCTGTACATCTTTTATGGAAGCAGACTACTACATCTTTCTCCCGTGGTTAGCAGCCAAACTCTTAACCACTGTGCCACCAGAGTTCCTTTGTAGCATCAATTTTTTTAAAAAAATTAATTTTAGTTAAACATATAAAACAAAACTTGCCATCTAACCACTTCTAAGTGTACAATTCAGTGACATTTTTTGCATTCACAGTGTTGTACCACCAACATCACTATCCACCTCCAAGAGGTTTGTGTGAGTTTTAAAATGTTTTTGTAGTAAAATATATGTAGCAAAATATTTCAACTGTTTTTATGTGTGCAATTCAGTGACATTAATTACATTTACCATGTTGTACAACACAGGAGCCTTGGTGATGCAAATGGTTAATTGCTTGACTGCTAACTAAAAGGTTGATGGTTTGATCCCACCATTGGCTCTATGGTAGAAAAGTCCTGTGTCTTCCTTAAAGATTGTTGTTGTTGTTATGTGCCATCAAGTCAGACCCAACTGATAGCGACCCCTCCTTGGGTTTCCAAGGCAGTATCAGACCCAACTGATAGCGACCCCTCCTTGGGTTTCCAAGGCAGTATCACTACGGAAGTAGATTGCCCAGCCTTCCTTCCGAGGAGTGGCTAGTGGGTTTGAACCTCCAGCCTTCTGGTTAGCAGTCAAGTACCTTAGGCACTACACTACCAGAGCTCACTCCTTAAAGATTACTTCCTATGAAATGCATGAGGTAGTTCTGGTCTGCCCTTTTGGACCATTAGGAGTTGAAATAATCAATTTGATGGCACACAACAGTAACAATTATGTAACAGTCACCACTGTCCATTTCTAAATTTTTTTTTTATTACCCTTAATAAAAAACTCTTCACCCTTGAGCAGTACATCCCCACACTCACCGCTGCCCACTCTCCCGTGGTAACCACTAATGAACTTTGGTCTCTATGCATCTGCCTATTCTAGATATTTCGTATAAGTGGGATCATATTTGTCCTTTTTTGTCTCACTTATTTCATTGACTATAATGTTTTGAAGGTTTATCCATGTTGTATCATGTATCAGAACTTCATTTCTCTTTTTGAATGACTAATATGCCATTGATAGGGTAACATGTTGTTTATTCATATGTTAATGGAGATTTGGGTTGTTTCCAACTTTTGGCTTTTGTGAATAATTCTGCTGTGGACATTGGTGTACAAGTATACCAATGTTCCATGCATTTTTATCACCCTAAACAAATTCAGTATTCATTAAGCAATGTTGTTGTTTTTGTTATGTGCTGTCGAGTAGGACCCGACTCATAGCAACCCCTCCTTGGGTTTCCAAGGCAGTATCACTATGGAAGTAGATTGCCCAACCTTCCTTCCGAGGAGTGGCTGGTGGGTTTGAACCGCCAGCCTTCTGGTTAGTAGTCAAATGTCTTAGGTACTGCGCCATCAGGCTCCCCCATTAAGCAATAGCTCCTCCTAATTCCTTTTAACAATCAGTCTACTTTTGTCTCTATACATTTGCCTAGAGGCTTCATATAAGACAATATTTGTCTTTTTATGTCTGACTTAATTCACTTACTACAATGTTTTCAAGGTTCATTCATGTAGCATGTGTCCAAATTTCATTTCCTTTTGTGGCTGAATAATATTCTCTTGTATGTGTAGTGATTGGAGTCCCTGGGTGGCACTCCACCCCAAAAGATTGGCAGTTCAAACCCACCCAGAGCCACCTCAGAAGATAGGCCTGCTGATCTCCTTCTGGAAGGTCACAGCCTGGAAGACCCTGGGGAACACAGGGCTACTCTGCATGCTTGGGGTTGCCATGGGGTGGAGTCCACTTGATGGCAGCTAACAACAGTGAGATGTATCATAATTACTGATAAGGAAAGACAACTGCTGTTTTGCTATTTTTCTTCTTTGTGTCTTATACCTATTTTGTCACTCATTCCCACCCATATTGTCTTCTTTTTTGGTTAGTTAATTTTTTGTAATGAACCATTTTGATTCTCATTTCCTTTAGTGTAAATTTTTAAGATAGTTTCCTTGTGGTTATCCTGAGTATTACACTTAACATCCTAAATTTATATTAATCTAGTTTGAATTGATACCAGTATCGCTACAGTATTGATTCAATAATTCTGTTCCTATGCATCTCCATCCCCCTTGATCATGTTGTTTTTTTTTTTACAAATTACATCTTTATACATTTTTTGCTCAATAGCATAAATTTATAATTTTTAAAAATGCATTTGTCTTTTGTATCATGTAGGACATAACAAGTAGAGTCAACAATCAAAAATACAGGCAGTCCCTGACTTACTGACAACTCCTTGCCCTTTAATGTTATGTAAATTTGCCATCACTGTGAAATGATTCAACCGGCCATTACTTGCAACAAATTCTTCATCTCAGTCATCTTCACTTGCTGCACATGTAGCTTTTACATCATTGAAAAAACTTTGAGCCTTTTCTTATACTCACTGCCATCGAGTCGATTTGACTCATAGCGACCCCTCCTTGGTTTTCCGAGGTGGTATCACTATGGAAGTAGATTGCCTGATCATCTTTCTGAGGAGTGGCTGATGGGTTTGAACCACCAGCCTTCTGGTTAGCAAATGCCTTAGGTGCTATGCTACTAGAGCCACCTGTCTTATACTGAATTAAGGCTAAATAAGAACCGTATGCAGCTGTCCCAATTTACCTACAAATTTGACTTACAGACGATTAGGAATCTATCTCATTTGTAACCTGAGGATTGTCTGTGCAGTAACACTGGCCATTATATTTACCTGTGAAATTACTTTTACTTAAGATCTTTATTTTTCGTACAGCTTTGAGTTACTGTTTTGTGTCCTTTATATCAACCTGAAAGGACTTTCTCCCTCTCCCTTTTTTGTCGGGGGGAGTCTGCTGGCAATGAACTTCCTCAGCATTTCTTTCCTTTATCTAAGGACAGTTTTGCCAGATACAGAATTCTTAGTGTACCATTTTTTTCTTTCAGCACTTTAAGTGTGTTACCCACTGCCTTCTGGCCTCCATGGTTTCTGAGGAGAAATTGACATTTGTTCTTGAGATCCCTTGTATGTTATATTTGCTTCTCTCTCTCTTTTTTTTTTTTTTTTTTTGATGGTTTGACTAGAAAGCCTTTCAATGTGGATCTCTTTGGGTTTATTCTATCTATGAATTCATTGAGCTGCTTGGATATGTCTTTTGCCAAGTTTGTGAAGTTTTCAGCCATTATTTCTTCATGCATTCTTTCTTCTCCTTTCTCCCTTTGGCACTCCCATAATGTTTATATTGGCCCATTTGATGGTGTCCTACAAGTGTCTTAGTCTCTGTTCATTTTTCTTCATAGTTTATTTCATTTTGTTTCTCAAAATTCAGGACCATTTCAATTGTCTTATCTTCAAGTTTGGGAGCTCTGGTGGTGGTGTACCTGTGTTTGACTGCTAACCAGAAGGCTGGCAGTTCAAACCTACACTACCTCAGAAACCCAAGGAGGGGTCGCTATGAGTGGAATCACTTCGATGGCAGTGCTTTTGGGTTTTTTTGGGATCGATCTTAAAGTTTGCTAATTCATTTGCCAACTTCAATCTACTGTGGAGCCCTTCTGGAAAATTTTTTATTTTGATTATTGTATTTTACAGGTGCAGAGTTTCTGTTGGGTTCCTTTTCATAATTTCTGTCTCTTTATTGTTGTCCTCATTTTGTTCATAGATTCTTTACTGATTTTCTTTAGTTCTTTGTGTGTTCCTTTAGCTCTTTGAGCATATTTAAAATAATTGTTTTAAAGTCTTTATCTAGCGAGTCCAGCATCTTGACTTTTCCCAAGATAGTTTCTGTCATTTTATTTTTTCCTTTGAATGGGCCATCCTTCCCTATTTCTCTATATTTTTTGTGATTTCTTCTTGAACATGGCATGTGAACAATATAATATGGTGACTCTGGAAATCAGATCTCCTCCTTCCAAAGGGTTCATTGGCTTCTTTCTTTCTCTTTCTCTCTTTTTAGTTTGAATTACTGAAGCTGTAGTAGTACATTGATTTAGTGACTTTTCCGAATTATTTTTACAAAGACTGGATAGCTTGACATGTGTGTTCCCCAAAGTTTAAATAAATACAAAAGCACCTCTTCCAGTCTTTGAAGACTGGCTCTGTGCTAGGTCACTTCTTCAACACTTGTCCAGGCTTACACTTTAATGTAAATTTTTATTAACCTCATTTCCATTGTAAGTACCTCTTAGGTCTTGACTTGAGGAAGGTAAATATATCTATTTTAATCTATTTTGGTATTATCAGATAATGAGTCACACTTTTTCTGTGTATGGCAGTGGCAATATCAAACTGTGATTTGGGAATAAATTGTCACCTCCGGCATTATCATGAACATCTCTCTGATCTTTTTCTCGTTGCTCTAGATTTTACTATAAGCAGAGAGTACTACAGAAGGTCTTTGGAGAATGGAAAGAAGAGTGGTGGGTTTCTAATCGAGAGTGGAAACTCTGTGTTCGAGCTGATTGTCACTACAGGTCAGATCTCATGTTACATTACTTCAGTTTTTCACATTATCAAATAATTCTTTGTTGTCAGTTTCTTGTCAAGAGAAACAAAGTTTTGAATCATTTCTTGTTTTGCTTCAAATTCTTTTTAGAGTAAGCACAAAATCCTAAATTAAATCTAAACACCCGTGTGTGCACACGCACACACGCACACACGCATGCACACACACAGACGTCCCTCCAAGCCAGGTAACCATTTTGTGTTGATTATGCTAATTATTTGAGTGGAATTTTCTTATATTAATTTTTATATAATTTCTAATTCTGAGACTGTTCTGTTCTTTAAATAATTAGTTGTTTTAATTTATATTGATTGTGGAAGAAAATATGTGAGCAACATAGTACATTAGGAAATGCAGAAATCCTCTAGTCCTTGACATTTGCATTCTCAAGGGTAAGTGGAGAAAAAAATAAAAACTGGGACATGTTTTTAGGCCTTTTTTAGTTGATAGTTTTATCCTTAATATCTTTATGTGAGTAACTTAATATTGTGATTGACTTAATATATTGTGTTTTTAAAATGGTACTAGCTCTTGTTTATAGTCACTTCTCTAATTAGATTGACTTTAGGGCAGGAGTTCTAGATATTTTAGATAAAGTGTAGAAGTATTGTTATTGATACTAGCTTCTGTTGAACTGGCCTCTGACTCATAGTGACTGCCACACAACAGAACAAACCGCTGCCCAATCCCACACCGTCCCTCTGATTGGCTGCATACTGAGAGGTTGTGATTTGTAGGGCTTTCATTGGCTGATATTTCAGAAGTAGGTCACCAGGTCTGTCTTCTTAGTTTGTCCTAGTCTGGAGGCTCTGCTGAAACCTGTTCACCATGATGGCGACACTCAAGGCTCCACCAACAGACAGGTGATGGCTGTGTGTGAGGTGCACTGGTGAGGACTTGAGCCTGCGTCTCCTGCGTGGAAGGCCAGAACTCTTCCTCTTAACTACTACTGCCCTCGTAGAAGCATTTGTTCTAATAAGCTAACCAAACCGAAAAAACACACTCACTGCCATCAAGTCAGTTGCAACTCATACCAACCCCCGTTGGGTTTCTGAGGCTGTAAATCTTTACAGAAGCAGACTGCCGTATCTTTCTTCCATGGACCAGCTGTTGTGTTTGAACTACCGGTCTTTTGGTTAGCAGCCAAATGCCTTAACCACTATACCACCAGAGCTCCTTTCTGATAAGCTAATAGAGTATGAAGTCAAGTCTCAGGAAGTGGAGTAGTGCAAATATGGAGAGAGTGAAGATCCTAATGTGCTGTTTTTATTATGAAAGAAAAAGATAAAATTTTAGGAAGTATCTGACCATTTCCCAGCACAAAGGAGAAGTTTTGTGTGATGTGGATGACTGAGATGATTGGGATGTTGTTCCAGATGTCAGTTTTGTGGATGCTGTTCTCAGAGTTATTGTGGATAGAGTTATTCTCAGAGAAGCAGAGCCTTGTCTTTGTCAGTGATCCCTTGAGATGGGGAGAATGGCTGGCTGTCAGGAGAATAGATTTTACCATCATTGTAGGAAATGGAATTTTAGCTTAGGATGTCAATATGGTTTTTTTGTGTTAGAGGCTTCCATGTTAATTTTTCCTAGGTGCAGAACTGACTTGGTGTGTTGCATTAGAAGTTGTTTTGTTTGAAAGAAATGCCCTTTGTTTTTGTCTCCTCAGATACTACTTGTACAACCTGATGTTCCAGACCTGGAAGACCTACATGGAGCAGCAGCAGGAGATGAGGAACAAGTACATGAGAGCCAAGGATCATGGTGAGAAAAGGAGATATCCTTGTAGCAAAGTCCAAATGTACTTTTGCAGAAGCCCTTGAGAAGGACCGAATACATTGTCTCTGAGACAGAAGTAACTCTAGACCTAGGGGCTCCCTTTCAGAAGTTCCAGATGCGTGACTCTCTGAGCCGAACTCCTGTGTGATCAGATTCCTGTGGTTTTCTCCGTATGGCATGGTGCTGGTACTTAAAGCTTGTCTAACCACAAGTTACATGAACTGTCTGTTCCTGCCCTGTGCGTGCAGTGAGCTGGCTGGGGTTTCCCCCTGGCACCTGGTACTGCCATTTATCTTGCTGCCATGTGTCAAATTGAATGAAGACTGGAGCATTGCTGCAGCGCTCACTTACTTCTGAGCTGTTTTGCCCAGGTTGCCCCTCAGTCATCCTGTGGCCAGTCTCAATCTGGTTGGTGTCCAGTTTTTCTCTGAGTTGTGCCAGCAACCTATGTGGGGAGTCAAAGGGAAAAAGTGCCAACTTTCAAAATGATAATGCAGCCTGCTCATTACCAGCTGCCTCATAGACAGACATTTCATATCAGCGTCCTACAGGCACCTCAGATGCTGCGGGTCATTAATACAGCTTGTCAGCACCCCTGCCTTATTTAGGAATGGCTTGTCCGTTCCTTATGCCTGATACCATTCAGTTACCTAAGTTGGCCCTCTGTTACTTGCAGGCATCTTTTTTCTTGTCCTGTTGCCACAGCCTGAAGTTCATACCCATCTTTTCCCCAGAGTGTTATAAATACCTCTCCCACTGACCCCTTCATTCATTTTCTCCCCTTTTCCTTGTACACATAGTAGCCACAGGAGTGAGAAGTCATAGATAAGACCATCTCTGTCCTTTGCATAAAAATTAATTTGACTCATCTTCACTTACACAATGACATCAGCACTCTGTGACGCGGCATACAAGGTCTCTTCCCCCGCATGCTCTTCCACACACCCCACACAGTTGCCACATTGGGTATGAACTTCCATATCTTCTCATCTTTGTCCTGCAGTTCCTCTTTCATGCTAAATTTAAATGTCACCTTTTTTGTTTAGCTTTCTGGTTTCCTCCAACACAGTGGGTCCTTGCTTCCCCTTTCTATGTTCCTGAAGCTCTTACCCCCACCTCTTAGTTACAGCACCAGACATATTTTTTTTCTGTAATTAGTTGGTAAATAACTTTTTCATTATTGTTTCATTTTAATTTATATACAGTAAAATTTAGTCTTTTTGGTCTACAGTACTGTGAGTTTTGACAAATGCGTAGTTATGTAACCATCTCCCCATTTAAGACAGAACATTTCCATCATACCCCGAAAGAATTCCCTTGGGCTAACCTTTTGTTGCAGCCTCCCTCCACACATAATCATAGGTAACCACTGATAAGTTCTCTGTCACTCTACTTTTGCCTTTTCTAGAATGACATATAAGTGGAATCGTACAGTGTAGCCTTTGGACTCTGCCTTCTTAATACAACGAATTTGAGATTCATTCTGTTTGCATGTATTCCTTTTGTATGCTGAGTAGTATTTCATTGTATGGGTACACCACAGTGTGTTTATCCATTTATTGGTTGAAAGACATCTAGGTTGTTTCCAACTTTAGAAAATTGTGAATGCTGCTATAAACATTTGTATGCAGCTTTCTGTAGGAGCATTTCTCTTGGGTGGGATTATCTAGGAGTGGGATTGCTGGATCATATAGTAGGTGCATATCTAACTTTATAAGAAACTACCAAATTTTTTTCCAGCGTGTCTGTACCACTTTGCATTCCCATCGGCCATATACGAGAGTTCTGCTTGCTGTGCATCCTCGCTAGCATTTGGTATTGACATTAAAAAAAAAATTTTTTTTTTTTAAACTAGCCTAGTATCTGTGTATTAGACCAGAACATGTGATGCCTGTGTAAGGAGCTCTGGTGACATGGTGGTTAAAGCATTTGGCCGCTAATCAAAAGGTCCATGGGTTTGAACCCACCAGCTACTCTGCAGGAGAAACAGAAGGCAGTCTGTTTCTGTAAAAATTTGCAGCCTTGGAAAACCTATGAGGCCATTCTACTCTGTCCTATAGAGTCACTCACTTGATCACAGTGAATTTTAATAGCTATGTAGAGTATTTCACTGTGGTTTAAATTTGAATTTCCCTAATGATGGATCACTTTGTAATACTGTGGTGGCTTGCATGTTGCTGTGAGACTGAAATCTGTGCCACTGGCATTTCAAATACCAGCAGGGTCACCCGTGGTGGACAGGTTTCAGTGGAGCTTCAAGACTAAGACAAACTGGGAAGAAGCACAGAGCCATCCACTTCTGAAAAAAAAATTGGCCACTGAAAAGGTTATAAATAGCAGTGAAACACTGTCTAATAAATTACTGGAAAACTTTATGAATAGCAGTGAAACACTGTCTAATATAGTGTCAGATGAGCCCCTCAGGTTGGAAGGCATTCTGAGTACAACTGGGAGAGAACTGGTTCCTCAGAGTAGGATTGAACTTAATGACATGGATAAAGCTTTTGGGACCTTTATCGGCATGACTGAAAATGGAAAGAAATAGCTGCAAACATTAATAATTGGAAAGTGGAATGTACGAAGTATGAATCTAGGAAAACTGGAAGTTGTCAGAAATGAAATGGCACTCATAAAGATTGATAATTAGTGAGTTGAAATGGAGTGATAGTGGCCATTTTGAATCAGACAATGATATAGTCTACTGTGCCCAGAATTGAAGAGGAATGGCATCATGTTCATCTTCAAAAAGAACATTATAAATACATCCTGAAATACAATGGTGTCATTGATAGGATAATATCTATTCACCTACAAGGAAGACCACTTAGTATTACTATTACTCAAATTTATGCACCAACCACTGAAACAAAAGACAAATTGAAGATTTCTTACCAACTTCTACAGTATGAAATTAACCAAACATGCAATTTAGATGTGTTGATTATTACTGGTGATTGGAATGCCAAAGTTGGAAATGAAGAATCATCAGTAGTTGGAAAAAATGCCCTTGGTGATAGAAATAACACCAGAGATAACATGATAGAATTTTGCAAGACAGCAACTCATTGCTAATATTTAAAAAAAAACATAAATGGCAACTATACACATGGATCTCACCAGAAGGGATACACAAGAATCAAATTGACTACATCTGTGGAAAGAAGCGACGGAGAAATTCAATATCATCAGTCAGAACAAGGCCGGGAGCTGACTGTGGAACAGACTATGTGATGCTCATATATAAGTTCAAGTTGAAGCTGAAGAAATTTCAAACAAGTCCACAAGAGCCAAAGTATGACCTTAGTTATATCCCACTTGAATTTACAGCCCATCTGAAGAATGGATTGGATGCATTTAACACCGATGACCAAAGACCAGATAAATTGTGGAATGACATCAAGAACATCACACATGAATAAAGCAAAAGGTATATTAAAAGACAGGAAAGGAAAAAGAGGCCAAAATGGATGTCAGAAGAGACTCTGAAACTTACTCATAAGCAGAGAGTAGCTAAAAGTAAATGGGAAAAATGATGAAATAAAACCACTGAACAGAAGATTTCAAAGGACAGTTCAAGAAGTCAAAGTAAAGTGTTACAATGAAATGTGCAGGCCTGGAATGAGAAAACAGAAAGGGAAGAACACACTTGGCATTTCTCAAGCAGAAAGAACTGAAGAAAAAAAAATGCAAGCCTCAAATTGCAGTATTGAAGTATTCTATGGGCAAAATATTGAATGATGCAGGAAGCGTTAAAAGAAGATGGAAGAAATACATAAAGTCACTCTACCAAAAATAATTGGTTGGTGTTCAGCCATTTCAGAAGGTAGCATATGATGAAGAACCAATGGTATTGAAGGAAGAAGTCCAAGCTGCACTGAAGGAATTGGCAAAAAAAAACAAGGCTCCAGGAATTGACTGAATAACCATTGAGATGTTTCAACAGATGGATGCAGTGCTGGAGGCACTTACTCATTTTTGCCAAGAAATTTGGAAGACAGCTACCTGGCCAACCAACTGGAAGAGATCCATATTTGTGCCCATTCCAAAGAAACGTGACCCCACAGAATATGGAAATTATCAAACTATATCATTAATAACACACATAAGTATAATTTTGCTGGAGATAGTTAAAAAAATGTTTGCAGCAGTATATTGATGGTCAACTGCCAGAAATTCAAGCTGGATTCAGAAGAGGACATAGAACGAGGGATATCATTGCTGATGTCAGATGGATCTTGGCTAAAGTCAGAGAATATCAGAAAGATGCTTGCCTGTGCTTCATTGACTATGCAAAGACATTAATTCAACTCCGTGGATCATAACAAATTATAGGTCATATTAAGAAGAATAGGAATTCCAGAACACTTGATTGTGCTCATGAGAAACCTGTACATAGACCAGGAGGAGGCTGTCGTTCATACAGAATAAGGTTTAAAATCAGGAAGGTTGTGCATCAGGGTTGTATCCTCTTGCCATACTTAGTCAATCTGAGCACATAATCCGAGGAGCTGGACTATATGAAGAAGAACACAGCATCAGGATTGGGCAAAGACTCATTAACAATCTGAGATATGCAGGTGACCCAACTAGCTTGCTGAAAGTGAAGAGGACCTGCCACATTTAGTAATGAAGATCAAAGACTGCAGCCTTCAGTATGGATTACACCTCAACGTAAAGAAAATGAAATTCCTCACAACTGGACCAATAAACAGTATCGCGATAAGTGGAGAAAAGATTAACGTTGTCAAAGATTTCATTTTTCTTGGATCCACAACCAATACCCATGGAGACAGGAGTCTAGAAATCAGATGTTGTATTGCACTGGGCAAATCTGCTGCAAGGGACCTCATTAAACTGTCAAAAAGCAAAGATGTTACTTTGAAGACTAAGGTGCACCTAACCCAAGTCATGGTAGTTTCAGTTACTTCATAAGTATGTGAAAGTTGGACAATGACTAAGGAAGACCGAAGAATTGATGCCTTCTAATTGTGGTGTTGGCAAAGAATACTGAAAATGTCACGGACTACTAGAAGAACAAACAAATCTGTCCTGGAAGTTCAGCCAGAATGTTCCTTAGAAGTGAGAATGGCCGGACTTCGTCTCACCTGTGTTGGTCATATTGTCAGTTGCTGGAGAAGGACATCATGCTTGGTAAAGTAGAGGGTCAGCAAGGAAGGGGAAGACCCTCAACAAGATGGATTGACACAGTGGCTGTAGCAGCGACCTCAAGCACAGCAAGATTGTGCGGATGGTGCAGGACCGGTGTTTCTTTCTGTTGTACGTAGAGTTGCTATGAGTCAGAGCCAACTCAGTGGCACCTATCAACAACAACAACGATTAATGATGTAGAGTATCTTTCCCTGTGCTTAGTTGCTGTTTATCTCTCTTCTCTGTTGAAGTGTCTGTTTAAGATCCTTTGCCTTTTAAAAATTTGGGTTATTCTTGTTGAATTTTGAGTTTTTTAATATATTCTGATTACAAGTATTTTCTCAGATTTGCAATCCCCCCCCCCAATTTATGGTTTCTTTTCATTCTCTACCCAGTGTCTTTTGCAAAGCAAAACTTTTTAAATTTTTATTTATTTATTGTGATTTGGGTGAAGATTTACAGAGCAAATTCACTTTCCATACAGCAGTTCACATATACTTTGTCTCATGTCATTGACTACAGTTTACCACAATGCAACAGCTCCCCTCCCACTTCCTCCCCATAGTTACCTCTTCCCAGTTACCATCCCTCCATACTCTCCTGCGCCCTGAGCTGTCTCCCTGTGTATAAGCAGCCCTTCCTTCTCCCATGATTGTTCTCTCCAGGGCATGTGTCTCCTTGAGGTAAATGTTTAACTCACATGCCTATACATTGTTTGGCTGGAAACCACAGGTGTGGGTTCAATTCCAGACCTGAAGGGCAGCTAGAGGCCATAGTCTCAGTGGTTCCACCAGCCTCCATAGGACCAGCAAACCTGCCCCCTCCTTTTTTTTTCTCCAAATGATTTTGAGTTTTGTTCCACATTGTTCTCCCTCTCTATCAAGGATCTCCTACATAGATCCCCTTTCAAGTGGATGACAGTGGTAGCTGGGCACCATCTAGTTCTTCTGGTCTCATAGTCGTATAGGCTGCAGATCGGATGGTGTACCAGTCACTAGGACTAATTGTTTCCATGAATTTTGGTTTTCTTCATTCTTCTTTGCTCTGGATGAGGAGAGACCCACCGTTGCATGTAGATGGCAGCTTGCTAGCTTTTAAGATCCCAGTCGCTACTCGCCAAAGTAGGAGGTGGAACAATGTTTTGTATAGTATGTTATGCCAATTGAGCTTCATGTCTCCTGCGACTATGGTCCCAAGCCCGCAGGTCCAACTACTCAGTCCCTCTGGGTAGCTGGCTGTGACCGAACAGTGACCACAACCTTGCCCCTTGTCAGCTCTACTATACACCTGGGAATTCTGATCATTCACATAAACTTATAGAACCGTTGTCTGCCAACCCTATATATGATCTTGGATACACTCCCCATTTCATAGACATACCTAATTGTTTAGCTTGTCTACCTATCTATCCATCCATGTACCCATGTTTGCCTTCACTTACAACTCAGTACTGTATATGCAAAAGGGTTCATATTTGTTGTCTCTACTTCCCATGTACCTCTCTATATCTTTCTCATCCTCAATGCTGCCATATTGGTCACTCACATTTGGTACATTGCCCTTCTCTTCACCCAAATCAATATTTATCTCTATCTACCTAACAGTGTTCCCTCCCCTCCCCTCCCACCCCTGGTAACCAACAAAGAAAATTTCCTTCAATAGATAAACCTTTCCTTAACTTTTACAATAATGGACTAATACAACATTTGTCCTTTTGTGATTGACTTATTTCACTCAGCATAATGTCCTCGTGTTATCATTTCCTTTGTTGCTGTTGTTTTAGTATATGCTGAGTATTTGTGCTTGTCCTCTTTTTTATTGTGATGTGAAGGTTTATCATTTTTCTTTGAAGTTACCCTATGATTTATAATTTTATCCCCGAGTTTAGAACAGTCCATTCTATCTTTCAACTTTCTTAACTTCCTCACCATTTAGAAATTCTGTGACTACACAGTCTTTTCCCTCTTTTTGTTTATAGTTGTCCTCACTTGCCAATTGATGTCTCTGGTTCCCTGTTTACAGTCTTGTAAGCTCATTTTACTTTGGATATGTCCATACCTGTGGTTTCTGGATTATATTATCTTGTGTATTAATGGTTGGTTGTTATTTTAAATTTGTTGAAGACTACTTTATCAATTTCTTTTTTTATGGATTGTGTTTTTGATGTCATATGTAAAATGACCAATTCATAGTCACAGAGAGTTTCTGCTATCTTCTGATAGTTCTGTAGCTTTACATATTGGTTGTATATATTGCAAAATCAATGTTAAGCTTATTTATTTAGTGCTAGGAGTTTTTTGTTTTTGGTGGTTTTTTTTTTTTTTTGGTAGAATCCAGTAGATAATCAAGTCATCTGTGAGTCTGTGAGTACAGATAGTTTTATTTCTTCCTTTCCAAGTTCTGTATATTGTTTATTTCTTACATTGGCTAGGGCTTCCAGTATGATAATTAATAAGGATGATATTGAGTAGGAGTGGTGAGAGAGCTGACTTTCCTTTGTTCCTGATCTTAGGAGGTGTGATGGCTGGTGTTAAATAACTTGGTTAGACCATGATCCTCAGTGGTTTGTCAGATATTATGGAATTATCCTCCATTTTATGATAGGATATGAGCAGCCAGTCAGTTGAAAGGGGAATTTCCCTGGGGTAGTGGCCTACATCCATTATGTGTGGCTGTTCTGGCAAAGCTTTCTCTCTTTCTCTCTCAATCCTGCCTCTGACTTGTCCTCCTCTGACCTCTGATTCTTGGGACCTGAACCAATAGCATGCTGACTGACCTGCAGATTTTGGGATTCACCAGTTCCTAGGACCCCATGAGCCAGCAGCCTTCTGCCTGACCAGCCATTTTTGGATTATCAGCCCCTGCACCATGTGAGTCAGAAGAAGCCACCAGCTTGATTCCTGACCCACAGTTTGGAACTTGTCAGCCTCTGCCACTGCATGAGCCATTCCTTTAAAATAAATCTCTCTCTATATATTCTTATATATGCTTCACTGGTTTTGCTGCTCTAGAGAACCTAGCCGAAGATGGGGAAACATTCAGTCTTTAACCATATATTGCTGACCATTAAGTAAGATGTAAACTGTAGGTTTTTGGTTAGTAGCCTTTATCAGATTAAGGAGGTTTTCTTCACTTTCTGGTTTTCTAAGCATTTTTATCATGAATGGGTGATGACTTTTGTCAAATGCTTTTTCTACATCTATTTAGATGATTATGTGGCTTTTCTTCTTTAATCTATTTATATAATGAATTACATGGAGTGATTTTCAAATGTTGAACCAACCTTACTTTTCCTTAGATCAACCACACTTGGTTATGGTGTATTATCTTTTTATATATTGTTGGATTCCATTTGCTGATATTTTGTTGACGATTCTTTTTTCATCTGTATTCAGTACGAATATTGGTCTATAGTTTTCTTTCCTTGTAATGTCTTTGTCTGATTTTGGTATCAAGACAATGCTGGCCTTATAAAAATGAGTTGGGAAGTATTTCCTCCTTTTTTATTTTTTGAAAGAGATTTGTAGAATTAGTATTATTTCTTCCTAAAATGTTTGGTAAAATTCACCAGTGAAATCATCTGGGCCTGGAATTTTCCTCATTGGAGAGTTTTTAACTTTAAATTCTTGTGCTTTAATAGATATAGTGCTATTCAGGTTATCTGTTTCTTCTTGAATGAGTTTTGATAGTTTGTGCCTTTCAAGGGACTGGCCCCTTTCAGATACACTATTCAAATTTAATGGGCATGGAGTTGAAGTATTCCATTATTACAGTTTTAATGTCTGCAGGCTCTGTTGTGATATCTTCTCTGTCATTCCCTGATACTGATCATTTATGTCTTCTGATTTTTTTCCTTGGTCAGTCAGGCTAAGCTTTATCAATTTTAAATTATCAATATTTTCAAATAACTAGCTTTTTCATTGATAGATTGTTTTCCTGCTTTCAGTTTCTTTGATTTCTGTTCCTATCTTTATTTTTATCATCTTGCTTCTGCAAACTCTAGTTTTAATTTGCTCTTTTTCTAGTTTCTTAAGGTGTAAGCTGAAGTTATTGGTTTGAGGCCTTCCTGTTTTTTTCTAACATAAGCATTTGCTGCTTAAATTTCCCTTAAAGCACTGCTGTAACTGTCCCACAAGTTTTTTGTTTTTTTAATTGTGATTTGGTTGAAAATTTAATTCTTAAATTCAAATTCACTTTGCATACAGCAGTTCACATACACTTTGTCTCGTGACATTGGCTACAATTTACCACAATGCAGCAGCTCCCCTCCCACTTCCTCCCAATAGTTACCTCTTCCCTGTGTCCATCCCTCTATGCACCCCTGCCCCCTGAGCTGTCTCCCTGTGCTTAAATAGCCCTTCTTTCTCCCAGGATTGGTTCTCGCCAAGGAGTGTATCTTCCTCAGGTAAATGTTCAGCTCCTATGCCTGTCTTTTGTTTGGCTGGAAGCCACAGGTGTGGGTTCAATTCCAGACCTGAAGGGCAGCTAGGGACCATAGTCTCAGTGGTTCCACCAGGCTCTGTCAGACCCACAAACCGGGTCCTCTCCCGCTTTTTTTTTTCCAAATGATTTTGAGTTTTGTTCCACATTGTTCTCCCTCTCTATCCAGGGTCTCCTCCATAGATCCCCCTCCAAGTGGTCGACAGTAACAGCCGTATCCCACAAGTTTTGATAATGTGTTTTCCTTTATTTCTTTTCTTTTTCTTTTTGTGTTTTCATTTCATTTCAGTGTAAAACTTTTTCTAAATTCCGTTGAAATGTCCTCCTTGATCCTTAGATTATTTAGACATATGTTGTTTAACTTCATAACGTTTGGGAATGTTCCCTATCTTTCTATTGTTGTTGTTGTTGTTGTTACGGGCCCACTGATAGCGACCTGTCCTTCAGTTTCTGAGGCAGTATCACTACGGAAATTCATTCCATTGTGATTAGAGAGCATATCAGGTCTTTTAAATTTGCTACAGTTATTTTTATGGCCCAGAATATGGTCTACCTTTCCATATGTACTTGGAAAGAACGTTTATTCTGCTGTTCTATATTGTTATTTATTATTACAGTGAATACAGCTTTATTATGGAATATGGAGAAAAGTAACTTGAATTTTTAAGGGAAAAAGAATTATTATTTTAGACCTGTGACAGCTATTTCAGGCAATGCCTGGAGATACATAGGTTATCTCACCCTTGACAAACATACCTCTAAGGGAGATACCATTTTTCATATGAGGAATGTATATGGGGTTGCTTAACTAGTAAGTGGTAGTGGCAGTATTCAAACCCAGCTTTCATGAGTCAGGAGCCCAAATTCTGTAAGACCCAGCACGATGCCAGTCCTCAATGCCAGAGGTGTATTGATTGTTGAGGTCTGGGGTGGGCCTGAGGAAGCTATGTGCTAAACTCTTCTTCGTATTTTGATTTGATTTTGACAACTAAGAAGTATCAAGTATATTTATAATCACATTGACAGTATTTTGGAGAATGCCCTGAAATGGCTGACATAATTTTATTTTCTCCTTTGTGTTCTGAAAAGAAAAAGAAATGTACTTCATTAGTGGTGATTGTCATCATGAAAGTGTAATTTACCAGAAATGGAGACATGCATCCTCCCGTAGTACATTGTCCCCCTTCCAAGACCATTCATGGTCCTTCTCATTCTATTCTGCACACATGTCCCTTCCTTTTTGTCTTGCTTATTCTACTTCACAATTACTGTTTCAAACAATAAGTTTTATAACATGATCAGTTCTTCTTATATTATGGAAAATTTTAAATCTACAGATACAGTGCAGTAAACTTCATGCATCATCCCCATCCAACTTTAGTCTTGTTTTATCCCCGCTCACTTCTCTTCTTGCATTAATCACTTAATTGTGTCTGTAATATCTAAGAATTGGCTTTTAGAATAAGCTACAGGTAGTCCTTGGGTTGTGAATGTCTGAAATATAGACAACTCCTACCTGCCCTTTAAGAGCTCTGGTAGCATAATGGCTAAAGCACTTGACTGCTAACCAGAAGGCTGGCGGTTCAAACCCACCAGCCACTCCTCGGAAGGAAGGTTGGGCAATCCTACTTCCGTAGTGATACTGCCTCAGAAACCCAAAGGGCACATGACAACAACAACAACATCACCTGCCCTTTAATGTTATGTAAATTTGCCTTCACTTTGATACCATGGAACCAACCTGTAACTGCAACAAATTCTTTATCACAGTCACTTGCTGCATGTGGAGCTTTTAAATCACTGAAAAGGCTTCCAGCCTCTTCTTGCACTAAAGTAAGGTTGAAGAACAACTGTATGCACATATTCCGACTTACCTGCAAATCCTTAACGACACAGGAGTGGATCTCATTTGCAACCCAGGAACTGTCTGTATTTCTGACCGTTATAGTACATTTATTTTTTTAAAAAACATTTTACAAATATTATCACTTACTTAACGTTCTTCATGTGTACTTAAAAAAAAAAAACCAAACTCGCTGCCATCAAGATGGATGCGACTCATAGCAACCCGTCCTTGGGTTTCCAAGGCAGTATCACTACAAAGGTAAATTGCCCAATCTCCCTTCTGACTCCTCCTGGCTGGTGGGTTTGAACTGCCAACCTTCTGCTTAGCAGTCACATGCCTTAGGCACTATGCCACCAGAGCTCCTTACATCCCCATTAATTTTGTTACAGTTTGCAACTTTCCCAGCAGGGGACACTTGAAGACTGGGGGGATCTGTATGTTTAGAGGAGGGATGAGTATGGAGAGCACTTGAGCTTTGATCATAACCCAGAATCATTCACCTCCCCTCAACCCCTTTTAAAAAATCTCTTTGGTGCATCTAGATGCAAAGCAAAAGATGCACCAAGCCTGGAAGTCCTGGTTGATCTACGTGGTGGTTCGGAGGACTAAACATCAAATGCAGACCACAGCCCTGGAGTTTAGACAGCGGAGTCTCTTGTGGTGAGTGCACACAGTTGCCCTGCCAGTCAGCAGTCGGTATTTTACCTCGGCTTTGCTTTATGCTGCTATAAAAAACCTACCTTAAAATAATGCTTCAAACATAACTAATGCCTAATAAGTATTTATAACATCAACTGTAAGATTAGACTACATTTGTATATAATCATTATGAACATTAATTGAGTACTTACTACGTTTTGAACCCTGTGCTAATTTGGTGTATGTATATGTTAATTTATTCCTTGCCATTAGCTGTGGAGCAGTTACTGTTATGTGGATTAGGAGACCAAGGCTCACAGAAGTTAAGTAACCTGTGTGAGGTCATACAAGTTGTAATTGGCAAAACAGGGCTTACCATACAATTTTCTGGTCCTAAAGCTCATTCTCCTAACTGAGGCCCTGCACTTCATCTCAGTGGCATTGTTCACATATTGATTGGACATGAATTAGCCCACATGGAAAGCCAGACATGTAAGAGTGAGCTGCTTTATAATAGGATGGATACCACTATATGTTGCCTCTAGTAGTCCTCTGGGGTCCTGGGTGGATGGATATTAAAAGCTTACCTCCTGCCCAGAAGAATTGAGCACTGTACATAGAATGGGTAAGAGCAAAAACTTTGCAGTTAGTCTGACTTAGGCTTGACTCCCAGTTCTGACATGAATTAGTCTGTCATTTCACCACTCCTCGTCTCACTTTTGTCATCTGTTAAATGTTGTTACTATTTGTTGTTAGGTGCCGTTGAGTTGGCTCCATCTCATAGCGACCCTGTGTACAACAGAACGAAACACTGCCTGGTCCTGAGCCAGCCTCACCATCCCTGCTATACCTGAGCCCATTGTTGCAGCCACTGTGTCAGTCCATCTCGTTGAGGGTCTTTCCAGTTTTGGCTGACCCTCCACTTTACCACTCATAATATCCTTCTCCAGGGAATGGTCCCTTCTGACAGCATGACCAAAGTAGGTGAGATGCAGTTTGGCCATTCTCCCTTCCAGGGAGCATTCCAGCTATACTTTTTCCAGGATAGATTTTGTTAGTTCTTCTGCTAGTCCATGGTTCTTTCAGTATTCTTCACCAGCACCACAACTCAACAGCATCAACTCTTCTTCGGTCTTCTTTATTCATTGTCTAGCTCTCACATGCCTATTAGGCAGTTGAAATTATCATGGCTTGGGTTAGGTGCACCATTTTCTTCAGAGAGACAGCTTTGCTCTTCAGCACTTCAAAGAGGTCTTTTGCAGCAGGTTTGGCCAGAGCAATATGTCGTCTGATTTCCTGACTGCTGCTTCCATTGGTGTTGATTGTGGAGCCAAGTAATAGGAAATCTTTGAAAACTTCAATCTTTCCTCCATTTATCATAATGCTGCTTATTGGTCCAGTTGTGATGATTCTTGTTTTCTT
Organism: Orycteropus afer afer; assembly: GCF_000298275.1. Lineage (NCBI taxonomy): Eukaryota > Metazoa > Chordata > Mammalia > Tubulidentata > Orycteropodidae > Orycteropus > Orycteropus afer. The sequence continues at coordinate 1,663,930 of NW_006922007.1, forward strand.
TATCTTCAGGTATAATCCATACTGGAGATTGTAATCTTTAATCTTCATCAGTAAGTGTTTCAAATCATCTTCACTTTCAGCAAGCAATGTTGTATCGTCTGCATATCACAGCTAGTAAGTGAGTCTTCTTCCAATCCTGATGCCACATTCTTCTTCATGTAGTCCAACTTCCTCAGATTATTTGTTCAATATACAGATGGAATAAGTATGGTGAAAGGATACAACCCTGATGCACTCCCTTCCTGATTTTAAACTATGCATTATTCCCTTGTTCTGTTTAAATGACAGCCTCCTGGTCTATTTGTTTGTTCCTCATGAGCACAATTAAGTGTTCTGGAGTTCCCATTCTTCTCAATGTTATCCATAATTTGTTATGATCCATACAATTGATAAAACACAAGTAAGCATCTTTCTGGTATTCTTTGCTTTCATCCAAGATCCATCTAACATCAGCAGTTATATCCCTCATTCCACATCCTCTTCTGAATCCAGCTTGCATTTCTGAAAGTTGCCTGTCAGTATACTGCTGCAACCACTTTAGAATTATCTTCAGCAAGATTTTACTTGCATGTGGTATTAATGATATTGTTTGATAATTTCAACATTCTGTTGGATCACCTGTCTTTGGAATAGGTACAAATATGTACCAGTCAGTTGGCCAGGTAGCTGTCTTCCAGATTTCTTGGCATAGACGAATAAATGCCTGCAGCATGGCATCTGTTTGTTGGAACATCTCAACAGGTATTCCATCAATTCCTAGAGCCTTCCTTCCTACAGTGCAGCTTTGGCTTCTTGCTTCAATATCATTAGGTCTTGATCATATGCCACCTCCTGAAATGGATGAACATCGACCAGTTCTTTTTGGTATAGTGACTCTGTGTATTCCTTCCATCTTCTCTTGATGTTTCCTGCATCATCAATATTTTGCCCATAGAATCTTTCAGTATTGCAACTCGAGGCTTGCTTTTGGTTTTCTAATTCCAGGTCTTTGCACATTTCATTATAATAATTGACTTTGTTTTCTCCAGCCACTCTGTGAAATCTTCTGTTTAGCTCTTTTATCTTATCATTTCTTCCATTTGCTTCAGTTCCTCTCCATTCAATAGCAAATTTCAGAGTCTCTTCTGACATCCAAAACAAACAAATCAAACTCATTGCCCTCGAGTCAGGTCCAACTCATAGTGACCCCTCCTTGGGTTTCTGAGGCAGTATCACTACGGAAGTAGAATGCCCAACCTTCCTTCAGATTCTTACATCCATTCTGATCTTTTCTTGCCTTCCTGTTTTTTTAATGACCTTTTGTTTTCTTCATGTATGACGCTCTTGATGTCATCCCACAGTTTGTCTGGTTTTCAGTCACTGGTGTTCAGTGTATCAAATCTGTTCCTTAGATGGTCTCTAAATTCAGGAGGGATATAATCAAGGTCATATTTTGGCTCTCATGGGACTTGTTTCATTTGTCTTCGGCTTCAACTTGGACTTGCATATGAGCAGTTGATGGTCGGTTCCACAGTCAGCTCCTGGCCTGGTTTTGGTGAAGATATGGACCTTCTCCATTGCCTCTATCCACAGATGTAGTCAATCTGATTCCTGTGTCCTCCATCTGGTGAAGTCCACGTGTATAGCCATTATTTATGTTGTTGAGAAAAGGTATTTGCGTTGAATAAATCATTGGTATTGCGGAATTCTATCATGAGATTTACAGCATCATTTCTATCACCAATGTCATGTTTTCTGACTACTTTGTTTCCAGGTTTCTCATTCCAATCACCAGTAATAATCAACACATCTTGATTGCATATTTGGTCAATTTCAGACTGTAGAAGTTAGTCAAAACCTTCAATTTCGGCATCTTTGACTTTGGTAGTTGGTGTGTAAATTTGAATAATAGTAGTATTAACTGGTCTTCTTTATAGGCATATGGATATTATCTTATCACTGGCAGCATTGAACTTCAGTATAGCTCTTGAAACGTTCTTTGTGATGATGATTGCCACACCATTCCTCTTCAATTTGTCATTCCTGGCATAGTAGATCTTGTGGTTGTCTGATTCACAGTGGCCAAAATCAATCCATTTCAGTTCATTAATGCCTAGGATATCAATCTTTATGCATTCCATTTAATGTTTGACAGCTTCCAATGTTCCTTGATTCGTACTTTGTATACTCTATGTTCCAATTACTAATGGATATTGGCAGCTGTTTCTTCTCATTTTGAGTTGCACCACATCAGCAAATGGAGGTCCTGAAAGCACATCCATATCATTAAGATCAACTCTATTTTGAGGAGCCAGCTTTTCCTCAGCCTTCGGACCTAAGGGGTTCATCCTCCAATACTATACTGGATAGTGTTTCAGGACAATTCATAAAGTTTTCCAGTAATATTTCAGACAGTGTTTTACTGCTATTCATATGGTTTTCACTGGCCAATTCTTTTGAGAAGTGGATGCCCCCCACTTCTTCCAAGTGTCTTAGTCTGAAAGCTCTGCGGAAACCTGTCCACCATGGTTGACCCTGCTGGTATTTGAAATAATGGTGGTGTTGCCTCTAGCCTCGAGAACATGCAAGCCACCACAGTACAGACTGACAGATGAGTGGTGTCATCTGTTAAATAGGCACCCAATTTCAGAGTTGTTTCAGGAATAAAGTAATATCTGTAAATATTTACTATGATACACAGAATTTCAGTGGTCAGCAAGTGTTTTAAATACTTAATAAACATCTAATTCAATTAGTCTATGGGGGATATTTTCCTATATGCATTCATTTATTCATTGTATATTTATTGAGGACCTGTAATGTTCCTGGTCCTGTATTGGTTACTAGACTGCATTCAGGGAATTGATAATTCCTGAAGTGCTTAAAAAGATATAATGCAAGACTGCTTGAATTATGGAAGTGAGTGATTCAGGTAAGCATGACCTAGGTGAGGAGGAAAGAGAGGTTTGTAGGTTAGAGTCACCAGGAAAAGTAGGTATTTGAATAAAGCAGAGGCTACAGACTCTCGTTTCCTCATTACTGTTTTCCTGCAGTGAATTAGAAAATAATGAACAGGAAAGAAACTACAACTAAAATGAAAACCTGGCCAGCCCGGTAGGAAGGGGAGGGGTCCATCAAGACTAGAAAGCTACCACTTGTTGGCCCAGCTGATCAATAGTTGTCAGACCTTCTTTGCCAATTATTCAATATAATCTGATTTTTATTTATTTCTTCACCTTCCTCTTCACCCAAGAAAATATGTGCCTACCTTCTAGTTAGTGGTTTACCCTCCCTTCCCCACCATTCTTGGTAACCATCAAAGAATATTTCTCTTTTTGTGAAAACCTTTTCTTGCCTTTTTACAGTATGGTCTCATACAATATTTACCTTTTGTGATTGACTGTTTTCACTCAGCATGATGTCCTTTAAGTTCAGTCGTATTATGAAATATTTCACAGATTCATCATTATTCTTCACCATTGCATAATAAACTGTTGTGTGTATGTACCATAATTTGTTGATACACTGCTCTATTGATGGGGACTTAGGTTGTTTCCATCTTTTTGCTGTTGTGAATAGTGCTGCAATGAACATAGGTGTGCATATATCCCTTCGTGTCATGGCTCTGATTTCTCTACAATATGTAACTAGTAGTGGGATTGCTGGATCATATGGTATTTTATTTCCAGGTTTGTAAGAAAACACCATACCGTTTTTCACAGTGTTTGTACCATTTTACAGTCCCATCAGCAGTGTTTGAGTGTTCAGTCTCCACATCCTCATCAACATTGTTTTCTGTTTTTTTGAACTTTCCTATTAATGCTGGGGTGAGATGATATCTCGTTGTTTTGATTTACATCTCTCTAATGGCTAATTGTGAGCATTTCTTCATGTGTGTATTTGCTGCTTGAATATCTTGTTTGGTGAAGTGTCTGTTCATAGGTAGATGGATTTACTTCTGGGTTCTCTATTCTGTTCCATTGGTGTATGTGTCTATCATTGTGCCAATACCAAGCCATTTAAAATACCATGCGTGTGCCCTGCCCATTTTTTAATGGGATTATTTGTCTTTTTGTTGTTAAGGTGTTGAAGTTTTCTGTAAGTTTTCGGAGATAAGCCCCTTGTCCGTTATGTCATTTCCAATATTATTTTCTCAGTGCGAGGGTTCTCTGGTTTTTTGGTGAAACTTTTTGATATGCATAAGTGTCTAATTTTTAGTAGGTTCCAGTCATCTATTTATCTTCTGGTGTTTGTGTGTTTTCAGTTATGTTTGATAGTGTATTTATACCCTGAAATAGGGCTTCTAATTTTGTCCCTACCTTTTCTTTGATGGCCTTTATGGTTTTAGGTTTTTTTACGTGGTGTGAGATGTGGAGCCTATTTCATTTTTCTTTAAATGGACGTCCAGTTTTGCCGGCACCATTTATTTGATTTTTGAATGCATTTTATTAAAATATAATTTATGTACAGTGAAAATACACGAAGTGACATGGGTCAATGCTTTTTTTTTTTTTGCAGTGTTCCCTTCCCTCCACTCCCCTCCCACCCCTGGTAACCAACAAAGTTAGTTCCCGTCCATATATAAACCTTTCCGTGACTTTTCACAGCAATGAACTAATATTACATTTATCCATCTGTGATTGATTTCTTTCACGCAGCGTAATGTCCTCCAAGTTCATCCATGTTATGCGGTGTTTTGCAGAGTCTACATTATTCTTTGGGAGCTCTGGTAGCATAGTGGCTAAGACACTTGCCTGCTAACCAGACGGCTGGCGGTTCAAACCCACCAGCCACTCCTCGGAAGGAAGGTTGGGCAATCCTACTTCCGTAGTGATACTGCCTCGGAAACCCAAGGAGGGGTCGCTATGAGTCGGGGCCGACTCGACGGCACATAACAACAACAACAACATTATTCTTTAGGGTTGCATAGTATTCTGTTGTGTGTATGTACTATAGTTTGGTTATCCATTCTTCTGTTGTTGTTCACATAGATTGTTTCCATCTTATTGCTATTGTAAATAGTGCTGCAATGAACATGGGTATGCATATATCTGTTCTTGTCTTGGCTCTCACTTCTTTAGGATATATACATAGTAATGGGATTGCTGGGTCAAATGATATTTCTAATTCCAGCTTTTTAAGGAATCGCCATACTGTTTTCCACAGTGGTTGTATCATTTCACAGTCCCACCAGCAATGTATGAGAGTCCCAATCTCTCCACATCCTCACCAGCATCCACCATTTTGTGTCTTATTGAACTTTGCCATTAGTGCTGGGGTGAGATGGTATCTCGTTGTTTTGATTTGCATCTCTATGATGGCTAATGATCATGAGCATTTCTTCATGTATTTGCTGGCCCCCTGAATATCCTCTTTGGTGAAGTGTCCATTCATGTCTTCTGCTCATTTTTTAATTGGAATGTTAGTCTTTTTGTTGTTGAGGTGTTGGAGTTTTCTATAAATTTTAGAGATAAGTCCCTTGTCAGATACGTAATTATTGACAAGTATGAATTTCTTGCTGTCATTTTGTTACGTCCTTTTTCGTGATGTTGATTTTTTTGTTCCATATAATTTTCTGTCCTGAGCTCATTTTGTTTATGAATCATGTTATCATGTCCTTCATTGCTATTGTTTTAGTATTTGCTAACTATTTGTACTGGTCATCTTTTTAATTTTGATATGAAGGTTTATCACTTTTCTTTGAGGTTACCCTGTGATTTATAATTTCTTCCCAAGTTTAGAACAGTCCATTCTATCTTGTAGTTGTCTTGACTTCCCTACCATTTAGAAGTTCTGTAGCTACACAGTTTTTTCCCCCTTTTTGGTTTATCATTGTCTTCATTTGTCAATTGATGTCTCTAGTTTCCTGTTACAATCTTGTAGGCTTATTTACTTTGGATACTTCTATAACTGGGTTGGTTTCTGGGTTATGTCATCATGTGTGTTAATGGTCAGTTGTTGGCTGTTATTGGTTCTCTATCCAAAGGACTGTCTTTAGCATCTCTTGTAAGGTTGCTCTGGTTTTCAGAAACTCCTTTAATTTCTGCTTATCTAGAAAGGTCGTAATTCCACCATCATATTTAAGGGACAATTTTGCTGGGTACATAATTCAAGGGAGCTCTCAAAACGTAGTGCCTAAGGCACTTGACTGCTAACCACAAGGCTGGCGGTTCAAACCCACCGGCCACTCCTTGGAAGGAAGATGAGGCAATCTACTTCCATAGTGATACTGCCTCGGAAACCCAAGGAGAAGTCGCTATGAGTCATGTTTGACTCGATGGCATATAGCAACAACAACAACATAATTCTTGGTTGGAAATTTTTCTATTGCAGGGTTTTATAAATACCATCCTTTTGTCTTTTCACCTGCATAGTTTCTGCTGAGAAATCCAAGCTTAGTCTTATTGGTTGCCCCTTGTAGGTAACTTTCTGCTTTTCCACATGCTACTTTTAGGATTCTTTGTCTTTGGTTTTGGTGAATTTGATGATGAGATGTCTTGGTGATTTTCTTTTGGGGTCTATCCTGTTTGGAGTTCATTGAACTTCTTGAGTGGATATCTTTTCATCTTTCATCATATTAGGGAAATTCTCTTCCACCAAATCTTACACAGTTTTCTCTCTGGTGTTATTTTCTCTTCCTGTTCTGAAATTCCAATCATACATACGTTATTCTTCTTGATGGTGTCCCACATAAATCTTAGGCTTCTTTATGATTTTTTGTCCTTTTTTCTGATTTTTCCCTTAACAAAATGGTATTGATAGATTTGTCTTACGAATTTTATCTTCTATTCTTCCAATTCTATTCCTTTGCCCTTTTAATGTGTTACCTATTTGTGAAATATTTATCTTGCTTCTTGTGTGAACTGGGATTTATTGATTTGTCAATTGTCTGTAGACATTGTGATGTCATTGTATTTATATTGAATTGGTGGTCGTATATTTGTATGATTTACCCAGGTTTGTTTGTTTTTGTGTTTTTGGTCTATTTTGTTTTGATATATCTGAGTGAGCAGGTCTGGTGTGCTACTCTGTTTGCTAGTTTGACAGCACTTTGGCTGTCACCTATCTCATCTGTCTCTTAGTGGGTGTGACAGAGGATGAGAATGTGTGTGTAGTTCTCTGTTTGTCCTTCATGTAGAGCAGTTGAGAGTGTGTTGGGCTGGTATTGGCTGCCATCTATCATTGAGTAGTTGGTCCAGAAACAGGTGATGACCCTCATTCTGTGGATGGGGCTACAGAAGTTGTGGAGTGTAGGTATAGTTGCTGTCTCCCAGCAGGTGGGACAGAAAACAGCAATAAATAATAAATACTACAGAAGAAAAAAAAATACAAAAAAAGCACAACCAACCAACCACAGGAAGAAAAAAAAAAAAAAGAATGGAAATTAAAAAAAAAACCCAAGGACAAATGTGAAAAAAGAAAGTATAATCTGGGAAGGGGAGAAAAGGAAAAAAAAAAGAGCACAAGAAAGAGACTTACAGAAAAAAATCCCCTGCTTTTTAAATGTTGCCAGTATATGTTTAAAAGTTGTGTGAGGCAAACAGAGCATCAGTGTGCAGCCCCTAATCAGCAGTCCTGTGACTGTTTCTTGATTGTGTTATTTTCGACACTGACTCTAGCAGGTGTCAGTCTAGAGATCACATGTTGAAGGAGAGGTACTTGAGCTGAAGGTCTGAGGCCCAGGCCTGCCTGCCTGCCTTTGTCTTTGTCTTTGTCTTTCTGGATGGTTTTTTCCTCATTGGTCCCATCTTCAATTTGCTCTTTGACAGGGTATGGTGGAGTGAGTGGAGGCGGCGCCTAGAACAGATCCTCATGGGTCACGCCCTCTACATCTCAGCTGTGAAGCACAGAGCCCTGAGCCTCCAGCTGCAGGTATGTCTAGGCCTCAGTTTGGCATCCTCTATATGTTGCACAGCCCCTCTCCACACAAACACAGAGCCCAGTGGACAGCCAATTATCATGCTGTTCCTTCTCCACTCTTAGCCCTTACATCAGCTCAGACAGCTACAGGGGAAGGGGCAGAAGCACCATGGAAACCTGGGCTCTTCAACTGACAAAAAGTTGCTATTAAGACCATGCACTGTCTCATCCTAGATGTGATGACCAATGACTTTTAAAGTGCTTCTGGTAATTGTGGAACTGGGAAGGGATTTATAAATTATTTATTTTTTCTATTTATTGTGATTTGGATGAAAATTTACAGAGCAAATACACTTTCCATATAGCAGTTCGCATACACTTTGTCTCATGACATTGACCACAGTTTACCACAATGCAACATCTCCCCTCCTACTTCCTCCTGATAGTTACCTCTTCCCAGTGTCCTTCCCTCCATGCACTTCTGCCCCCTGAGCTGTCTCCCTGTGCATAAGCAGCCCTTCTTTCTCCCATGATTGTTCTCTCCAAGGAGTGTATCTACCTCAGGGAAATGTTCAGCTCGTATACCTGTCTATTGTTGGCTGGAAGGCACAGG
>NW_006922007.1:1672688-1682755 GCF_000298275.1 Orycteropus afer afer
TTTTGGTTTTCTTCATTCTTCTTTGCTCTGGACGAGGAGAGACCCATTGTTGCATCTAGATGGCAGCTTGCAAGCTTTTAAGATCCCAGTTGCTACTTGCCCCTTTAGGAGATGGAACAGTGTTTTATATAGTATGTTATGCCAATTGAGCTTGATGTCCTCTGCGACTATGGTCCTGAGCCCACAGGTTCAACTACTCGGTCCCTCTGGGTAGTTGGCTGTGACCAAGCAATGACTACAACCTTGCCCTTTATAAATTGGTTATAAACATGTTTAAAGAGTAGTATATTCTTGTTTCCTCATTACTGTTTTCCTACAGTGACAATAATGTAGAAAATGAGGGCAAAAGTGGAATTAAGAGTGCAATGGAAGCTTGGCTTCTTTTTTCCTATGATTTTGCTTGTCTTAGAGTTTTCTTGGGGAAATCCACTAGCTTTTGGTCAGTTATAAAGGTCTAAGGCCCGTACCAAAACTGTGGTATCATGAAGCTTTCTTTTCTTTTCTTTTTTTTAATTATTTTTTTTTATTGTGATTTGGGTGAAAATTTACAGAGCAAATTCACTTTCCATACAGTAGTTCACATACATCGTGTCTCATGACACTGACTACTGTTTACCACAGTGCAACAGCTTCCCTCCCACTTCCTCCCGATAGTTACCTCTTCCCTGTGTCCATCCCTCCATGCACTCCTGCTCCCTGAGCTGTCTTCCTGTGCATAAATAGCCCTTCTTTCTCCTGTGATTTTTCTCTCCAAGGATTATATCTACCTTAGGTAAATGTTCCACTCACATGCCTGTCTTTTGTTTGGCTGGAAGCTATAGGTGTGGGTTCAATTCCAGACCTGAAGGGCAGCTAGGGGCCATAGTCTCATGGTTCCACCAGGCTCTAGCAGACAGCCCTGGTGTGTTAACCCACCCTACCCCTTTTTTCCCAAATGATTTTGAGATTTTTTTCCACATTGTTTTCCCTCTCTATCCAGGATCTCCTACATAGATCCCCCTCTGAGTGGTTGACAGTGGTAGCCAGGCACCATCTAGTTCTTCTGGTCTCATAGTCACATAGGCTGTGGATTGCATGGTGTATCAGTCACCAGGACTAATTCTTTCCGTGAATCTTTGTTTTTCTTCATTCTTCTTTGCTCTGGATGAGGAGAGACCCATCATTGCATGTAGATGGCTGTCTGCAAGCTTTTAATATCCTGGTCACTACTCGCCAAAGTAGAAGGTAGAATAGTGTTTTGTGTAGTATGTTATACCAATTGAGCCTGATGTCCCCTGCAACTTACGGTCTTGAGCCCACAGGTTCAACTACTCGGTCCCTCTGGATAGCTGGCTGTGCCCAAGCAGTGATTACACTCTTGCCCCTTGTCAGCTCTACTATATACCTGGGAATCCTTACAGATCATACAAATACACTTTATAGGACCATTGTCTGCCAATGCTATTCATGGTCTCGGGTATACTCCCCATGTGATGAAGCTTTCTTATGGCCTTTGATATACTCTCTGAATCTGTCACTTTTTTTGTGTTTACTGGAATAAAGAATGAAAAAAAAGGAATTACCTGTTACTAAATGTTAACAAATGTAAAATATCTTCTTAGTCTGAAAACGTATTGCAGAATCCATGCAAGCATATGAAAATACCATGAACAGTTGGTTAGATCAGGATTCAGCAAAGTTTGATCCACAGACCAGGTCTGGCCTACTACCTGTTTTTATAAATAAAGTTTTATTGGGGTACACCTATGCCCATTCATTTACATATTGTCTATGGCCACTTTCAGGCTACAAGGGCTGAGTTGAAGAGTTGCAACAGAGACTGTATGGCAAAGCTTACAAGTCTCTTTAAGGAAATTAACTGACCCCTGAGCTACATATGTAGAAGGTCTTATTAGGAAATAGTTAGGAAATAAGGCACACAGTTCTTGCCATTAAGAACAACAGTAAGTGCAGTAGCAGCAGGAGGAATAACATTTATTATGGTTTCACTTTTGCTGTATTCTGGGCTTTATGTGCATTAAGCCAAGCAGCCTGCAAATGGCAGAGCCATGCTCTTAAATACCATACTCTGATGTCGTTAATACCCTTGTAAATTCGGCTGACCAATGGCAAAATGCCGTAAACATACCATCACAATCATTGATGGACTGTGCCTTGTCAGTCTGTGGGAGAGTCCTTCCCTTTCACATAACCACTTGGAGTAACTATGAACTCAATCAGTTAATGCCACTGGGCTCAGAACATTTTAGAATTCCTCCTTTACTGTTGTCTTCAAAACTTAGAATAATAGATTTGGTGAAGTATTTTTAGCTATAGCAGGTTTTCATGGTGTCAGATTGGAATGACTTACAGAAACAGCCAAAAGCCTTCAGAATCAAATGCATGGAAAACTATGAGTAATCAAGATAATATCAACATAGAGGAAAAACTACATAAGATTGGAAGTCATAATGCCTTTGTCCGAAAAACATGTGGTTTACCATGAACCTTCTTGCCACTTCTCTAAATCCTCACATCTCATAAACTAGGCAGCGCAGGCATTATGATGCACATGAAATTTTTAAAAACTTAAATTTTTGTATTTCAAGCATAGAATATGTAAAATATGTTTAAAAAGATTTACTTATATCAAGTACCTATCACCCAGATTTAACATTTTTTCCGTATTTGCTCCAGAATTTTTCACAGTGATGAGTGGGTGCTGCTAAAGTCACCTGCCCCTCAAAGACAGCCACTGTCCTGATGCTGCTGTGGTGGTTCTTTTTACTTATGTGTGCATACATGTCCGTGAAGAATGCATGTTATGGTTTTGTGTGGTTGGGAAATTTATAAATGGCATCACACTGTACATTTGCTCTACAGCTTGCTTTTTTTCATGCAACAGTAATTTTGAGGTTTATCCATGTGGATACAGGGAGATGTATTAACTGCGTATAATATGTCAGTGTATGAATAAGGCACTGCTGATTACTTCTACTTTTTTGCAGCTACAAACAGTGCTGCAGCAAATATTCTTTAACATATATCCTTACGCAAGTGTCTGAGAATTTCTCTAGTCTGGTTCCTACAAGTGAAATTACTTAATGCAATAAGGGTGTGGGTGTGGGTATAGCTTCGGCTTCAACCAACTTCCTTTAACTTTACAAGAGGAAGACAGAATCACCATCAGCTGCATCAGCCCAGGGGTTACTGCTATGAGGCCAGACGTGCTACCACCCTCAAGCCTTTTTACCAGTTCTAACACCGTCCCTCCCATGGCCCTGACTACTACTCTGCTGGGTTCAGTAATTCGTTGCATGGCTACACAGGACTCAACACACAATACTCATTATAGGGTGTGTTAGGGGAGTAACAGGTTACAGTTCAGGTTGAGGAACATTCAGGATATAAGTCACTGATCAGGTCAGACTTTTCTCAGCTAGGCCACAGGCACACTTCTCTGTGGCCTCAGCCTTTGCTCTACTCAGGCAAGTGTTACAAAGCTCTTTTAGCTCTGCATTTAGGTGCCCAGAGAGGCACCCCACTCTGCCAGCGAGTCTCCTACCTGCAGACACTCAGCTTTCTCGTTCTGTGAGTCAGAAAGCCTGCTGCTCTGTCTCATGCTGGTCTCTTGATTCTGCCTCTGTTGCCATCATCTCTGTGCTGTCTCAGTGCAAGGATCTTGGGTCCAAAGATGCACAATGCACTCCACTCCTGGTTCTTCTCTCTTGATGGTAGTGAGATCCCCTTTCCACCTCTGGGGTGGGTTTATTTTAAATCTAGTGAGATGGCAATATGATGAATCCCTACGTTAGGGTTCCATATACCTTATTTGCATTGTCTCACCCCCACAAGGGTGCCTTGTACCTTATTTACATTATTAATAAGCTGTCCAATTCCCTGGTGGGCCACAAGCCCCTCACATTTGCATAGTCCTAACCAGTCATCTGGTGGGAGTCTGAAAGGCCTTGCCTAGAAGAAGTCATATTAAGTAATTGACTACACCACACTGAACCAGGGAGTCTTCACCTTTTCATCCTTATTAAGTGTCATCATGTTTGCTCTCTGTTATTTGCCGTCGAGTCAGACCTGACTCATAGCGACTCCTCCTTGGGTTTCTGAGGCAGTATCACTACGGAAGTGGATTGTCCAACCTTCCTTCCAAGGAGTGGCTGGTGGGTTTGAACCGCCAGCCTTCTGGTTAGCAGTCAGGTGCCTTAGGCACTACGCCACCAGAGAGCTCTTTGTTTGCTCTCTAGTGGTAGGTATTCACATGATAATGTTTCTGGTCCCATTTCCCACAGCCTCATTAGCATTTGCCAGACTTGGTCATTTTTATTGATTTGAGAGTTGTGAAATGGCAACTTATTATTGCTTTGATTTGTGTTCTCTGATTCCTCATGAGGTGGAATGTCTTTTCATATGCTTACTTGCCATTTGGAATCCCTGGGAGGTGTGAACAGTTAAGCACTGTCCTACTAACCTAAAGGTTGGTGGTTCATACCCACCCAGAGGTGCCTTGGAAGACAGGCCTGTTAACAGGCTTCCAAAAAGTCAGCCCTAAACATCCTGTGGAACAGCTCTACTCTGCACACATGGGGTCACCAGGAGTCAAAGTCCACTCTGTGGCAGCTAACAAGATTTTCCATTTGGGTTTTGGCTCTTGAGCTAGTTTACATTTCACCTCCCCTTTTCATTATTGGGTTGTTTGACTTTTTCTTAATCACTTGCAGGCATTGGTGTCGATTCTGCTTGCAAACCTTTTGTCTGCTATATCTCACCTATTGCTTGTTTTTTTCAGTTTGCTTCCTATGCCTTTTTTGATACCAAAACCAAAACTAAACGAACTGCCATTGAGTCGATTCTGACTTGTAGCAACCATATTGGATGGAGTACAACTGCCCCATAGGGTTTCTAAGGCTGTAAATCTTTATGGAAGCGGACTGTGTCATCTTTCTTCCATGGAGTAGCAAGTGGGTTTGAACCACCAGCCTTTTTTAGCAGCTGAATGCCTTAACGACATTGTCACCAGGGCGCCTTTTTTTTTTTTTTTTTTTTGATACAGGAGTTAATTTCAGTGTAGCCTAATTAACCATTCTTACCAAATCATATGGCTTGGTCTTTAATACATCTTGGGTTTAATGGGTAGTTAATTACTCCAGCACTATTGACTGATTAATCCATTTGTTATCTTTTTTATACTGATGTCTAATCCTCCATCAGAGAACAAAACTCCATTTATTCTTGGGTCTGTTTCTTAGGTATCAGTTTAATTGGTCTGTTTGTTTATCTCTTAGCCAATACCACACTTTTAATTATGGTATACACCTATGTTAGTGGAAAAAGACCGCTGATTCAGACATGTTCTGTAGTGACCCTTTTACTAAGCTTTAAACAAGACAAATGAAACAAATATCATCATCCATAGGAGGGAAACTGTTAGCATGCATACAGTGTAGAGGCTGATAGCATCTGCCAAATCACAGTCATATAATTCATTATATGATACAGAACAAAGGAAATCATCACAAGACGGGTCTATCACTGTCACAGGTGAGATTCTAGAAGTGGAAATAATAATTGTCTTAGGCTGGCTTCTCTAGAGAAGCAAAACCAGTGAAGCTTTTATATAGAGATACATGTATATGTATGTATGTATATGTGTGTGTGTATATATATATATAGACAGAAAGAGAGACAGAGACATTTATCTGAAGGAAATGGCCCATGCAGTTGCAGAGGTTGGCAGGCCCCAAACCCCATGGGTCAAACATTATGCTGGAGGCTTCTCCTGACTCCCACAGCTGCAGGGACTGATGAACTCAAGATCAATAGGCAGTATATCAAGATGGTGATTTTGTAGGCTGACAAATCCAAGATTAGCAAATAAAATGACAGATTTTTAGCTCACAGGCTGCAAAAACAACAATCCCAAGGTTAACAGACAATATGGCAGACCACTGTTCCAAGTGGAGTAAATTGAGATGATGAGTTAAATAAGGATCAAGAGCCAACAGAGAGCCAAAAATCTTTTCCCAGCACATCCATACATACTGGAAGCAGGCCACACCCCTGAGGAAACACCGTTTCAGCTTTTTGGCTGCTCACAGCAGGTATCATGGGGAATGACTACATACATCATAACTGCTAAACCACTGAGAATCATTGCCCAGCCAAGTTGGCATACAACCTTAACTATTACAGTCCACCCCTTGTCCACTCGACACCTATCCACATCTTTTTTGGGGGGTGGGGTGGGAGGAGTGTTGACATTTTATTATTATTAATGTAAGCACTTGATGCCAAAGAAATGAGGGTAATTTTACAAACCATGATTTTTGCAAGTATGTGAAATTTCTATTTTATTATGAAGTTTTGTATTAGTTCAAATGCATTTCTCTTCAACTACTCTAGCATAGCTTCTTTTTAATCATTTGTCATTTATAGTATGTAACTTGACAAAAGAGCTTGACTCTAAACAAACAGTATTTCAAAAGACTTTTAGAAGAGTAGTATAAGGAATTAAGTTTTCAGCCAATGATTGGGGCTGTTCATCTCCAAAAAGACACTTTGTGAAAATGTTTCTTCTTGTATAGCAGTTGTCGTTATAAATTAGAACCGTCAAAAAATAAGGGCAGAACAAGAGTACAATAAAAGAAGCTTCTGGAGCTTAAGCTTCCTATTGTCCTAAGCCTTTGACAGAACCAAGGCAAACTATCTTTCCTGCAAACTAAATGAGATTCCAGTGTTTCAATCTAGTTGCACTTTCACAGAAAGAGGCCTAAGACATATCACTATTATATATACCATCTTGGTTTTGGTTGCATTAATTATGTCTGAAGAGTTTAATGCCCATCCAAGTCCATAGCTGGACCTGTAAGGAACATCACAATAAATGGAGAAAAGATTGAAGTTGTCAGGGATTTGTTTTACTTGGATCCACGGTCAACACCCATGAAAGCAGCAGTCAAGAAATCAGACGTCATATTGCACTGGGCAGATCTACTGCAAAAGACGTCTTTAAAGTATTAAGAAGCACAGATATCACTCTGAAGACTAAGGTCTGCCTAACCCAAACCATGGTATTTTCAGTCACCACATATGCATGTGAAAGCTGAACAGTGAATAAGAATGGATGCCTTGGGATTGTTTATGGTATTGGTGAAGAATACTGAAAATACCATGGATAGCTAGAAGAAGGAACAAATCTGTCCTGGAAGAAGTGCAGCCAGAATGCTCCTTAGAAATGAGAATGACTAGACTTTGTTTCACCTACTTTGGTCTTGTTATTAGAACACACCTATCCTTGGAGAAAAGATGCCATGCTTGATTAAGTGAAGGATCAGTGAAAAGGAGAAGACCCTGGATGAGATGGATTGACACAGTGGTTGCAACAATGGGCTCAAGCATAGCAAGGATTGTGAGGATGATGCCGGACTTGGCAGTGTTTCGTTTTTGTTGTACATAGGATTGCAGTGAATTGGAGCTGACTCAACAGTACCTAACAACAACAACAAAGTCATACTTGAGTCTAACATGATACAACTAACACACGTATACCTGAAGATTCATTAGCTCCGTTGCTAAAGTGGCAAGGAGGCCGCATATTCTGACCTCCTCTAACCCCACAAGAGGAAGACAGAATCACCATCAGTAGCCCAAGGCCTGTTCCTGCGAGGCCAGACATGCTGCCTCCCTCCAGCCCTTTCACCAACCCTGACATCAACCGTTCCTCCCAAAGCACCCACCACCTCTCTGCTGGGTTCAGAAATTTGCTGCAGTGGCCACACAGAACTCACAGATTATGGGGTTTATTAGAGAAGCACCGGACTACAATTCAAGTTCAGAAATGCACTCAGTCTCTTGCAGCTGCCCGTGTCACTCAGTAGCCAGCAGCCTTAGTAGTACATCACTCTCTCAGTAGTGCATGTCTCTCAGGAGTGTGTCTTCCTTAGCCAGCACTCAGAGAGACTCCTCCTGCCTCTAGGAGGGCTCCTTTGAGCCTGGCAGAGTGGCCAAACTAACCAATCCCAACATCAGAATTCTATACACCTGAGAGAGAGCAAATTTCCCAGAAAATTACTTGATGCTACACCAAACAGAAATAGCTCATGTGGATAACTTTAACAATCAGGAGCTACTCAGTTGCTAATGGCAAATTCCACCACAGAGTTTACAAAGACTTATGGTTGGAAAAGCCACACTATGTAATTTACTATACTGCATCCATTTACATGTTACATTTTATAACTGAAGAAAATAAAAATATTTCTTGTACATATACAAGGAAATACTCGTAAGTCACAGTCCTTATGTCTACAAGTAGTCACATGATCATAGCTTGTTTTAGTACTGCCTTCTTCCACTACCCACTCTGTATTCCTTTTGCCCTCATCAAGCAACTCAGCTGATTATGGTTCTTTACCTGGTGGGATGACCCAAACCTTCATTGCTGATGGGCCTGGGCCATTAATCATACCAGAATTAGGTTGCTGTAGTTTTCCATCAACTTTAATCTCAGGACATGGTAGTACTAAGAGACTTCTAAGGAGTCTACTGTATTCCAGACTCACTCTTCTTTACCTCTATTAATGTAATGTTTTGGTTACCTAGTGCCACTCTGACAAGAAATATACCACACATGGGATGGCCTTAACAAACAGGGGTTTATTCTCTTACAGTTTGGAGGCTTTAAGTCAAGGTTCAAAGTAGCAGGTTCTAGGGGCTGGGTGAAAGCCCCTCAGCCTTAGGCTTTAGCTCTACCTCTTGCTCCACTGAAGCTAGAGGCTTTTCTTCACTCAGACAGCTGCTGGCTGCTGAGTCTGCCAAGCCCAAGGTTGACAAGTAAAAAAGCACAGTCCCGATATTACCAGATGACACAGCAGACCATTAATTCACGTTCATTGTAAGTCCCAAGGTCTGCAGAGCATGGCAGGCTGCTGAACGATGACACAGCTATATGCAGGGTTCAAAGTGCCATAAGCTAGAGACTGTTCCCCAAGGCTTTTGCTTATATACAGGAAGCAGACCACATCCCTAAGGCAGCTACTCAGCTCCTCACACAATAGATTCCGCCATGAAGTTGATTACCAGTCTCATCAGGGGGAATACTACATCCAGCTGCCCAGCCACGCAAATAGGCCTAGCCATGGTGACACACAAATTTAACTACCAGTCTGATTTCCCCTTGGTAACCGGGATCAATCACACTTTGCCTCTTCATCCAGACACATGAGGAGTCCAGAATGGCTAAGTGGCATTGTTAACTTCCAGGTCAGTGGAATCAATATTGTGTCCCCAGGTGGGAGTGTTCCTTCCTTTGGTACTGAGACCTCCAGACTAGCAAAACATAGGGTGACAGGAACAGGAAGCAAGAATATTTTGAGTGGTTCAGCAAGGGTAAAAGTGAGTGGTGCCACTCCCATTTCCATCTCTTGGTTTCTGGACCTGTGAATCCTGGCTGTTGGGGAAACAGCACCATATATTGGACCCTGGTTTAAAGCATATGCAGCCTCCTGGAGAACATTGTTCAAGAGGTGTGTCCTCTGGGCCCGCCATGTTTGGGTCTGTAAGTCTAATCTGATAAGTCCATCCTAATGTGTCAATTTTCCTAAGCCTTTGGATACCTTTTTCTACATTATACCAACGCAGATCTGGTACTTCAGCTTGACTTACTGTAGGCCATCATATAATCCATGCTTCAGCAAACCAACCAAATAAATGACTAGATCCTTTCCTGACCTCTCAAGCTGAAACACTGACTGAAGAATTTGTCCTTAGTGGGCCCAAATCAATAAACTCAGACTAACCCAATGCTGTGTTCTTTGTACCATTATTGCACACCCGTAATATTAGCCATTCCCACACATATTCTCCAGGTTTCTGTTTGTACATATTAGAAAAGTCAAGCAGTTCTTTCGGAATGTAGTGTACCTCTCTTCTGGATCATATTTTATACTTCACCTTTTGGGGCTCACTACGACCAGAAGCCTGGCGGTTCAAACCCACCAGCCACTCCTCGGAAGGAAGGTTGGGCAATCTACTTCCATAGTGATACTGCCTCGGAAACCCAAGGAGGGGTCGCTATG
>NW_006922007.1:1682855-1687764 GCF_000298275.1 Orycteropus afer afer
GCCACTCCTCGGAAGGAAGGTTGGGCAATCTACTTCCATAGTGATACTGCCTCGGAAACCCAAGGAGGGGTCGCTATGAGTTGGGTCTGACTCGATGGCAAATAGCAACAAAAACAACAACAAAGACTTAAGTCTAGTTATAGGTCCAGATGCAACAAAGGATGGTGGGGCTGGTTCTCGGGAACATTGAGCAATGTCTTGTAAGGCACCTGCCTCAGGCAGTGCCTCAGATACCACCCCGGGTGATACATTAAAACAATGACTCAGCAGGCAGAGCTGGGTCATCTCATCAGATGAGGTGAGAGGCCTAGTTCTGTTGGCAGGAGGGATTTAGTGGAATTTTGGGGCTCATTGTCCCCAGCTTCCTGATTATCTTCACTGCTGCTTCCATAGGGTTTTCTTGGTTATTTGTTTTCTTTTCTTTTAATTGAGTTTTTGCTGAAAGTTTACACAGCACATTAGGTATTAGGTTCTCATTTGACAATTTCTATACATATTGTTCAGTGACATCGGTCGGTTGTTATATTTTCCACATTGTGTCAGCGTCCTCATTTCCATTCTGGTTGTTCCATTTCCATTACACTGCCCTCCCCACACACACACCTTCTTATCTTTGATTCAGAGTAAATGTTAACAATTTAGTCTAACACAGATGAGTTTTTATGTTTTTAAAGACATACAGTACTCACAGGTGATACTATTTTGTGAGCCAATCTATTATTTAGCTGAAAGGTGACCACCAGGAAGGAGTTTGAGTTCAAAGTTGAAAGGGTGTCTCAGGGCATAGTCTCAGGAGTTCCTTTATTCTCTACTGGTCCAGTAAGTCTGGGTTTTTTTTTGGTTTTTTTTTTTAAGAAATTGAGTTTTATTCTACAATTTTATCCCATCCTATCCAGGACCATTTATTGTGTCTCTGTTCAGAGTGGTTGGTAGTGTTAGCTGGGCACCATTAATTTTTCTGGTCTCTGGATAGATGAGGCCATGATTCATGTAGGACATTAGTTCTCTAGACTAGTTTCTTCTTTGAATCTTTGGTTTCCTTCTTTCTCTTTTGCTCCAAACCAGTAGAAACTTATAGTTCTATCTTAGATGGCCACTCTAAAGGTTTTAAGACCCCAGACACTACTTACCAAATGAAGATGTAGAACATAAACTTCATAGACTATGTTGTGCCTGCCAGTTGACCAAGTTGTCCACAAGACTGTTATCCTAAGCATTAAACCTATTTGACCAATCCTGCAAGGTGTTAAGTTATATCTTTGAGATCTCCCTGACTGTGCCCCTTACGTGCTTTGTTATATATGTGAAAGTATGTGCAGCACTCACAAACATACACATACATAAGGTATATACTTAATGCCTATAGATACTCTTGGGAGTATCTGGACTCACTCTTGGGAGCTCTGGTGGCATAGTGCCTAAGGCATTTGACTGCTAACCGGAAGGCTGGCGGTTCAAACCCACCAGCCACTCCTCAGAAGGAAGACTGGGCAATCTACTTCCATAGATTGGAAACCATCTCAGAAACCCAAGGAGGGGCTGCTATGAGTCAGATCTGACTTGATGGCAGTGAGTTTTGTTTTGGTTTTTTTATAGATACTCTTATATATGTACATGTGTGTACACATATATTCCTTGTTGTACACATATATATGTACATATCCACCTTGGTAACTACTCACATAGTTTTTGGTTGTTACTGCTTGGTTGTTATCTTAGTGTAAGCAGATTACTAGGCCTTCTTCTGAGACACCATGGTGGATTTGAATTGCCAGCATTTAGAATAAGTAGTTGAGCACAGACTGCTCCATTTAGCGCTTGTGTTCACAGTGGGCCATAGCATACCAAAGACAGAAGCAGGAACAAGTATGAAGAATCTTTGCTAAATTCCAGATGAAATTGTGGACAAGGATGATAGCAAGATGGTAGTTGGTAGTTATTTGAGTCTATGTTGAAGATGTACACACCAGGATTTGCTAATGAATAGACAAGATGTGAGATTTGAGAGAAAGAGTCCGAGGTGACTCCAGGTTTTTGGCCTAAGCAGCTGGGACAATGGAGGTAGCTTTTACTGAAATGGGGGAGAGTGAGGGAGGAGCAGGTTTGTAGGGAAAGAGGAGGAGCTCCATTCTGAACATCTTCAGTTTGATAGGCGTTTTGAAT
This sequence comes from Orycteropus afer afer, assembly GCF_000298275.1. Classification (NCBI taxonomy): domain Eukaryota; kingdom Metazoa; phylum Chordata; class Mammalia; order Tubulidentata; family Orycteropodidae; genus Orycteropus; species Orycteropus afer. The sequence continues at coordinate 1,685,019 of NW_006922007.1, forward strand.
AACTACAAGGAGATATCAAGGAGGCAGATGATATGTGTGGAGTGTTGAGGAGTGGTCAAGGATGAAGATGTAAACTTGAGAGTCCTCAGCATTTCAAAACCAAACCAGACGCACTGCCATGGAGCGTAGAAATCCTGACTCACAGCAACCCTATGGGACAGAATAGAACACTCCCATAGGGTTTCCAAGGCTGTAAAGCTTTACAGAAGCAGACTGGCCTACCTTTTACCCACAAAGTGGCTGATGAGCTCAAACTGCCAGGCTTTTGGTTGACAGCCAAATGTTTTAACCACTGTGTCACTAGAGCTCCTTCCCTCGGCATACAGATGGTAGTTAAAGCCCTGAGACTAGAAAGGGGGTGTCTCTAGGACTGTGCTTGTAGGATGAGGATAAGAATTGCTAAAGGCAACCAAGCAGTGTCATATGTTTCTGGTAGGTCAAACCAAACACACTGTCATCGAGTCGGATCCAACCCATAGCAGTATGGGGTTTCCCAGGCAGTATCACTATGGAGCTCTGGTAGCATAGTGCCTAAGGCACTTGACTGCTAACCAGAAGGCTGGCGGTTCAAACCCACCAACCACTCCCCCGAAGGAAGGTTAGGCAATTTACTTCCATAGCGATACTGCCTCGGAAACCCAAGGAGGGGTCGCTATGAGTCGGGGCCGACTCAACGGCACATAACAACAACAACATCATCACTATGGAAGTAGATTGCCCAACCTTCCTTCCGAGGAGTGGCTGGTGGGTTTGAACCACCAGCCTTCTGGTTAGCAGTCAAAGAAGGCAATAACTGAGATTTGACCTTTAGGTTTAGCAAGGTGGAGATCATTGATAAGCTTAATAAGAACAATGTCAGTAAGCTGGATTGGAGTGATTCAAGAAAACATGGTTGGGAGAAGAGAAATTAGAAAACAGACAGCTCTTTGGAGAAATTTGCCAAGGAAAGGAAGGAACTAGAGTGTTGGCTGGAAGGGGAAATGAGGTGTACAGAGGGCCATCAGTTGGTTTGAGAACCACTGGCTTATTCCTTCTAGGATGTATTTTTGTGACAGTAATCTTTTCCCCCCAGCTTTATGTTTTTGACAAATACCAAGTCTCCAGAACTAGGTGACCAATGTTTACTCTTTACCTAGTTTAACCAATTGTTAACATCTTGCCACATTTGCCTTCTAAATACAAAAATACATTGATCTTTCTGAACTATTTAAAGTTGTAGGCATAGAGTTTATCCTAAATACTTCAACATGCATCTCCTAAGTATAAGAATGTTCTCCTATATAACTACAGTATAATGTATGGTTCATATTCAAACATCCCCAAATGTTCCACAGACATTCTTGATTGCAATTTCAACATCTAGTCTAAGATTCAGTCAAAGGACACCCATTGCTTTTGCGTGCCATGTGACTGAAGGGATTTTTTTTCTCTTTTTTTTAGGATGGGAGAAAGAGTAGCACACGTATATACTGATTTTAAAATCTAGTAAGAGAGTGAAAACTGATGGTGCAGAAGAGGTGGGCAGATTTCTAGAGTGAGAAACTTGAAAGATAAGCAGAAACGGGCTGTAACCGCAGCTGGTGGTGGGGAGTGGCTTTCAGTCTGAGAAGGATCCCAGCAAGGACCTGTTATCCAGAGCAGCAGGGGGAGGCCAGGCCTGTGCGCAGGTGGCTGGTAGAAGGGGCAGGGCTTGAAGAAGTGTTCTCTTGCTTGCTTTTATTTTCTTGTGCAGTAGGAAAATAGTAATCAACTGAGTGAGCTCTGGTGGCACAGTGGTTAAAGCACTGAGCTCTGCCAACCAGAAGATTGACAGTTCAGACTCACCAGCCACTCAAAGTGGAAAGATGTGGCAGTCTGCTTTTGTAAAGATTTACAGCCTTGGAAACCCCATGGGACTGTCCTACAGGTTTGCTGTGAGGCAGAATTAGCAGTGGGTTTAGTTTAGTTGGTAATCAGCTGAGAGGAAGGAAAGGAGAAGGGTGTGTGCATTACAGGTTTATGAAAAGAAGGTATAAAGTCATTGTCTAAGATAGCTGTTTTCAAACGGGGGTATGCGTTCCCCTGAATGTACATGAAGACTTGCCTGGGGTGCCTGTTTATGGATAGTCGCAGGTTCTATCCCTGAAACTAATTTGCTGAAAAAAGGTCCTCTTCACAGTAGGCTTCCTCTCACTTTGGAGGAAAAGGCCCACCCTCAACCTACCCCAAATCTGAATGAGTTTATAATCCCACAGATTGTACTTCCTTCTTGTCTGCTCATTCGGTTTTTTTTTTTCTTTTCTGATTTGGATGAAAGTTTACGGAGCAAATCCATTTTCCATTCAACAGTTCATAAACATTTAGTTTCATGGCGTTGACTGCAATCCCCAAAATACTACAGCTGTCTTCCTACTTCCTCCCTGAGGCTACCTCTTCCCTGTGTCCTCCTTTCCTGCGCCTTCCTGCCTGCTGAGCTATCTCACTGTGCAAATAATGCCCTTCTGTAGTCCCATGGTTGGTTGTTCTAAGGAGTGTACCTAACTAGTATAAATGTTCACCTTATATGCCTGTCTGTTGTTTGGCTTGAAGCCACAGGAAGGAGTTCAATTCCAGGCCTGAAGAGTGGCTAGGGGCCATAGTCTCTGGGTTTCACCAGTTTGTAGCCTGGTCTTTTTTATGATTCTGAGTTTTGTTCCCCATTTTCTCCCACTCTATCCAGGGTCTCCTATTTTGATCCTATTCTGAGTGGTTGACAGTGGTAGCTGGG
>NW_006922007.1:1689019-1693397 GCF_000298275.1 Orycteropus afer afer
AGCCTCCATGGCACCAGAAAGTCTGGATACGTACAGTTTTGTATCTTGCTTTTTGTCATACAACTAATCAACACTTTCATATGTCTCTAAGTCTTTTATGTAAATGTTTTTTTTCCAAGTTTAAATAAGTGCTGTTAATTATACATCACTTATATACAATCTAACTAAATACACAGGCTGTTAACAGTTTTATATTTCCTTGACCAAAGAAATGGCAAGCATTTAAAAAAACAGTGAACAGAATTTATAAACATATAAGCCTATTTATTATGTTTATAACTTTGTATTATGGTTGGGTGAAAGTTTATAGAGGAGATGGTTTTCTACTTAATACTTCATGCGTGTTTCATGGCGCTGACTGCAGTCTCCACATGTAACGGCGCTCTTCCCACATCCTCTGTGTGTTTCCCATTTCCTTTGTCCTTCTTCCCCCTCTCTTCCTGCATCCTGAGCTCCATCCCTGGGTGAGCACTGCCCTGTCGATCACATATGGTTGCTTGTGCTGAGGCGTGCACACCTCCCTGGTGTTCTTGTTCACCTTATAGGCCTGTCTGTCGTTTGCCTGAAAGTTGAGCCATAAGGGTGTAGAAATGTTATTTTTTAATGGTTGTTCATATTTCATCAGATTGCTTTACCTTAGTTTGCATAGCTATTGTTCTCATGATAGGTATTTGCATTGTTTCTAATTAAGCAAATGCATGTCATTTATGATGTCACGTTTTTGGACTATTTTCACAGTTTCCCAATTATAGTTCAGAAGTAAAAATACATAGAGCATGACCTTGGTATACTTTTTGTGCTTAGGCATGTTGAGCCCACACAGAAGTGGGTCAAGTGCTGTGCTAGACACAGCTAGGCTCACTGGCTTTTGCCTAGGCCTCACTGCAGAATTCTACTAGGATGCTAGCTCTATGTCTTAGGGGCGTTTGCTTTTGTCTGTTCGGTGATAGTGATGGGGGATGGCATACAATTGCCCAAGCCCAGAAGATGAAGGCATTTTTGTTTCGAGCATGATGATCAGCAGATTAGAGCATGCCTCCAGTTACATTATTCTAAATTCCAGTACTGATTCCCTTCCACTTCTGGCTTCGGTCCACTTCCTCAGGCCATAGGAAGTGTTCAAAGGAAGAGGATCAGCTTGGCTGAAAGTTCAAAAAAGCCTTTGTAGCGTGTCCACCAAGTTGTATGTCACTGCCACAGCCCCCAAGTCCCATCTGTAGAGATCAGTGCAGAGGCAAAAGTAAAACAGAGTCTGGTCTGAAAACAACAGTCACCATTCCTGTTCATGAAAAATTCTAATTACAGTCCAAGTAGAAGCTCAACCATTTGACATAACAGATTTTATAGCATCCCCTCCTTGAAAACACAGCCCCTTTCTCTTTCCTTGGAGAGAGGAGATGTTGATGAGGGGTTCCTAATGACTTTCCAGTGTTTAAAAAACTTGCATCTAAGAATTCTTTGTGGGAGCAGCCCCGAATCCCTGCTCCTTGCCAGCCATGGGGCTCACCTTGTCTTAAAGGTGCTTCCAGCTTATATCCCAGCCCTGGGAGGGCAGCCCTCAAGTTGCTGTCTCTGTTGCAGAGATGGCGGAACGATTCCACCGTGTCACCGTGCTCCAGACACACTTCTGTGACTGGCAGTGGGCCTGGGAGAGGAGGGAGAGCTTGTACGCCCGCCGTGCCCTGGTGGGGCTGCTGGCCAAGAGGATGGCCCTGCGGCGGGCCTTTGCTCACTGGAAGCACTGTATCCTTTGAAGCTGCCCAGCCCTGTCCACCCACTGCAGCAGGACAACATGGGCTCAGCAAGAGCTGTGGGATGCATGGGAAGCTGTTTCTGAGCCATTTAAGACAGTCCTCATCTCCACTGAGTTCTTTTTCAAAATTGTTGAATTGTGAACATGCAGACAAGAGAATATGTGTAACGCATTTTACAGTTTAAAGACTAATAATAAACACCTGTACCAACACCCAAGTTAAGGAATAGAACACTGCTGTACCAACACCCAAGTTAAGGAATAGAATACTGCTGTACCAACACCCAAGTTAAGGAATGGAACACTGCTGGCACCTTCGTCTGCTCTTCCCTGATGGTGCTCCCCTCCTCCTCCTCAGAGATCATCCCGCTGTCTTGAATGTGTGTCATCCTTTCAGTGGTTTTCTCCGCCTTCTAGGTGGTGGAAGTAGCCACAGCTGTCTGTTCCTTGGTGGCACCATCACTATGACAATTCAACAAAAACCAAACCCATTGCTGTTGAGTCAATTCCGACTCATAGCAACCCTATGAGACAGAGTAGAACTGCCCCATAGCGTTTCTCAGGCTGTAATCTTTACAAAAGCATACTGCCACATCTTTCTCCCTCAGAGTGGCTGGTAGTTTTGAACTGCTGACCTTTTGGATGACAGCCAAACATTTAACCACTGCACTAATAGACCTCCTTACTATGAAAATAGTGCCATTTATTGCATTTTTACTATGTGCAGACATTATGCATTCTCTCCTTAATCGTCTTAGCAGCCCTATAGAATAGAGGTCACCATTTTATAGAAGAGAAATCAAGTATTCAGGGGTGCTAAGTGATTTTTAAATCCAGAGTCACAGCAAGTCGTTGGCACAGCCAGGACCTTTTAAACCTAAGCCTTTGACTGCAGTGTACATATTCCTAGGCATTGTCTCTTACACAACACCGGCCCAAGTGCCAGGAACTGAACTGCTCGTTTGTTCATCAAACTCTTTTTTTTTTTTTTTTAAGGTTGCAGAACAAATTAATTTTCCATACAACAGTTTATGTACCTTTTGTTTCTTGACATTGGTTACAATCCTCATAATGTAACAGCTCTCTTTCCACTTCCTCCCTGTAGTCACCTCTTCCTTGTTTCTTACTTTCGTATGCATTCCTGCCCCCTGAGCTAGCTCCCTGTGCAAACACTGCCCTTCTGATCTCCCATGACTGATCATCCTAAGGAGTGTATCTTCCTCATGTAAATGTTCACCGCAAAGGTCTGTCTATTGTTTGGATGGAAGCCATGAGAGTGAGTTCAGTTCCAGACCTGAATGGTAACTACGGACCATAGTCTCACAGGTCTTACAGGCTCTGTCAGACCAGTAAACCTGGTGTTTTTTTTATGATTTTGAGTGTTATTCCACATTTGTTTCCCACTCTATCCATGATCTATTTTGATCCCTTTGCAAGTGGTTGACGGTGGTACTCAGGCACCATCTATTTTTTCTGGCCTCAGGGTCATGTAGACTGAATTCCACATGGTCCATTAGTCCTTTGGACTGATGTTTCCATGTTCATGGAACTCTTTGTGTTGAACTCCTGCTTAGGTTCTGGGATATGGAGAAACGCAAAGACTAATGGTAAGGAGTCCATCGTCTAGTGGGGAAAGTAGGCATACAGATGGGCCTTTATGATATGGTGTGGTGAGTGCTATCATAAAGCTGTGTATTGAGAACTATGGAGATCCAACCAAGGAGATGTTTGAGCTGAATTTAAGTCTTAAGAGGATCACAAGTTCACCCAGCAGAGAAGTCGGGACAGGCATCTGACATAGAAGGGACGGTACTAAGGCAGTTGTAGAGGTGAAGCAAGCACTCAGGGATGATGATAGGAAACTGGAGTGAGTTGTGGGGTTGGGATGGTGGTTGGGTAGATGCAGGGCCAACAGCTGGGGAACACTCTGTAGAGACCTTGGGTGCAGTGGTCAGGAATTGGGGCTGGATCCTGATGGTATTGGGAGAAGCCTCTGGAGGTTTTCGTGAAGAAAAGTGATGCCATCCGATTTATCCTTTAGGAAGATGATTCTTGATTACAGAAAGGAGGCTAGCACAGGGCATCCAATTAATGTGTTGAGTCTCTCTTGCCGGCATATGTGACGGACCAGGGCTTGAAGGCTTGAACCAAACCAGATGTTGGTTTGGGTGTCGGGCAGGAAAACAACAGAAGAGGTGACAGATACATGAGAGAGATTTGGGAGGAAAACAGATGGGCTTGGTGACTTACTAGACAGAGTGGGAGAAGAAAAGGCCTGACAATAACACCAGGGTTTTAGCGCAAATGGCTGGTTCAACTGCGATACCAAAACACAGGAGGCAGGGGGAGGAGCAAGCTTGGCTGTACTGTAGTTGTGTTGCTTTTGAAATGGCTCCTTCTGAAATTGGTGACAGTGTATACCCAGTATTTGTTTTCCTCTCCTTAAATGGACCTCCAAGGGGAGGAGAGCAAGGCCAGCTGTTGGATAACTCGTCTGGTTTCCCTTTGCCCACTGCTCCCTGGGGTCATCAGGAGGACGGAGAGTGGAAACTGACCTACCCAGTATCCCAGCATGCCCATTACCACCTGCTGCCGCGAGCCTGCAGATGGGTCTCTATGGAATCA
>NW_006922007.1:1694392-1703648 GCF_000298275.1 Orycteropus afer afer
ATGTAAATGTTCAGCTCATATGCCTGTCTTCAGGAGTGGGTTCTGTTCCAGACCTGAAGGGCAGCTAGGGGCCGTAGTCTCGGCTTTCACCAGGCCGTGAGCAGGTTCTTCTTGTGTCGTTCGTAGGCATGAGGATCTCTCCTCAGTAAAGGTGAAGGGGGTGTGATGAGTAGAGCAGATACTTAGAAGGGCCTGTTGTGCGGGCTGACCCATGCGGCTGCAGGTTGAATCTCAGAGCAGAGAAGCCCTCTGATGGAAATGCTGGTGGCTGGAGTGGGCTTCTCTCTCTGCCTGGTGTGGGTTACAGCCTGCCTCTCCTTTGCTGTTATTTTGTAATCCATGTGTCCTTCTTTTCACAGTCCTTTGGCCTTAGAGCCCTAAGGTCCAGTGTGGCCCAGACCCGTCTCCAGCAGATAAGAAGGAACCTTGCCTACCAGCAGCACGAGGCGACGGTGAGGGCGAGGCTCGAGATGCGGACCTCTTCTGATGGCCGTCCTCTCTCTTCAACCTTTGCGCTTAGAAATTTGCCTAGACCTTTAGACTCCAAAATCTTAGTGCCTGTTTTCCTTGGTAATCCATACGGCTGACAGAGAGCTCTTATCTTTTGCCTTGTTTAATCTTGTTTTTCATCTGTTTGCTAGGAGAATAAATGGTTGAATCAGAGGTCAGAGGCCCTCCATTCCAGTCTGACCTGAGGACTGTAGCCACCACAAATACACATTCAGTCTTGTGTCCTGGGAGGCTACTGTCTTCAGTGGTCTACCCAAGGGACAGAACCTGAACTACTTGGAGATTTGTTTCTGGGTGCAGGAGGATGGGGTCAAGTTTCTTTCTTTCTTTCTTTCTTTTTTAATCAAAATTTTCACATACATAGAAATAATAATCATCTATATACATACCACCTAGATTCAATAGTTTGCTATATTGTTTTTTTTTCCCTTGTAAAATCATTTCAAGATAAACTATCAATATCATGACACTTTACATCTCAACATTGCAGCCCCCAAATAAGGATATTTTCTTACATAACCACAATATTATCCTCTTTAACAAAATTAACAATAGTTTAATATTGTCCAGTACCTATTCTGCATTCTGAGACCTCTGGCGGCATAGTGCCAAGGCATTTGTCTGCTAACCAGAAGGCTGGCAGTTCAAACCCACTAACCACTCCTTGGAAGGAAGATGGGGCAACCTATTCTGTAGAGATACCACCTCAGAAAGCCAAGGAGGCATCGCCATGACCTTGAAATGACTTGATGGCAGTGAGTTTGGTTTTTTGGAGCGTGCATTCAAATTTCCACAGTTGTCCCAGAAATGTCTTCATAACTATTTTTTCATTCAAAACAAGATTCAATCAAATATACACTCAGTACATTTGGTCATCATGTTGAATCTTAGACATTACGCATCAGTAGTATTATAGTCAGTTTTAAAAAGAAGGGTTGGGCTGGGTGGACATTTATGGCTCAGCCTTGTGGGCTGCAGAGTGTGTCCTCAACTTTCTAGAGTTAGCCATTCAGTTACAATAAATGCAGCCGTGCATGTCCACTGGGGGAGAAACCAGCATGTCCAGGAAGGGAGATCCAAAGTGCAAAGTAAATTGGGCCTCAGGCCCCCACCCTAGCACGCCCCTGCCACAGCACGCACTCTGATACTTTCTGAATGGCACTGACTTTCAGAAAACACAGGCCCGTTAGTTCATATAGTGATTCTAGATCACACTAGCATGTTTCCTCTTGATGTCATTTAATTCTCCTTTATTCTGTGTTGTTCCTATAAACTAGAAGTTAGATCTAGGGGCTTGATTCGATTAAACATTTTTGGCAAGGCTACCTCACAGCTGATACAGTGTGATAGATTTGGCTTTCCAAAGGAGGCCCAGATGAGGGGTAGCTTCTTCAGCCATCCACACACAAGGAAGAGCCATCTTTTGCCATTTATCTTGCCCCCGAGCTCCGTCTAGGTCAGGCATAATTCCTTTTCTGTGTTGGCTGCTCCAAATTGAGGTAATTCCTGCTTTGGGGGAATTTACAGTCCAGTGGAAAAGGGACTCAGGAGAGATGGTCGTACCTTTCACCTTGGTAAATTTCTGTTTCCTTCCTGTCTTGCTGCAGCTGCTGCGCAGGTTCTGGGACTGCTGGCAATTTCGAGTTGAGCAGAGGGAGGAACTAGAGCAGCGGTCCTTCCTACGCACTGCCTGGAATCACTACAGGTGGGGACTCGGCTTTGTCCTCTGGCTCCAGGGACACCTGTGACTCTGACTCACTGTTTGCCGGGGGCAGTCACTTGCCCGTCCACGCATCACTGGGGCCAATTTGGAAGGGCCTTTTGGGGTGCCGAGAAGCTCCTGGCAACCTTTTGGCTGATGAGGTGGGAAGCAGCATGAAGATGTTCACTGGTTCTTGCCCACGGTGGTTTGAAGTATCTGCTACCACCTCACTCCTTCTGGCCCCCAGGTTTCTGTGCTGCTCCCATCTTAGACCATAGGCATCAGTGGTGTTTTGGTCAGTTTTAAAGAGATGGGTCAGGCCAGGTGGACATTTACAGCTCAGCCTTGAAGGCTGCAAAACATAGCCTCAATTTTCTAGAGTTATCCATTCAGTTTAAATAAATCAGTAAAGTAGTACATGTCTATGAAGAGAAATCAGAATGTCCTGGAAGGAAGGTACAAAGTGAAAAGCAAAACTTGCGGGATCCCTCCCTACAGCCCCTTCGTCTTACTCCTCAGGGGTAGCATTCCTGCTGCCAGAGATGGTCATTATGACCTAGCCTTGCTTTGCAACAAGTGGATTCATTCCATGCAGAAGATTGTGCAGTGTGATGGTATGACTTGGCGTCACCTTTCCTTTGGCGCCTGAAAAAGCAGTTATGCTTACTCTGTGCGTCTCCTGCGTCCCATCCTCAGACTCTGCGAGGTTTTCATTCTCACCTGTGAGCATTCGCAATGGCTTGTCCTCATAGATGCTGACATTCCCCTCCCTTCTCAAGAGAGTGGGCTCTCTTTTAGACTGTTCTTATTCCAGTGAGATGCGCTTTTTAAAAAAAAAAAAAAAAAACGGTAGGCCACATGCTTGTTATTTTGTTGTTGTTAGGGGCCATTGAGTCGGCTCCGACTCCTAGTGGCTGTATGTGCCCCAGAGCTTAGCACTGTGGGTCCTGCACCTCCACACAACCCTTGCTACACTTGAGCCCGTCGTTGCAGCCACTTTGTCAGTCCGTCTCATTTGTGATACGTATAGTCCGTGTGAAAGTGAAATACAGTCCGTTACTTTGAAAGGCAGATTAGTTTTAGCACCGTAAAAGCAGACACTTCCCTCCCTCGAACTGTATAATCAACTTAATCAGCATAGTTGGCGGTCCAGTTTTGGAGCATTTTTTAATGTGTCATTGAGAAGGCCAATATTTGATTAATTCAGTTCTCAGTAAGCAAGGTGTGTATCTCACCGTGGTTCAAAACTGAATGTGGCTCTATTTGTCACTATTTGAAAGTGAACATAATGTTACAGACCCAGCTAGTCCCACAAAAGCCCCCGAGTTTGGCCCTGAAGGCAGAAAATTCCAGATTCTGGGTATTTCATCAGTTCCAGAGACTGCTTGGCGGTCTAGTTGGGATGACACAGTGTTGCCAGTGTTGGTAGGCATACCACAGCCCGAGATGAGGCCCTGAGAGGCTGCAGGCAGACATCAGGGCCCGCTGTCCTTTGCCTGGACTGAAACGAGGAAGGCCGCAAGGGGCCGTTTCACAAAGTAACTCTACTGGGTTGACCTGCCTTCAAACAAGGATAAAGAGCCTGAAACCAGAAGTTGTGGCCGGGCAGTGCCTTACTGGAGTCCTGTGTTTTGTTTCAGGGTAACATTGCTGCGCAGGTGTGTCAGATTGTGGTCACAGCACATTCACCAAAAGCACTGCAAGCAGGTGAGGAGGGCTTTGACAGCAGGTAGAGCTGAGGGTCCATTTGCTTTGGAAACGGTCTTCAAAAAGGCCTGTGCTCGGCCTCTTGATGTATTGATTTGGAGGAGGGGGTGTTAAGAGGGCTCAGCATGTCTTCCCGGCTTCCACTAGCGCTGTCAGAAAGTCTGCCTGACCGCTGCTTCTTCATCTCACTAGGAGAGGTCAGCGCTCACCACCATTTACTTCGTTACTCATTTATTATTAGATCAGCCAGCCCGTCACCCAGTGGGGCCTTAGGAGACATGGAGAATATAAGTGCTGTATCCCCATTGCTGACCAGTGGGAGACAGAGGAGTGCCCACAGTGCATGGGGGGGCGGGGGGTAGATGAGGGTCAGAGTAATGAATTAATGAAGGCAGATTGGGAAAGACAGGTTCAACGCCACATAATACTTGTTGAGCAGCCACTCTGCATCTGACAGTGTGCTTCAGCCCCAGGGACACAGCTGTGCTGCAGAGTAGCCAGAGTCCTGCTCTCACGGGGCTTAGGCTTCAGGCGGACACTGCAGTGTGCCCTGCAGGCCAGTTTCCAGAGTCTGGAGGTAGCGGGCTGGAGCGCTGAGCTGAGGAGCATATGGGGCCCTCTGTGAGCTCTTCCGGAATGTGTGTTCAAGCATGATGTTGTGTGGGCGTGGCTTCAAGCATGATGTTGCGTGGGCGTGGCTTCAAACATGATGTTGCGTGGGCGTGGCAGCACATGCACTTTGTGGCCATCCCTAGAAGGGAAGCAGAGGAAGACTCAAACCAAACTCCAAAACAGGCCATTTCTGTGCTCTCCTCCCCACCCCACCTCCGTCTGCTGCTGGCGTCTAACACGTGAATCTAAAGACTTGGGCTAGCCCCCCATTCATTTTAGGAGAGAATCCAGATTCCTCCGAGAGGACTGCAGATTGCTTTGGGAGCTGGTCCTAGTCCATTCCCTCTCCTCCTCCTCACTGTGTCTGCAGTTCTCTCTTCCTCACTGCCCTTTGAGCTCAGGTGTCCTTCCTCTCCCAGCCCACCCTCTTGCCATTCCTGTATCGGCGTTTGGGTGGCATAGTTGTTTACTTACCTGTCTCTCCTATCAGGAGAGTGAGTTCTTGGAGAGTACAACCTGTGTCTTTTATCATCTTAGTGTAGTACATTGCCTGGCTTTTGTCATAGATGCTGACTAATATTTGAATGAATGAATGAATGCATGAGCACGTGTGTTGTTGATCGCTTTAAGGATCACCTCCATTCTTGGCATTTGGATGCTACTAACCCAGAGTAAGAGAGCCCTGGTGGTTCAGCGGTTAAGCACTCACTGCCAACTGAAAGATAGGCAGTTCAAACCCACCATCTGCTCTACGGGAGAAAGATGTGGCTGTTGTTCTCCATAAAGATGACAGTCTTGGAAACCCTGTGGGGCAGCTCTTCACTGTCCTACAGGGTCACTATGAGTCAGAATTGACTCAGCGGCAGTGGGTTTTATTCTTAACCTAGGGCATGGCTTATTCCAGTGAACAGGGCAGCAGCTGTATGGCCTTTGATGACATAGCCTCAGAGGTCACACAGTGTCACTTTAGCTGTACTCTGTTGATCAGAGCAGTCACTGGCTCAACCAGATTCAAGAGGAGGGAACAGACCACACTTCTCAGTGAAGGAAATCAATGCAATGAGTCTGGTTTTAAACACCACACATGTATCTATGCTTTTTCCCCCAGTGTTGTTACCAGAGAAGTACGGATCCTTATGTCACTTGTCTGTCTTCCTACTGATACGATGTCAGTGAAATGGTAGCCTTCTGTACAATTGCATCAAAATCTGTATGACAGACAGGCACCAGAAACAAAGTCAAAAGTCCTGTTATAGGGTGAGAAGAATATTCGTCACACACGTGACAGGGGAGTCAGAAATTTCTTAATGTTCATAAAGGTGCCATCACTGAGGTCATACTGACAGGTAGTGAAACAGATGATGATTGTACACCTAAGTCACAGGGTGTGTGTGTGTGTGTGTGTGTGTGTGTGGAATAGGAAAAGATGCTTAACCCCCATTATAATTTAAAACAGGAAACACTTTTACTTATTAGTATTTTATTTTTCACCTATCAGACAAAGATTAAAATTCATGATTTTCATCTTTTTCTCAATTTTATTATGTAGGAAGCAACTCTCCCTCAAGAGTGTGACCCTGATAGTCATTATTTTAAAAAGTGAAGCGAAAATAAAGGCCGTCTGTTGCTTTGCCCTAGCTGCTGCAGGCCAGGGCCGACGGCCACTTCCAGCGGAGAGCCCTGCCTGCTGCCTTCCAGGCGTGGAGGAGACTCTGGCGGTGGCGCCAGCACGCAGGCGCCCTGAACACAACAGCCGTGTGTTTTCACAGGTACACTGTCTGCTCCAGCCGGTGTCTCGAGTTCTACGCTGCTGACCGTACAGCCCATTTGCTTTGCTTTTCAGCTCACAGCTCCCCAGGCCCTGGCTCTTCCTGCTTTTTCAATAATATGGGCTCATTATTGTCTGTAGCAGCACGAGGCAGCCAGTAGTTGCCCTGGGAAAACGTGTCCATCTGTGTTGCAAGTCCTTTCAGAACAGCTGAGCCTGACGTTCTTCCCTGATGATGAGCCACCCCGAGCTCCAGGAGAACTGCTAGTGTGTTAGCTTTCTGCCTCAGCGTGTGTCCGGGCCCTGCGGCCCTCAGCGGGCACCCTGCAGTGGGATCTCCCTGAAGCTCTTAGCTCCTGTTCTGCTAGGCCTGGCTCTTTGAAGTCTTGAGGTTGCAGTCGTTGACAAAACCAGAAGGGCTGGGAGCAGTTCACATCCTTTGAGCTCCCTCTAGGACAAAGCTGCATGGTGGTGGAGCACCGCAGTGGAATTACAATGGCTTCCTGTGTGCTGCCACTGTGGCGGGACCCTATGACGTCACAATTCTTGAGTGGTTTCATCCTCACAGTAGTTCTGAGAGAGAGCGATTATCAGCCCATTTTCCAGATGAGAAAAGTGGTTCAAAGTGCTAAATGACTTGCACACAGTAGCACAACCAGTAAGTGGCTGTGGTAGTTAGGGTTATGTGTCAACTTGGCTGGGCCTGGTTTCGAGTGGCTGCGCAGCTGGAGGTAGTTACTCCCCATGAAAATAGTAATTGACTCCATGGTGGAATCTACTGGAGCAGTTGAGTAGCTGCCTTAGGGATGTGGTCTGCTTCCAGATAAGATGCTTTAAGAAAGGTGTCTGAGCATCTTGGCACATTTGATCCTGCATTTGGCCTGCCATGTTGTCTGCTGACCTTGGGACTATTTCTGGACTTGAACTAGGGGCCTGCCGTGTTGTGCCATTTCACTTGTCAGCCTTGGGTTCGTCAGCCTCAGCAGCCAGCAGCTGCCTAGGAGGAGCCTGTAGCTCCAGTGGGCTGGGAGCAAGAGGCAGAGCTGCAGCCTTCACCAGCCCCTGGAGCTGGCACTTGGAGCTCAGACTTCTAGCCTCCTGAACTATGAGAGAATAAGTCCTTGTTTGTTAAAGCCACCCACCTGTGGGATTTTGTGTTGGAGCAGCACTGGAGGGCCAATACACGGCAGAGCCAGGGCTTAAACTCAGATCTCTGATTCTGCCGTCCAGGTGATGTCTACCAGATTAAGAGGAAGAAGACATTTTCATGGCTTTGTAAGAACTTTACATTTTTATATGGAGATAAGACTGACACACAAGAAACAACTGAAGAAAAATTCAAGTAACTGGATCCATGTGTCCTCAATTCTGTCAGCCACAAGTTCTTCTAGACTTCAGAGCTGGGGTGGGAGTAGGGGCATTGAAATATCTGAGGGAGGCTTCCTGTGAGCTCCAGGTGGGGGTGGATAGCAAGGTGGGTGAGAAAGGGGGGCTGGACTGAGGGGATGGGACTGATCGTGTAGATAGATGGTAGACAGGTGCTTGAGCAGACACCTGGAACTATTAATGTGACAGCTTTGGAGATTACCCAAGTAGGAGCTCTGCTGGCCTAGTGCCTAAGGTATATGACTGCTAACCAGAAGGCTGGCAGTTCAAACTCACCAGCCACTCCTCGGAAGGAAGACTGGGCAATCTACTTCTGTAGAGATACCACCTTGGAAACCCAAGGAGGGGCCGCTGAGTCGGGACTGATGACGGCAGTGCATTTGGTTTGGTTTTTACTATGCACAGCAGCAGAGGACGGCGCGGTGATCTTGGTTTTGGACAGTTCTGAACGTGGACTGAGATGTGTAGCCAGCACTCCAGGGCTCTTTAGCACAAAGTCAAGGAGATGTTTTTGGGGGGTGGCCATGGGAACAGAGGCTGGCAGGCGATAGCTCTTGCCTCAGCCCTTCCTACAAGCGGGCCCCTTCACCTTCATCTTCACCTCATTCCTGTGCTGAGGTCTTGTGGAAGAGCCATTTGAAAAATGGCCTCAGTGCTTTACAAAAGATACACACACACGTGCCTCTGTTTCCTTCATAAGCAAATACAAAGCCACGCTTAGTTCTGTTGCTTTTTGTATCTTGTTAGGCCGTGGAGACCAAGTCATAAGATTCAGGATTTCCACAGAGGCGCAGCATCAGCTGATGAGTATTTAGAGCTGTCACTCTGGTGGCCGCCGGACATGAGGGCATGTTCAGTAGTACAGATGAAGGGTGGTGAAGGCCATTACAGATTTTAATGCTCTTGTGGTTGAGTTGAACTTTCACTTTTTGTCTTAATTGTGGTGAGTATGTCTGAGGAGCCCCTGGGTGCACAAACAGTTAAGCACACGACTACTGGCCAAAAGGTTGGTGATTCGAATCCACCCTGAGGTCCCTTAGAAGTCAGGCCTAATGATTTTAGGTTCCGGCTGCCTGGTTCACGAGGGAGTGAGGAGAGCCGTCTGGGAGCTGGGCAAGCCGGAGTTCAGACTTGCTTTGCCGCTTAGCTCTGTGACCCCGGGTAAGGCAGGCGGTCTCTCTAATCCTCAGTTTCCTTAAGTGTAAAATGGAGCACTCCATTGCCATCAAGTTGATTTTGGCTCATAGTGACCCCTGTTGGGTTTACAAGGTGGTACATCTTCATGGAAGTAGATTGCCCCATCTTCTTTTCACAGACAGGCTGGTGGGTTTGAACCACCAGCCTTTTGATTAGCAATCAAATGCCTTAGGCACTGTGCCACCAGAGCTCCTTGTACGATGGAGAGTATACTATACTAGTTCCTGTCTTACAGGCCTGTCATCAAAACTAAATGAGGTGATCCACTGGTCCCCAGTGCAAAATACTGTCTCCTGCTCCCCAGGAGTTGAATTATTTGTGACTCTCATAGTAAATCAATATTTATGGGTTTGGTTTGGAGTTTCAGAAATCTT
>NW_006922007.1:1706698-1726594 GCF_000298275.1 Orycteropus afer afer
CGCTGCTTCCCTCCAGGTCCCTTGCCGTCTGGGGAGGGTTCTAGAAGCTTTGCTTCCTACCCCGTGCCTCCTACCTCTCCCCAGAACAGAGTAGCTTCACAGGCCCCAGATAGCAAGTGCCCTGGACGGACAAGGGTCTCCAGCCACAGAGCCAACCACTTGTTTTCTTTTTGTCGGTTGTGCTCTGGATGCAGATTGACAGAGCAGATTTGTTTCACTCCCAACAGTTCACGCACGTTTCATTTCACAGCCCCAACCACAATCCGCGGCCATAAAAACTGTCTGCCCGTCTCCTCCCTGTGACCACCCCTCCCTGTGACCCTGTGGCTGTGTCGTTCTTATCTCTGCATTCCTGTCTGTCCAGCTTTCCTTCTGTGTGAATGCTTCCCCTGTGATGTCTTGTGGTTGGTTGATCTAAGGGGTGCCTCTCCCTGGGTAGATGGGTGCCTCTCCCTGAGCTGGGCGTTCTGCATGTAGGTCTTTCTGCTGTTGGGTTGAGAGCCAGTCCATGAAAGTGAACCTGTTTCTAGGCCTGAAGGATAACCTGGGGCTATAGTCTCCGGGGTTCTGCCAGTCTCTGTCTAACCAGTAATTCTGGTCATCTCTGTATTTTTGCATTCTGTTCCACATTTTTCTAGAGCCAATTTCTTTTGACCCTGGCTTGACAAAAGGAAAACGATTACTGTCCATGGCAGTAGCCTTAATATAAAAGTTGCCTGTGTCCTGGAGTCCCATGGTTTGATTTACTGGGCGGAGGGCCCACTGCGGTAGTCATCTTCCTAATATCTAGGAGGGTCTTGTAACCTTGGAAGTAGAGGCTGTTGGTCTCCCCCGACCCTTTGTGGTGAATGTGCCAGGCATCCCTGCCCTATTGTAACTGGGCTTCTCAGACATCCCTGGGCGAAGGGAGAAGTGGGGGACCAGGGCCAGCCTCCAGTCCTCCTCATCTCCCCCAGACTTACCAGGACTGGGTGCGGCATGTCCTACGAGAGGTGGCAGCCAGGGAGAGCCAGCACCACAGACGCCTGCTGCGGTGAGTCTCCCCGCGCCTCGCGGGGCCCAGCCCTGGGGAGGAGGCTCCGTTCTGGGGGGCGAGCCTCAGCGCAAGGGAGTCCAGAGCAAAGCAGTTGGGGGCCTGCTGCCCACGGCCAGACAGAGGTGGTCCGGGTGCCTTCTGCTGCTTGCATCATGGTGTGGCTTTTCCACAAGCTCTTAATGTTCACATTTCACTTTGCCGCTCCCTGTGTTGTCAACCTTGTGCAGGGGGGCCCCTAGAAAGCAGCCCTCCCTGCATGCCTGCGAGAGCTCCCGTTGGTTGCTGCTCCGAGCACTCCCCTCCTCGCTCCGTACCTACTCCCAGGCACCACTGCGTCCCCTCCTGCTCCAGAGGCTCTACGGGCTCCTTCTGTCCCCGGTCAGCCCCTCCCAGCCGGCCTTTCGCCGGCTCCCCAGAACCGTCTTGGTGCTCTAGGACATCACCTGGATCTTTCAGGCCCTTTGCAATCACTTGTCTGTCTCAGCCTCTGTCTTCCTCATGAGCCCCACCCTCTAGTTCCTTCTAAGCTCACCCTAAACTGCCTCCTTTTGAGTTGGCCTCCCACGGGCCCCTCTTTCACAGACCTTTCCTTCCTTTGTATTTGTTCAGCAGCCTGTCTGTGGGAAGTAGGTCTTGTGGGCTTTCAGTACCCCTGCCCCTCCTTGGGGTCCTGTAAAGTGCCCATCCAGCTGCTCAGGTGGGAGGACTAGGAAGGGACTCTTCCGAACTAGCTCACCAGTCAGCGTACACACTGGGGGTAGGTGCCTCTCCCAGCTTCCCTATCTCTGCTTATCACAGCATGAGTCACCTGTACTGTCATTGCCCAGTCACAGCATGAATCACCTGTACTGTCGTTGCCCAGTTACGGCTCTGTGTTCCCCTCCCCATGTACCCTCCACCAGCCTGTGGTGTTTGGTCTTGTTCACTGCTGTATGCTAGTGCGGATCTAGTGCTAGTACATAACCAATGCTCAGTAACTGTTTCCTGAACATATCCATGAACATAAGCATGGATATCATGGAACATGCTCCTCAGCGTGCAGAGTCCTTGATTCAGGAGCCAGGTGAAGAGCTAGGAGTGATTCATAGACCCCTCCCGTTGTCTCCCATACTGATGTCACCCCTCCTCCCGCCCTGGCCTGTTTATCTGCAGAGGCGTGTTACATCGCTGGCGAGAGAACACTGTGGCCCGTGTGGATGAAGCTAAAAAGGCCTCCCAAGCACGTGATCATTACACAAGGACCATATGTTCAAAGGTGAGGTATCAGAAGGCAAGCTTGTGTTCTGGCAAGGGGGGGTGTGTGATAAGCAGAGATCTGAGCTGAAGACCGAGCCCAGAAACGGGTGACTCTTCTCCAGTACAGACATTGCATTCATATGAGCGTTTATTTTTCCTGAATTACAAACCAGTACCTGTTAAAAAGAAAAACCTAGCACATCGTGAGTTAACTAATTCTTATCAGACAGTAGTTCTGTGCATATGCAGTCGAAGTCATCTTGGGATGTCATTTGTCTTCACTTTCTTCATCTGGTGAAAGAGGATGCTCGCTCCCTTGTCACCCTCATTGGTCTCATGGGCATGGAGGCTGTTTGGGTCCCACAGAGCATCCAGTGAATGTGGGTCATGGGTCATCTCTGATAGGGGGTGAACTCAGACCCCTACTTTGTTCCTTCAGTTGGGAGGGTTATGGGAAAACTACTTGGTGTAGGCCCTGGTCCCAAGAAAAGATGACAAGGAGGACTAGTAGGTTGTGTGACTGTGGGTAACTGTAGTTACAGGAAAGGGGTTTCAGAGGCCAGCTTCCAGCATGACAGCAGGAGCTCTGCTGATCTGTTCCACAGTGAAACGGATGAAAATTGTTAAAAAATCAACTATTGAAAGCCTCTGCAGATAGTCCTAAGGGCAAATTGCAAATGAAAAATAGATCTGTTCAAGAGAATCTGTGAAGATTTGTTGAGAAAGGTGAGAGTCTGTGATATTTGAACCAAGACCACTCCCCGCCTCCCTCCCTCCCTGCTTCCAGTTCAGTGAGAAAGCCTGGGTGTTTGGCTCCATTCTACAGCTAAGAACACAGGGCTTCCTTTCTCCCACCTCCCGGCCAGAGGGCTTTCTTCCAGGGAAGAATAAGACTTAAGCATTTTTCATCCTACCCCCAATTACCTGAAAAATGGACACTCCGAGAAGACCTATAACAAGTGAAAACATTGCATTAGAAAAGCCTTGGCCCAGATGGTTCCACCAGTGAGTTCTACCAAACATTATAAGGTTGGCATTGGCCTGGTACCAACACAAGACAGAGACATAAGAAAACCATCGACCAACATCTCTTTGAATATAGATGCAAAAGTCCTCAACAAAATACTAGCAAACTGAATCCAACAACATATTAAAAAAAGTTATACACCACAACCAAGTAAGATGTATCCCAGGAGTGCAAGAATAGTTCAGCATTTGAAAATCAAGTCACGTGACACATCACTGCAGTAGGATAAAGACAAAAATCAACATGATTGCCTTCATAGATGCAGAAAAAACATGACAAAATCCAACACTCTTTAGTAATAAAAACAGTCAACAAACTAAGAGTAGAGGGGTACTTCCTCAAATAGACAAAGAGCATCTATGCCCACATCTAAAACCCACAGCCACTGCCATACTTAATGGTGAAAGACTGACTGTTTTCCCCCTAATATCAGGAACAAAACAAGGATGTATGCCATCACCACTTCTATTCACCATTGAGCTGGAGGTTCCAGCCAGGACAAGCCACAAAAAGAAAAGGCATCCAGATTGGAAAGGAAGAAGGGAAGTTGTCTGTATTCACAGATAACATGGTCTTATACGGAGAGTATCCTAAAGGAGCCACTAAAAATCTATTATAACTAGTAAGTTCAGCAGAGTTGTAGGATACAAGATCATTATACAAGAATCAGTTGTATTTTTATATACTTGCAATGAAGAATCCAAAATTAAGAAAAAAATTCCATTTATATTGTCATCAAAGAGTAAAATGCATAGGAAGGGCAAAACTTATACTCTGAAAACTACAAGACATGGTCAAAAGAAATTAAAACAGAGCCAAATAAATGGAAAAATATCCCATGTTCATGGATGAGAAGACTGACAGTGTTACGATGGCAGGATTCTCCAAACAAATCTGCTTATTCCAAAATTCATATGGAATCGCACGGGATACAGAATAGCTGAAACAATACTAAAGAAGAACAGCATAGGAAGACTCACATTTGCCAGTTCCAGAGCTTACTACAGAGTGTCAGTAATCACGACAGTGAGACAGCAAAGGTCAGACATATATATAGATCAATGGAATTTAATTGAGAATCCAGAAATAAACCTACACAAATACAATCAACTGATTTTTGACAAGGATGTTAAGACCAGTGGGAAACAAATGATCCTGGGATAACTGGATAGCTTAAAAATGTCTGACATTTGTCCCATGCCTCATACCGTATACAAAAATTAACTCAAAATAGGTCAAAAACTTACACGTCAGAGCTAAAAGTATAAAACTCTTCAGAGTTCTAACCTGGCAGCTTCGTGTGCATTGGAGTCCAGCTGTGCTCCATCAGGGGTTGGCTTTTTGTGTTTGTCTCTTCTGCAGCAGTAGTGTATTTTCAGGGAGAGTTTATACAGCATGTTATTTGGTGACATTGGTTACATTTTCACATGTCAGTATTCTCATTAATTCCATTCTGGAACCTAGTTTCCCTACCCCCTTACCTTCTCATCTTAGCTTTAGGGTAACTGTTGACCATAGATGGTTTTTTAAAGCACAGTACTCATGGGTTATAGTCTTTATTTTTTGATCCATTCTGTTGTTTAGCTAAAAGGTAACCTCAGGCACTAGTTTTGGTTCAAGATTTTGAGTATCTCGGGACAATAGCCTCAGGGACTCCTCCAGTTTCAACCAGTCCAGTAAGTCTAGACTTTTTAAGAATTTAAATTCTGTTACACACTTTTCTCATATTCTGTCAGGATCCATCTCTTGGCCCTGATCAGAACAGTCAGTCACGGTAGCTGGCACCACCTAGTTCTGGTCTCAGGATAGACAAGGATGTGGTTCATGTGGAACTGTTAGTCCTATAGACTCGATTCTTCTCTGAGATTTTGGTTTCCTTCTTCCTCTTTGGCTCCAGATAAATAAAGACCAGTAGTTGTATCTTAGATAGCCACTTGCAAGCTTTTAAGATCCCTGAGACTATTCAACAAACAAGGATGTAAAACATAAACTTTATGTCAGTTGACCAAGACATGAGACTGTGGTCCTATGCCTTCAAACCCAGAAACCAAACTTGCAATATATTTGCTATCCATAACTGTGCCCCCTATGTGGTTGATTATATATGTGAATATATATATGCATGCGTACACATACCTGTATATACATACAGATACATACATACATCTGCACACACACATATACACCCATATTGGTCCTCTGGTGCTGCTGTAACAGAAGATACCACAAGTGGATGGCTTTCACAAAAAGGGATTTATTCTCTTCACAGTTTAGGAGGCTGGAAGTCCAAAATGCCAGCTCTATGGGCTGGGTGAAAGCCCCTTGACCTTGGGCTTGAGCTCTGCCTCTTGCTCCCAGCTCACTGAAGCTGGAGGCTTCTTTTAACTCAGACAGCTGCTGACTGCAGAGGTGACAAACCCAAGATCAACAAATAAAATGGCACAGTCCCAGAATTATCAAGCAACACAGCAGGCCACTAGTTCAAGTCCAGAAACAATCTCAAGATTGGCAGACGACGTGGTAGGCCACTGAGATGAAGCCTCAGCCAAATGCAGCATCCCCGTGTGCAAAAGTAGACCTTTCTCAAAGCCACTGCTTACATGCTAGAAGCAGACCACATCCCACAGGGAGCTCCTCAGCTGCTCACAGTAGATTCCCCCATGGAGCTGATGACCAGTGTCATCATGGGGACTAACTACAACCAGCTGCCCAGCCACCCAAAACCAGGCCCAGCCAAGTTGATACCTAACCTTAACTACCACAATACCCATACACATACGTGCTTGTGTATATACATGTATAACCATATACTTTCTTTTTTCTTTTTAGGCCGTTGTTGGAGTTGCAAATTATATGTCTTATCCTTTACCAAAAATGATCTTTTCTCTTTATGTATTTCTTAGTGGCATTATTTGCTTTGGTCAGACTGGACAGACACACTTCATGCATACTCAGTGCTGCCTTTCCTATCACCAAAAAATAACAAGTGCCTACTATACGGAGGTAGTAGACTCTCTCCTCCCCACCACCATCCCTAGTTAACCACTGTATATATCTCTGTATATATAGCTATTCTTGTTTTCTTATAAATGTGTGGTCATACAGCATTTATCCTATTGTGATTGACATATTTCACTCAGCAATAATACTCACCCTTCACATTATAATTTGAGAACTTATCCTTACTCTTCATGGCTTCAGGTTATTCCACTGTATGTGTGTCCCACATTTTTTTTTATCCATTCTTCGTTGATGGGCACTAGGTTGCTTCATCTTGTGAGGAGTGCTGCAGTGAACACAGGTGTGCATGGGTCTATTTGTGTCTCTTTCCTTGGATCTCTGGGGTGCATACCTAGGATTGGGATCTTTAGATCATTAGGTGTTTGTAGTTCTAGCTTTTTAGGAAATGCCGTATTTCCCACAGTGGTGTTACCATTTTATAATTCCACTAGCAGTGGACCAGGGTTGCAATCTCCCTACATCCTCGCCAATATTGTTGTTTTCTGTTTTTGTCTTATCATTGCTATTTTAGCAGGCGTGAGATGGTATCTTACTGGAGTTTGGATTTGCGTCACTCTAACAGGGACCATGAGAATTTTTTCATGTATTTATTGGCCTCTTGGATGTGTCTTTGGTGAAGCATCTGTTTATGTCCTTTGCCCATTTTTCAGTCGGGGTGTTTGTCTTTTTGTTGGTGAATTGTTGAAGCTTTCTGTATTTCAAAGATTGGACCCTTACCAGATGTGTTGTTCCCAAGGATTTTCCCAGTCTGTAGGTTGGCTCCATAGAGTTTTCAGCAACTGATTTTTCACAAGTAGATTGCCGGGATTCGAGACTCCCTGGAGCCAGGAGGCTTGGACGAACAGCTGAAACCTGTTCCATGAGATAATCTTCAAACCTTAGACCAGAATTAGCCCCTGAGGTCATCTGAAAACCAAACAGTTCCTCTTAACTAGTAAAAAAGGGTCTGCTTTGAGTGTTATGCTTTTTTAAGAACTATTATGGAATCAGTTTGAGGCAGAAATTTGAAAGGTTAGGTGGGAACCTCAGGAGGCAGTGAATTAGTGTTAATGAGGGAGGAACTACTCAGAAAAGGAAGGGGAATGGTTATACAATGTGAAGAATGCAGTCAGCGTCACTAAATGTTGTTGTTGTTATGTGCCATCGAGTCAGCCCTGACTCATAGCGACCCCTCCTTGGGTTTCCGAGGCAGTATCACCACGGAAGTAGGATTGCCCAACCTTCCTCCCGAGGAGTGGCTGGTGGGTTTGAACTGCCAGCCTTCTGGTTAGCAGTCAAGTGCCTTAGCCACTATGCTACCAGAGCTCCCCACTAAATGTTAGAGGTAGAAATTGTTGAATTGGACTATGTAGTGCTATGTACCTTCTCAACAACAATAACAAAATTAATCACCTCAGGCCCTGGCCTTATATAGAGCTGCCCCCAAGCAAAAAGCAGCCCCCAAACCCAGGCATGCCTCCCTCTGGCCCAGCCTTAATATAGAGCCGCCCCCAAGTGAAAAGCAGCCCCCGAGCCCCGAAGGAGTACCAGTGTGTATATTTTTAAAAAGTAGAACACTAGCCCTTTCTTCCCAGGTGTCACTGGTGAACTTTTTGGTTAGTCGCCAAGCAAGTTAACCATTTGCACAACCCAGGGATGACTCTTAGAACTAAATTTTCATGACCTTGGGTTTGGCAAAAGATTCTTAGATATGACTCCCAAAGCACGAGCAACAACAAAACAAGTAGATGTATTAGACTTCATCAGAATTAAAAACTGTGCTTTAAAGGACACCATCAAGAACGTGAAAATCCACAGAAAGGGAGAAAATATTTGCAAATCATAAAACTGTTAAGGTATATGTTTGTACAATATACAAAGAACTCCTACCAATCAACAAAAAGACAACCCCCCCTTAAAAATGAGAAGAGAATCTGAACAGACATTTCTCCAAGGAATATAGGAATTGCCTGTAAATACATGAAAAGATGCTAGACATCATTAGTCTTTGGAAAAATGCAAATCAAAACTACAATGAAGACTGATAATATAATAGCTAGACAATTAGAATATGGTGTAATGGGCTAGCATAGGGAACACGTAGTAGTTACAGCAACACACAAAGGAAAAAAGCACCTCATGCAGACTCCGGGACCAGGGAGAACTTAATAAAGGAAATGAGTGTAAAAAACACACAAACAATGAGGTGCCACCTCACACCCAGCAGGAGGGCTGCAATCAAAAAGGCAGACACTAACAGGTATTGACAAGGCACTGGAGATGCAGAACGCCCAGACAGTGCTGGTGGGAATGTAAGATGGTGCAGTGCTGCAGAAAACGGCCTGACGCTGGCTCCAAAAGTTAAACATAGAATTAGCGTGTGACCAGCAATTCTACTCCTGATACATTCTCAAGAGAAATGAAAATATATGTTCAAACAGAAGCTTGTATGCAAATGTTTACAGCAGCAGCGTTCAGAATAGCCAAATGGTGGAGATGACCCAGAGGCCCCAGTGGACAAATGGATAAGCAAATACATACAGTGGTCTATTACTCAGCCATGAAGAGGAACGAAGAACGTGCCACAGCTTGGACGAACCTTGAGAACATTATGTTAAGTGGAAAAAAAAGTCAGATACAGGAGGTGACATAAGAAATGATTTCCCTCAGAGGAAAGTCTGGAATAAGATGTGTAGAGACAGAAAGTAGACGAGCGGCGGTTTAGGGCTGGGGGAGGCGAGTCGGGCTGGGCCGGAGCTCAGGGGTCGTTGGTTGCCATTGAGTTGGCTCTGACTTGTGGTGACTTTCCGTGGAACGAACAGAACGGGCGGGTCCTGCACCGTCGCCATGCGTCTCTTCACGATCAGCGGTGCGGCGGAGGCCATTGCAGCCACTGTGCCACTGATCCTCGGGGAGGGCCGCCCTCATCCCCCCCGGAACCTCTGCTCTGCCAGACAGGATGTCCTGTTCTAGCCGTCGTCTCTGCCGATGACCTTTCCGCGGGTCGCCGTCCTTGCTCCTGAGAGGGCTCTGGTCACGGTTCATCCCTTTGGCGGTCAGGAGGACGGCGATGCGCAGGCAGTGGGATTACTGTGGCGGCGGCTGCACCAACCATGAACGTGTTTAAAACCACTGAGTCGTACACGTGAATGGATGAACTGTCTGTGAAGCTGTTAAAAAGAAGGGAGGGAAGGAAGGGAAGAAAGAGCAAATTCAGACAAATGAAATGAGGAAGCAGCCAGGCCTCAGGGCGTCAGGTGGCCCTTGGCAGCCCGCAGGTGGCCTGGGGCCCGGAGCCCTAAGGAGCAGTTCATTCACCTGCTGGCCGGCCAGCCTGGGGCTGATCCTAACAAGTCTTTTTTTTTTTTTTTTTATTGTGATTTGGGGGAAGATTTACAGAGCAAATACCCTTTCCGTACAGCGGTTCACATACATCGTGTCTCATGACATTGGCCACAGTTTCCCACAATGCAACAGCTCCCCTCTCACTTCCTCCCCATAGTTACCTCTTCCCAGTGTCCATCCCTCCATGCTCTCCTGCCCCCTGAGCTGTCTCCCTGTGCATACACAGCCCTTCTTTCTCCCATGCTTGTTCTCTCCAAGGAGTATATCTACCTGAGGTAAATGTTCAACTCCTATGCCTGTCTTTTGTTTGGCTGGAAGCCCCAGGTGTGGTGGGTTCATTTCCAGACCTGAAGGGCAGCCAGGGGCCATAGGATCAGTGGTTCCTCCAGGCTCTATCACACCAGCAAACCTGGTCCCCCCCCTCTTTTTTTTTTTTTTTCCCAAATGATTTGTTCCGCATTGTTCCCTCACTCTATCCAGGATCTCCCACATAGATCCCTCTCTGAGTGGTTGACAGTGGTAGCCAGGTACCATCTAGTTCTTCTGGCCTCATAGTCGTACAGGCTGTGGATCACATGGTGCACCAGTCGCTTGGACGAATTGTTTCCCTGAATCTTTGGTTTTCTTCATCCTTCTTTGCTCTGGATGAGGAGAGACCCATTGTTGCATCTAGATGGCTGCTTGCAAGCTTTTAAGATCCCAGTCACTACTCGCCAGAGTAGGAGGTGGAACAGTGTTTTATGTAGTGTGTTATGCCAGTTGAGCTTGATGTCCCCTGCAACTATGGTCCTGAGCCCATAGGTTCAACTACTTGCTTCCTCTGGGTAGCTGGCTGTACCCAAGAAGTGACTACAACCTTGTCAGCTCTACTACACACCTGGGAATTCTTACAGAACATACAAATGTACTTGTAGAACCATTCTCTGCCAACCCTTTACATGATCTTGGGCACACTCCCCGCTGCATAGACATACCTAATAATTCACCCTGTCCACCCATCTATCACCCGTATATCCTTGTTTGCCTTCACTGACAACGCAGTACTGTATGTGCAAAAGGGTTCATCTTTGTTGTCTGTACCTCCCATGTACCTCTCTATGCCTTCCTCTTCCTCAATGCCACCATGTTGATCACTCACATTTGGTACATTGCCCTTCTCTTCACCCAAATCAGTACTTGTCTCTACCTATCTAACAGTGTTCCCTACCCTCCCCTTCCACTCCTGGTAGCCAACAAAAAAAAATTTCCTTCCATATATAAACCTTTCCTTGACTTTTTATAGTAACAGAGTAATACAAGATTTGTCGTTCTGTGATTGACTTATTTCACTCAGTATAATGTCCAACAAGTTCATCAATGTTACGCAGTATTTTGCAGATTCTACGTTATTATTTAGGGTTGCATAGTATTCCATTGTGTGTATGTACCGTAGTTTGGTTATCCTTTCAGTTGATGAACACCTAGGTTGTTTCCATCTTTTGGCTATTGTAAATAGTGCTGCGATGAACATGGGTGTGCATATGTCTGTTCTTTGCCTGGCTTTCACTTCTTTAGGATATATACCTAGTAATGGAATGGCTATGTCAAATGATATTTGTAATTCCAACTTTTTAAGGAATCGCCATACTGCTTTCCACAGTAGTTGTACCATTTTACAGTCCCACCAGCAGTGTATGAGAGTCCCCAATCTCTGCACATCCTCGCCAGCATTTGTTGTATTCTGTCTTGTTGAACTTTGCTACTAGTGCTGGGGCAAAATGGTACCTCATTGTTGTTTTGACCCTAACAACTCTTGATGTTCCCTTGGATGGCGAACGGCTGCTTGGCTGAGACTCGGTGTGTTCTCAGGAAACCCCCATGTCCAGTGCGTGCAGCCCACCTTGGAAGGAGGGAGGCTCTTCTGTCCTTGGCTTCAGGGCTCTTGTGGGTGAGGCCTTTGTGACAGGAGTGGAGTGTGTGACAAGGATTAGACACCTGCCTTCCCCTGGCTGCTCAACTAATTTTGAAAGTGTTTGGTTATCATTACATATACCTCACTTGCCAAAGAGTGCATAGAATGTATGTGTTCAGTTTAACAATGTAATAGTAGAATTGAAACTCATGTAGAAACAATATCTCCTTGTGGCTTAGTACGTAGTTTAAATCCTTCTGGTAGAACACTGCCCTCCCCTGAGTGACTGGGCTTCCTGTGAGGGCTCCTGGGGGCTGGCCCTCGGTGACTGTGGTCTCAGTCAGTGGCAGGAGACACATGGAGGAGTGAGAGGGAGTGCTCCCTACTCGCCGCTCAGGCTCACCCAGGGTGAGGCTGGCAGTGCAGGCTGGCATGTGCAGTGACAACCCCTGTGCCCACCTGCCCCGTAGGTCCTGGCCTGGTGGAGGGAGGCGGCGGCAGTGCAGGTCTATTACCGCCAGCAGGAGGACTGTGCCGTCAGCGAGGCTCGGCGCGCGCTGGATCAGGGTAAGCTAGGACCCCATAGCAAGTTCTGTTCCTAAGAGGATTTTGAAGGATGCAAAACTTCTTAGAATTCCATTTGCTCTACAAGGTCTCCGTCTCCTTCTCCTGGAATTGCTCATGCCGGCCAGTTTATGTCAAAATGGGAGGCCAGGGCTTGAAACCTACAGAGGTTTAAAGAGGACAGCTGGAGTGCTGGAGTTCCAGGGGGTCGGGGGGTAAGGGAGAGCTCAAGACAGCAAGCAGCAAGTTGCCGCCTGAAGCTGCCGCTCTCCAGGGACTGTGAGGTGGACCCCTCCTTAGAGAGGGCAGAGGCCTGTGGCAGGTCCAGGGATTGCCGTGTCCGTTACAGATGGTACACAGATTCTGAGCCAGGGACTTGGAAGACCGGGTGACAAGACACTGTGTTCTCTCAGTAGGTGTGTGGTGTTTACAGCCATTGAACTTGGTCTCAGGCACCCCTGCAGCCTGCGGGTGGGGCTGGGCCTGGAGGAAGAGGAACAAGGTCAAGGCCTCCAGAGATGATATGGCAGAGGGCGACATGCAGGCTTGGGCCATAGCCTGGCTCTGTGACCCTCTGAGCCCAGTTCCTTTCATCTGTGCAATGAGGGGGATAGTACTCACCCCTTAGGGACCTCATGTCCATCTAGAGCAGCAGCCCAAGAAGTGCTTCCACCTAATGCTGAGGGTCAGCTCCAGGCCTGGGACCACCTCCCCTGCACTCCATCAGGCCCTGGAGGGGCCCCGTCTTGGCATCGGTCCTCGACTGTTTTCTCTAAAAGAGACTCCTCTCAAGTCCTGAGAAGAAACAACAAAATGACCAAGTTGAACCAGAGGAAGGCACGCACTCCCCAGTAGAACCTGGTGACCAGACAGAGGCAGGATGCGGCAGCCACCCGCAGGGCCTGGGAGTCCGTGGACTCAGCCGTCAGACCGCTGTGCGCGCCTCTCCTCAAGGGCTTGGTTCTCTCTACTTCTCTGAGGGACCTGTAGTTTCTTTTTTTTTTCTTTCAAAAAATTTTTATTGTGATCTGGGTGAAAGTTTACAGCGCAAATCCATTTTCCTTACAGCGGTTCATATACATTTTGTTTCGTGACATTGACTGCAATTCCCCACAATGTAGCAGCTCTCTTCCCACTTCCTCCTGTAGTTACCTCTTCCCTGTGTCCTTCCCTCCCAGGCCCCCTGGCCTCACGAGCTGTCTCCCTGGGCAAACAGCTGTCTGCCCTTCTCTTCTCCCAGGATTGATTGATTGCTCCGATGAGCGTATCTACCTGATGTAAATGTTCACCCCATAGGCCTGTCTCTTGTTTGGCTGGAAGCCACAGAAGTGAGTTCAGTTCCAGACCTGAAGGGTAACTAGGGGCCATGGTCTCAGGGCTCTCACCTGGCTCCATCAGACCAGCAAACTTGGTTTGGTTTTTATGGTTTTGAGTTTTGTTGCACAGTGTCCTCCACTCTCTGCAGTGGTTGCCAGGCACCCTCCAGTTCTGGTGTTACGGTCGTGTAGGCTGAGGATCACATGGTTTATCAGCCCCTTGGGCTAATTGTTTCCAAGCATTTTTGGTTTTCTTCTTTCTTCTTTGCTCTGAATGAAGAGAGACCCATGTTGCATCTAGATGGCCACTTGCAAGCTTCTAAGACCCCAGCTGCTACTCACCAAAGTAGGATGTAGAATAACATTGGAGTATGTTATGCCAATTGAGTTTGATGTCCCCTGTGACCAGTTGGGAGCCTGCAGGTCCAACTACTCACTCCCTCAAGGTAGCTGGTTGTGGCCAAGAAGTTACCACAATCTTGTCCCTTACAGCACATATAGATATGCTTATAGAAATATCGTCTGCCAACCCATACGTGATCATGGGCACACTCCCCCCTGCCTAGGCATGCCCGATTGTTCAGCCTGTCTACCCATCTCCCCACCCGTAGGTCAATGCTTGCCATCGGAGCTGTAGTTTCCTCTCTTGTAAAACGGGGCCACCCCTTCCTCCTCCCCCAAGCTTCAGCTCCACTGCAGGCCCCTCCAGCTCCCTCAGATCGAGGCGGTTCCCCCTTCTCGTCCCGATGTGTGTAGCTCTGCAGGGGTCCCTGGCTCCACCGTGGCGGCTGTGCACAGACCCTCGGCTCTGAGCGGCTCTGGCTCCGGGCTGAGTGCGTCATGCAGGTGGTCACAGACAGTGGCCAGCTCAGTCCTTCCAGGGCAGCCAGTCCCGTGGGTTGCTGGACAGGCCAGCCCTGCCCCTGTTCAGCCCTCTGCACTCTCTGAACTCACTGTCACACAGTTGTTCATGAAACTCTACTACAAACTCTGCTTGGCTCTGCCCTAGGCTGTGTCCAGACTGTGTTTCGGCGCTGGCGGGATCGCAGCCAGAGCGTGGCCCGGCAGAGGGTGCAGCTGGAGAGGGCAGCCCGGCATCACCAGTGCCAGCTCCTGAGGGGGGCAGTGGTGCAGTGGAAGGCCTACCATCTGGGGTGTATCAGGGACACGGTGAGGTGCTGGCAGCAACTCTCCAAGTGCCCCCCGCGCGGCAGGGGCATCCGGGCCGGAGGCCAGCTCCCAGGAAGAACCCAGCAGCTCCGGTGGGTGCTGGGTGGCTCGGGGTACCATGGGAACAAGGCTCCTGAGCCTTTCTGGGCGTTGAGTGAAGGGTGTGGATGGCCAGCCTCAGAACCGAGTCTCTCTCAGGAGGAACATGGCACAGCAGAGAAGTTGGGTGTCCCCTGGAACTTCAGGGTGTTGGACCTACAAGGTCATCTAGACCCCCTGCCTGGTCACAAGGCCCTGGCGTCATCAAAGACACCTACTGAAGGGAGGCCCGCCCCCCCCCCCCGGGGCGTCTGGCTCTGCAGCTGCCCTGGGTGGTTAGGTCGACACCCCGTGCAGTTGTGTGACTCACCACCCCCATGCTCCTTTCTCCCCCCAGCTCCTGCAGAGGCAAGGGGCCTGGCTCCTGGCCCAAAGGCTTGGCCGGTCCTGCTTCCGTCACTGGAGACGGCAGGTGGGTTCTGTCAAGTTCCCTTTCCCTCCACTCTGCCTCCCATCAGCTCCTCAGCCCGCACCCCTAGCTCAGTGTTTCTGGGGCTGCCACCCCTGCACCTCAGCCTTCTACCTGTGACCTGTATAAAGTTGAGTCACCTTGAGGCCCTGTTTGCATAGCATCTAGTTCAAAAATACAGCCATGTAGTATCAAAAATTCCAAAGAAATGCATTTTAAGTCTGCTTATGTCCTGACAAAATACCCGGAGGGACCACACCCCTTGTGTTGAGCCGAATGTGCTCAGATCCATGCGTCCGTCCTTCTCCGGGTGCACAGAGCCACTCAGCCTGTCCTCATCCTTGCCCGGCTCCCACCCACCCCTCTGTGAGCCCGGCACCAGCTGCCTTACCCTCCTCATCCCACTGACCAGCCCCCGCCCACCGGGGAGGGGGTCATGGCCCTTTCTGGTGGAGGGAGGGAGAAGCAGACTGGGGTCAGAGAATGTTGAGTGCCGGCCAAGGGGGTGGCGTAGACAGCCTCCCTGAAGAGGTGACACTCAGACCATCAAGTCTGGCTCGTCTGGTTTTGCCCCTTTACTCATGGCCCGCCCGCCAGCCAGGCAAGGAGAGGCCGGCAGTGCTGCAGGCTGATACTTGACCACGTATCCTAGTCGGCCTGTGAGGCAGGCAGGGCCTTGGGGACAAAGGTCACTGTGCCACGTCCTCCACCCCGCCTTCGGGGCCTCTTTGTGTCTTGCTTACACACCCCCTCACCCCATTTCTCACAGAAAGTTATGGTCCAGGTCTCGGCACTCCTTGCTCTTCTGGTCTCTGGCTGTTCCATGAATTGCCCTCCCACCCCTCCTCGTGGCCACTCTGCCTGACCGGCAACTACCCTGTCGTAGTCTGCATGTGGTGTTCTTACCCGTGTCACTCCAGGCTGTCATGGCCCACACAGTACCACCGGGACTGTTGGTCACGGGTCTCTGGGTTGACCTGGTGGTGGATCACGTGCTAAAATCATGAAAACAAACCCACCACCGTCGAGTCAGTTCAACTCATAGCGACCCCTCCTTGGGTTTCTGAGGCAGTATCTCTACGGAAGTAGATTGCCCAACCTTCCTTCCGAGGAGTGGCTGGTGGGTTTGAACCGCCAGCTTTCTGGTGAGCAGTCAAGTGCCTTAGGCACTACGCCACCAGAGCCCCTAGGGACCTGGGAGGTCTCAGCTGATCCCGCCCAGGAGGGTGAGCCAGGGCCGGGTCCTCACAGCATGTGGGGGGCTCCGGGTGGAGCCTCTGCAGGTGCAGGCAGAAGCTGCGGGTCTCGAAGCCCAGCTCCGAAGTGCCCCTGCGTCACTTCCTGGGGTCACAGGGCCCGCTCAAATGCCAAGGGAGGAAGACACCCTACCTCTGATAGGGGTGGCGTCCCTGGAAACAGTCCATCCCACCAGCTCCCATAGAAGCTCCCTGCTCCTGCCCCCCGCCCCAGTCGCCCGCTGACCCTGCCAGTGCCGGGGGTTTGGTTCCGACCCATGACGACCTCATGTGTCAGAGTGGAACTGGGCTCTGTGGAGTTTTCAGGGGCTGAGTTTTTGGAAACGGGTCGCCAGGCCTTTCTTCCACGTTGCCTCAGCCTCTCAGTCAGCCCAGCAGGGTCACCTTCTGCACCACCCGGCATCTCTCGCTAACTAGTGGGGCCTCTGAAAACGTGGCTTGTGGGTCCTATTCCAGGAACCCTTCCCTCAGGACCAGGCTAAGCTAGGTGTCCCTCCTTGGGGCTCTTGTCACAGGGCTTCCGTGTCCTGTGCTGATTTGGCCATTGTCCTGCCTCCAAGAGACTGTGCCCCCCCCCCCATCAGAGCCCAGGCTTGGTCCCCTCGATGTCTCAGCCTGGCATGCTCAGAAGGAACTGAGTGGGGTGCCTGGCAACTTTCAGATGATGCCACCCAGGACTGCCAGGTGGTTCTGGCAGGGGGGATCTCAAGGGGGTCTGCTGGACAGTGAAGGCCCGAGGGTCAGCCTCGCTTTCCCCTGGGACAGTCTCTCCGAGACCTGCCCTCCTCCCTGTCTGCCTGCCTGTTCACGTGGGCATCCGGCCTGGCCTGGCCTGCTCCACCTGCCATCCCTGAGTGCTTCTGCGCAGGCCTTCAGCCGCGCCCCCCCCCCCCGAGCCCCTCTCTCAATCCCTCTGCCCACAGCTGGCAACCGTGAGGGGGGAGCAGCGGTCCACGGCGCGGGCCCTGTGGTTCTGGTCCTTGTCACTGCAGGCAAAGGTAATCGGGGCAGGATCTCTGGGGGCAGACTTTCAGCACCGAGCCCGGGGGGGGGGCTCACCTCTACTGTCCTTGGAGGCCTGGGGCGCCTGGCGGGACTTTGTGCTGGAAAGGAGGAGAAAGAAGGCGCGGCTGGAGCGGGCGACGCAGGCCCACCACCAGCGGCTCCTGCAGGAGGGCACCGCCCGCCTCCTGCGGTTCTCGGCCGCCGCGAAGGCCGCCCGGCAGCAGCTGCGCGCCCAGGAGCAGGCCCAGGTAGGCAGCGGACTCCCACCTTTCGCGGGAGGCGGGAGGCGGTGCACGCAGCCAGCAGCCCCTGACTCTGGCCCGTCGGCAGGCGGCCCGCAGCCTCCACCGCACCGTCCGCCACTGTGCCATGCGCTGGAAGCAGAAGGTGCTGGGCCCAGCCAGGGAGCCCCTGGCCCCTGCACCCAACACACCCAGCAGGAGAGTGACGTTCGAAGTCCCCCTTCTCAGCCCTGTTGCTGCTGGGGCTGGGGACACAGCCCTAGAGACCAAGAGGCCAGGAGCAAGGCCCGAGCGAGTTCTGGGCAGCTTGGCCCTGGCTGCTGGGGACGCCCCGCTCCTGGAGCTGTGAGTAGCCTCAGCCGCCGCGTGTATCTTGGGCAGAAGCACTGGCTGCGGGAGGGAGGGCCACTGGGCCCCGAGTGGACAGCACCGGCCAGTCACGGCCCCTTGCCACAGCGATGCGGCTCAGGCCCACCTTCCTCTCTGCATTACCTCTGCCCTGTGAGGGCTCAGGGAGATGGTGGAGTGAGATTTCCGACCTTCCTTTCCTCCTCTTCCTTCCAAAGCTCAGGAGATATGTGTCCCTTTCTCTCCGATGCCTTCCCGCCCCCTTCCCAAAGTGATACAAGGAGTTGACAGAAGGAGCCGGCAGTACCCACCTTTCCTGCCCAAACTGCCAGTCTTCCCGCTTCTTGTGCAGCCTAAGATAGGCTCTCTGTCCCCACAGTGAGATCTGGAACCTGCCCTGTGTCCACCTCCCTGATGGTCTCCCCAACTGTACACCCACCTACCCCTCACCAGGACGAGCGTCAGCTCCCCAAGTGGCCAGAGCCACCGGCAGGTGCCTCGGGTCTCGGGGCGAGCCTCCTGGCCTTGTGGCTCCCCCGCCGCAGTCCACCTCAGACGAGAGCCCTAGTGTCTCGGGCGGTTTCCTCTTGCAGCTGCTGGGCCAGGTGGTTGTAGAGACCGGCCGAGCCACTGCAGAGACGCAGGCCACGAACTGCCGAAGGATCGTCCGGCCCAGCTTCCTTTGGGACCTGGTGCCAGGGCCGTTCCTTCTCTGGCCTTCAGTCTCTCAGAAAGTGGAGGGGGTTGGACTCGATGACCTCGACCCCACAGAGATTTCGATCTCAGTCCCCCCCTCCCCAGCCCGTCAGCCTACAGGAACAGCCCCGTGTATCTTCCCAGGAACGCTGCCCGCTTGGCAAGGAAGCAGCCCCGACGCCCCAACTTTGTGCTGGAGCCAGATCAGAGCCAGAGGTATCTTGGGTGTGGACCCCTTGGGGCACGGGGGTAGGTGAGGGGGTCCTGAGCCTCCCCCAAAGCAGCTGGAACCTCTGAGGCCTGTTTTGGGATGGGGAGGGCCCTTTCCTCCCTGCTCCTCAGGCAGGAAGGGTTCTTAGTCCCCAGGGAGGGTACCTCGCCCTGACCAGGCTCCTGCCTTCCATCTGCTCAGGGCTGAGAAGGCACGGGAGTGTGGCCTAGGCATGGCCCAGCCAGCCAGCGGTTCCTTGCCAAAGCCTTTCCTGGCGGAAGCCCAGACAGCCCCGGCCCCACACAGCACCTTGCCCCGACTCAGGGCCCTGCCAAGGCCCCCTGGCCCAAAGCTGCCCCCCACGGCAAGTGCAGGCCCGCAGCCGGTGGTGCTGCCGCCGTCTCCCTTCACGCCGTGTGGGGCGGAGACAGCCGGCGGGGTAAGTGACTGCTCGCCTGGGCCACCCGCCTTTGCGCGGGCCCTCAGTGCTCTTGGTACTCGGCACTGGGGCGCAGCTGTGCTGACAGTTTCTGGGACGCCGTGGCTGGGGAGGCCGTGCATCCGTTCACAGGAAGGCGCATTGTGCACCCAGGCCCCAGGAGCCGGTGAGGCCCCGGCCCTCAGGCGCTGAGAGTCTAGAGAGGAAATCCCGCCTCGCAGACAGGCGCAGAGACGGCAGACCGCGCAGCCTCAGGCCGGGCCGGAGGGCGGAGTGTAAGAACAGGGGTGCCGGCAGCTGGGCACGAGCGGGGCGCCCCACGGCTGTTCTTCACTCTCGGTGGCGGCTGGTACGGGGTGCAGGTTTGCGGCTGTGGTGGCTGTAGAGAGGGGACAAGTCGACAGGTCCTCTCGGGGGAAGACGAGGGGGGCTGGTGCTGGTGGAGAGCCTGGGGGGCAGGAATCGAGCTGGCCTCCCCGGTTTCTGTCTCAAATATTAGGGTGAACGGTGAGCACTTCCACTGAAGGAGGGAAATGGGGGGCGGGTTGGCGGAAGCAGGAGGAGTGTTTCAAACCTGTCAGATGTGAGAAAGCAGGTGCCGGGACT
>NW_006922007.1:1726889-1728406 GCF_000298275.1 Orycteropus afer afer
AGTTGTGGGAGGGAATGGAGGGAGAGGCCCAGATAGGGGGCTGGAGTGGGGTGTGAGGTCGAGAGGGTTTGGTTTTGTGTGCTGACCCCAGGGTGGGAGTGACGGGGGCCAGTCACCAGAGGAAAGAAGGGAAGCCAGGGCAGGCTTGTGGTTGGACAACTGTGAACAGGTGCGTCTGCCCGCCCTGCTCACGGCACCGCGGCCCGGCCAGGTGGGGGGAGGCAGAGGAGCCCCGCCCGAAGCAGCTGCTCTGAGCAGTGCTAAGCCAGCTCCTGGGGGAGCGGGGTGGGGTGCCCCGGAAGTTCAGCCTCCTGCACCCCACCCTCAGTGATGGGCAGAGGCTTGAGGGCGGGGTCTGTCAGTGTTCTTCCTTCCTCCACAGGTATCAGCAGGGCGTCAGCCCCAGGCAACCCCCTCCCTGGCTGGTGCCCACAACCCCCATCTGCTCTTCCCTGGCGACTTCACAGGCACCAGGGCCCACCCTGGGCTTAGCTCTGAAGCAGCAGGTCTGAGACCTGGCCGTGCAGTGGGCACCAGCAGCTCCGGGGGAGGGGGAGGGCTGTGTCTGCCACCCCTGTGTCCACCTTGTTCCCAGAAGGAAAGGGGAAGAGTGTCAGCATCAAATTCATTCTCCCCTCATGCCCACAGGCGACATTGAACTTGAAATTGAACTTGAGGGGATCCGCCAGCAGTTACAGCACTACCAGACCACCAAGCAGAACCTCTGGTGAGACCCGCAGGCGCCCTTCCCGACAGCACTCAGCCAGGAGTTGGGGGGTGGGGAACCTGAGGTGCGCTGTCCGGAAACCCGCTTGCTGTGGCAGCCTTGCGGAAGCCAGTGATTCGGAAGCCGGGGCTGGCAGCTCTCACAGGGAGGACGGACGAAGCGCGTCATGGGGTCACGTGCCAGGCAGAGGTGAAGTGAGCACAGGCATGAAGCTCGGGGACCAGGCCTGGCGACTGGCGAGATGCCGCAGCAGCAGCCTCAGGACACTTTAGGGGCCTGCACTGTCCCGACTCGCTGCCTCCCGGGGAGACGAGGAGGGCAATTTCACATGAGCGCCCAGGGGAAGATGGGGAAGGCTGGAGGAGGGGCAGGGGTGGCCTACCTCAAGACAGGGGCCCCGTACCCGCCACTGCACCTGGTGGGCAACAGGTCTCAACCCCTCAGGTCCTGTCAGCGGCAGGCGGGCAGCCTGCGCAGGTGGCTGGAGCTGAGCCGGGAGGAGCCCAGGCCCGGGGACCAGGAAGCAGAGCGTCAGGTGCAGAAGGAGCTGGAGGAGGTGAGGCTACCGTGCCCCCAGCAGCCCCGGGAGGGCCCGGGCTGCGCACCCACTCCGCCAGCCACCCCTCTGCCCACAGGTGGAGGCGCAGCTCCAGTGCCTGGCGGCCGAGATCCAGGCCCAGCGCCGGCCCGTTGCTGCCTGCCTTGCCCGGGTCCGGGCCCTGCAGCAGGCCCTCCGCTAGCGTCCTGGCCTCCAGAGGGCACCTGCTGGGCTGCGTGGGAGGCTCAGGCC
>NW_006922007.1:1729371-1750397 GCF_000298275.1 Orycteropus afer afer
GGGTCTGTCTGCGTGTCTGGGGAGGAGGGGACAATGGTAGTGGGCATGACAGGGGCTCTGCTCGCCCCACTTGTGAGGGCAAGAACCTCTCGTTTCCATCTCTGGGACAGGTGGGAACAGTCATTCAGGTCCTACCTGCCAGACTCCACATGGCCCTGAGACGGCCCCTCACCTGGACACCCTGTGGGTTTCCCATGTACAAGACCCTCGTGTTTTCCTCCTCTTGGAAACGATTCCTCAGCAGCCACAGCCAGGACGGGCTCTAAAGGGAGCCCAGAGCCTCCCCAAAGCGGATTTTTTGTCCTGCTTTCAGCTCGAAGTTGAAATCCTTGGGGGCCTCGAAGATGAGCACGATGGTGGAGCCCAGGTTGAACTCGCCCAGGTGCTCGCCCTTGCGCATGGGGACGCCCTCCTTGTTGGCGTGCGTGACGAAGCTGAAGTCATTGTAGGAGCCCTTGCTGTACCGCGGGCTGTTTGTGTGCAGGTCCTGGGGGTAGGAAGGAGTTGGGGGGAGGCCAGGATCAAAGAGGGCCCAGCCACAGCGCTCAGTGAGGGGGGACGGCACTAGAGGCACAGGGCCCCCATAACGTGGTATGTCTGGGGCTGGAAGCCAGCTGAAGGAGTCCTTCTCTGCTGTCAGCGGGGCTTCTGGGCCCACCTCTGCTGCTTGTGCCTACCGGTAGCCAACCAACCCAGCTCAGAAGGGAGGTGGGGCACAGGCAGGGGGCCCTGGTCTACCCAGTCACTTAGCAGTCCCTGATGTGGGCCAGGCCCAGGAGGGACACGGAGAAACCAGCTCCCCACTCTTCTCCAGCATGACTGGTGCTCCAAGACCAGCACTCATGGGAGCAGGTGGCCAATCACAAAATGACACCAAAAAAGGCAGGGCAGGCAGGTAGCTGGCCTCAGCGCTGGCTTTTCACAGGTTTACCCTGCCATCAACACAACCCTTCCCAAGTTCAAGAGCTCTCTTCCGGTTCCCTCCTCGCTCTCAGTTTTGACCACATTTACTGGCAGGAGAATGCTAATGAGAAGAACATTCTTTGCCTCCACCTCGCCAGCACCCCGAGACAGGCCATAAAGGCCAGGGCGGGAGGGGGTGCCCACCCCTCCTGGGGTTTACCGTCCCAGCAGATCCTGTTCCTCAAGGCAAGGGACCCAGCCCTCGGGCTTCAGTGGGGCCTGGGTTCTGCTTACCCGGTCAAAGTAGATGCGGATGGAGCCCACATTGGTGGCCCCCACAGCCGTCAGCGAGAAGAAGCCATGTTTCCAGTCCCCGGTCAGAACCACCCGCTCATTGTGGCAGAAAAGCTCCTTGATCCAGCGGGCCATACCAGGGTTCACCGACATTAGGGAGCCTGTGGGGGAAACCAGAGTGTCTGCTTAGCACAGCCTAAGGCCCAGGATCATTTCAGATCCAGAACTGGGTCCCCACCTCCCCACATCGGCAGCTCCAGTGACTCACCCAGGGCACCTGACGCCCGAGCAGCGAGGAACTGCAAATCTGGAGCCTGCGGCCCCGGCCCTGGATGCTGAGGGCCTCTCTCTGAAGCCCATGGGCCTGCTGCACCCATCACTCTGCAGCTCTCCTCCCCAAACAGCCTCTGTGGGCCCTGGGCCTACCTGGGAAGTGGCGCCGGTGGGAAACAGTCCAGTCGGTGGGGGAGTGGAAGCAGTGGTAGTCCCCAGGGGCCAGGTAAATGACACAGTGGTAAAGCTCGTTCCCGTCCCTGGTGACCAACTGGTTCTTGAAGGAGCGGCAGGCAGTGGCTAGGGACAGACACGAGGGTC
This sequence comes from Orycteropus afer afer, assembly GCF_000298275.1. Taxonomy (NCBI): domain Eukaryota; kingdom Metazoa; phylum Chordata; class Mammalia; order Tubulidentata; family Orycteropodidae; genus Orycteropus; species Orycteropus afer. The sequence goes on from NW_006922007.1 coordinate 1,731,163, forward strand.
AGGGGCCAGCCTGGCACAGGCTCTCAGACGAGGCCCTCGTCCAGCCAGCCAGCCACAAGCACCCATTCGCAACTGCAGGCCATCTGCGGCTGACTCAGGCAGGGGCCTGGATCTTTGGTTGGAATAGCCCTGGTCTGGTCCCAGCCCTTGTTTCCCTCCCCCTGCCCCTAATCTCAGCAGGACACCCCAGTTCTGGCCAGTGACGACCCACCTGGTGGGAAGGGCAGGTCCTCTGTGCAGGTGCGTGGGCCCAGGAACGACTCCAGGGAGTACGTGACCCCCTTCACCTGCTCCACCTCACAGTTCTTCACCTGCCCAAAGTTGAGGATCTTTCCATCTGATGGGCTGATCTGGAAGGGCAAGGAGGGAGGCTGGCTGCCAGGGAGGCCCTCTCAGGAAGACGGCCCACCTTGTTCAGTGAGTGCACGCCCCCAAGCTGTGCCCTCTCAGACATGGCTCGGCCTCCCTGCAGAGCCACGTGCCCGCCAGGCCACAGCCAGCCTGTGCGTTCGCGGGTCTTGTTCCCCAGGCACGGGCAAGAGGCCGTGTGTTGCCCGAGGGAGGAAGGGGCCTCACCACACTGTGCAGGCCGCACACGGGCCGAGCCTGTGGCTTCAGCTTGCGTCGGAAGAACTCGCTGAGATTGCGGTAGTGGTGCAGGTCCTCCACGGCCGCCTCCTTCATGTTCACGCCGAACGTCCAGATGTACAGGCTGTAGACAGGCCTGCGCAGCCAGTGCGGCAGCTCCACCTGGTTGAGGCGGCCCCAGGCCCGTGACAGCAAGCGCGTTGGCACCGACTTGTATAAGGCCACCTGCAGGCCACAGGGCGGGGAAATCGGAGGTCAGTGCGTGGCCGTCCCAGCTCCACATCCAGCACCAGCCCCCAGGCTTTCCCACCAGATCCAGGTCAGGTCCAGAGGGCCCGCCCTGTAGGAGAGAGCATGGCGCCCAAATGGTCACCATAGTGCCCCGAGGTGGGTTTGTGATGTGGCTGTTTCTCACTAGGAACCAGACTGAGGGTGCCAGACTCTCTCACACACATCAGTAGACGGCCAAGGTAGATGTTTGTTAATGCACAACTCGGCGACAAGCTGGGATCTCTGTCATCTCATGCAAAGGTCTAACAGCATCGGCCTGCCCGTGGCAGGGAGACTGACCTGCACAACCTCACCTCCAGGGTGGGGAGGACAGAAAGGATCCGACAGTAGCCAAAGAGAGGTGGTGGCATCTGCCTTGTCACAGGCCACTCCCATAGCCCAGACCACAAGCAGGAGGCCCCTGGCACAGGACACAAACCAGCCCAGAACGTGTGACCCTCTGCCTGAACAGGAGGCAGGAAAGCACCCCTAACCAACAGACGCTGATCAGCCGGCACTGTCTTCTGGGATCGAGGTTCAGACACAGGCTTCCCTGGCCCTACAGATCCAGCCAGCACTCTGAGGTCCGGGGGCACCCAGTGTAAGGAGCCTGACATGTTAGGGTCTTGTCCTGTGACCGCCGTATCCAGAGGTCAGAGCCGTCTGCACAAGAGGCCCCTCCCAAGACAGGGAAGGGAATCGGCCCCTGGGACCCCTGTGCCAAGCTCTCAGGGTGGGAGCCCGGAGCAGCTTAGAAGAGGCGATAGCCTCGGGATGGGCACCAGGTCCTCCCTCAGGGCCAGGCGCCCAGCAAGGGGAGCCTCTTCAACCTCGGGGGCTGCCATAGCAGGAGCCTCCTTGGATTGGCTGCTGCTGTCGAAACCAAGGCACCAACTCCCCAAGGTTCTGAAGTAATTTCATTCCAACTTTAAATACCTCTGTGCAGGATTGAATCAGTGGCTCCCAGAGAATTGCTCCTACCTCTCCCAGCTGCCACCACCAACCCACCTGGGGCAGCCCAGGGCTGCCTTGCAACCCCCACCGCTCGCGGGCACAGGCTGAAGCCTGGTCTCACGCCCCCAGTGTCCCTTACTACCCTTGAGCTCTCAAGCCCTACGACACCCACTGTGGCTACCCAACAGCCCAGGAGCAGGCTTTCCTCCTTGGGGGGCTGCCAACCCAGGCAGCCACGGTGCACAGGAGGAGCCCACTTCCCTTCTGCCCACCCCACCCCCTCAGGTATCCTCCCTTAGGGCCCGGGCAGGCTCTGCCCTCTTGAATTATCCTGAACTCTTCTCAGAACTGCCTCCTAAGATTTCTTCTGCCTGAACACAGAAAACTGGGGACAGACACCGTTTTCTGAATTCCCAGTGTGGGTTCTGGAAGAGCCCCAAAAGGCACAGCTGAGACAGGCAGGAGACAGGCAGCCATCAAGCCTTGACAGGCACCATCTGCAGTGGCAGCTGGACAAGCGAGGTGGGGTCCTGCCGCCCCCTACAGCCTGCCAACCATCCTGCCTTCTCTGCCGAGGCTGGTTTGGCCTTCAGGAGCACACGGGGGGCTCGGCCCCACAGGCCTCCCTCCGCCTCTAACTCTGCCCGCTCTGTTCCTTCTCGGCTATCTCCTGCACCCCAACCTCCGGCCCAACCTCCGGCCGGGCCACAGTGCCACACACACACTTACCCTGCTCACGGGCCTCCATCCCACCCGGCTGAGCGGCCTAAGGGCGCCGAAGGGCAGCAGGTAGTAGAGGACGGCGAGGGGCCACCAGCGCAGTCTCAGGGCGGGTCTGGACATACAGCTCAACTGCCCCAGCCTCCGCCTCAGGGCCAGCTGGGGGAGCTGCAACCTGCAGGACAGCGCAGGCACAAGTCAGTCACCAGGGTCACCCGACCCCACTCTGCAGTGTCCCTCCTGCCCACCCCCCACCCCCGTAGCTGCCGACGCACGTGGGTCCACAGGCAAGCCTCCCTGTGATCCAGTGGCGGAGTCGGGGAGCCCCCCCCGCCCCCCCCTGTGAGGCAGAGCTGACTGCCTGCCTGTAGCAAGCTCACGGCCCAGTGTCTCCTGCAGTCAGCCCGCTGGGAGGCAGGGGCAGCTGAGAGCAGAGGGCTCCCAGGAAGACAGCAAGAAACTGGGGCGAGCAACTCCCCCTCTCCTCGCCCCCAGCTCCCAGCAGAGGGAGGGGAGCCCAGGAGCCAGCCGTGCACACGGGAAACAGCCCAAGCACTCACAGCACAGCACAGGACACTATAACCCCAGTTGGCCAGGCCACCATTTTGCTGAACCTTTTGCTCCCATCCCCTTACAGGGCCTGGAAAGATCTCTGCCCCGTTCCAGGTCTTGTTTCCTCATCTGCTAAATAAAGGCAGTGCGCCAAACAAGATCTCAAAGGAAAACACAGTGCTGACAGCAGAGAGCCGGCTCGGGCTCCATCCATCTGTGGGCCTTTCCACGATCGATCGGAAGGCTCCTCAATGGCCCCTTCTCCAGCCCTGTACTCAGGCCACCTCCCCACCCTCCTGAGGCCACACTCCCGGTCTAGGTCCTTCCTCTCAGCACAGGTGGGTGGGCCTTGTCCAGGCCCCAGCAGCTCCAGGTTAGTGCGTTCTGCTCAAGCTCACCCTCGCGTCCCTTCCCCACACCCTCGGCCTCCTAATGCAGAACCAGGAGGCCCGAAGCCTCCTGTCGCACTATGCCCCCTCCAGCCACGGAGACCACCATGCCCCCCGCTCTGAGGCTGCCCTGGGTCTGTTTCCTCATCTTCAAAGCAACCGCATCAACTGGATAGTCTAAGGGTCCCGTCTGGGACGCACTGTTCTCCGGGGAGGCTGCTGTGTCCGGTGTCCCGGTGGTTGAACAAACGAGGAAACAAAGACTCACCTCAGCTGACAGTAACACACAGGCCTCTGGCCCGGTGCCCCCGCCCAGCCAAGGCCAGGGGCTCCACGCTCCGGAGGGCGGCCTGCGAGGCCACAGGCCAGCCAGCCTCCCTGCTTTCACCCCTTCCTTTCCATCCACCCATTTTATTTTCAAAAGGTGCGGGAAGGTGGCAGAGGCCAAGGCAAGACAGAGATACAGCCGCCCTCCCTACAGATCTGCAGAAGCCGGGGACCAATCTCCGAGGCCCGGCACCCTCCCTAGGCCAGCCGGGGGCGCAGACGCTGGGAGCAGCCCTGCTAAGGCCCCGGGGCGGGGCAGAGGCAGAGCCCCGGGCCTCGCCGGCCCCACGCACACGGTACCTGAAGCGGGCTCGCCGACTCAGGCCCGCGGGGCCGGGCCCCTCGAGCCGCGGGGGCTGGTCCGCCGGCGCCCGGCCGTCGGTGCCGCCGCGGGGACGCCGGCCGTGCACGCGGACCCTCCGGAGGCCGAGCCGGGGCCCAGGGGGGTTAGCACGCAGCCGGCAGCATCTCACCATTTCGCCGCGCGGAGCTCCGGTCCTCGCCGCGCCTCTGACTGACACATCGCGGCGGCGGGGCGGCGCCAGGCGCGCGCCTTTGTTTCTCCTCCTTCCTCCCTGCCCCCCACGCCGCCGGCGCTCCGCGCGCTCGCTGCTCGGCTCGGCCTGCGGCGGCGTCCCGGCTCCGCTCGTCTCGGGGGCTCCCAGGTGCGGGCTGGAGGGTCGCCGCTATTACGGACAGACGGCACCGGGTCAGCGCCCGCTCCGGCAGCCCGCGCGGAAGGCCCTGCACACCCTTCGTCCGTCCCCAGGGCTGGCGGCCGCCACGAGCAGGCAGGTGGGCCGGAGGCCCCGGGCAGCGGGAATCCGACCCGCGCTCGGACCCACAGGGGCAGCGTCGGCCTGTCTGGGCTGGAGGCTGGGCCCTCCCTCGCCGGGACCTGACCCGTTTTCGACTGAGGTTGCAAGGCAACACCTGAATGGGAGGCTCCCGGGGCCGGGGCCGCTCTGCGGGGCTCTCTCCTCCGCAGCTGCCGCCCCTCCTCCCATGGACCTCACTGCCTGCAGGTCTCCGAAGATGGGGACCTGGGCCGACTGCAAAGCCTGGGAGGCAGGAGGGAGGGCCAGAAACGAGGCCCAAGGCAGCTGCTCCCCTCACTGCCCAGCTTTTCTTCAATAAAGCACTTTGGCCCGGGGCCCTGCCAGGCCATCTGCGAGGACACACCCAGCCCACACAGCGCTTTCTGCCGCAGTCCACAGATAACAGGAGGGAGAAGAGCAAACATTCCACGGGACTCACTAGCTCAGCCCCGGGTAAGCAGGCCCCCTTGACAGGACATGGGCTGAGGGAGCCGCCCCGCTGGCCTCCAATCCCAGAGCAGCCCCGGCAGGGGGCAGGCAGCTGCAGCCATCTTTAGATGAAGAGATGTGGCCCCAAGAGCTACCGCCCGAGGCAGAGAAGACTCGGTGTCAGAGCCTAGTGGAGGCCCACGCTGAGCCGCCTGCATGGCCGACTCTCACCCTGGTAAACTCTCTTCAGCCACCGAGGGGAACACTGCCCAGCCTGGCACGTGCCTGAGAGATGCACTGGAACCCTGAGTATGTGAGAGGCCTCTGGGCACCAGGACACTAATGTTAACTGAGAGGTGGACAGGAACGTGGTCTGTTTAGATCCCTCCACTTAAGCTCACCTTCCCACTCGATTCAGGTGGCCACACCCAGCACACAGAACCACCCGTCAGCCTCCTCCCTCAAGAAGACGCTGGCACCAAGGGATGAGCAGACACAAGAGCCCCCTCCTGTCCCCAGGGGTCAGGCCCAGGCCCACTGGACACCCCACTCCTGCTCTTAGGCCCACGTGGAGCTTGCCCACTAACCTCAAACAGTCACGCTGCCCTCATTGGACCAGCTCTCTACCTAGCACCCCCACCTGGCCTACCGGCCCACCAGGCTCCACGGTGGACTCCCGCTACACCTCCGGGCGGGTCCGTATCTACAGGGAAACAGGCTCAGAGGGTCCCAAGCAGCAGCCAGGGCTGAGTCTGGAGCTTGGCTCCTTCCCTATTGTAGAGCTCAAACTGAGCATGTACAGGACTCAGGGCAGGAAGTGGGGGCCTTGTGGGCTCAGGGGAGGGGGGGTGCACGTAATGCACCCGGTAGACAGGCATATTCAGGAGACCTCAGAGCACAGACAAGAGAGTCCACAGACAAACCTAGTCTAGCCCCAAACACTGGGTTCTCAAAGCAGCTTCCTGTGTGAACCTAAGCATTTGCTGCTCCCAGAGCCAGCGCTGCAAGTGTCCTGTCAGGCCTTCAGCCTTCGCTCTTCCTCACTGCTGTGGACCCAGAACCCACCAAGCCCACTCCAGACCAGCCCTCCAAGAAGCTCCCTAAGGAGCTGTCTTCCGGGAGAGACACCAAGCACTGCTGAGGGGCTGCGCCGGGCCCCACCGACACTGGGCCCTGGCGAGCCTCTGGGCTCCGCAGGCAGGACCAGACAAAGGGCCCGAGCCCTCAGGTCCCGTCTCCATCACGCTCTTCCTCTTTTTCTAAAACAAGACACTAAGACCTGAGTGTACACATTATTCCCAAACACAGCCCTTGGGCACAAAAGGTTCCCAGGGAGCAGACATGAATCCCGCCATCTCACCAGGAAGCGGCCCTCACGTTATCCGGCTGGAACTGCAGGCTTGGAAGGAGGGGAGAAAGTCCCCACGGTTACTGTTTCCTCCCTTCCTCGGCCAGCAGCGCACAACCACCCACTTCAGAGGCCCGCATGCCCTTCGACGGCCATTACCCAAGACCCAAGCTGGAGAGTTCTCCAGCCCTGGGTCTGAGTGGGACTGGGGGACTCAGGCCCCAGAGGAAGACCCTGAAAGGAGGTGTCAGTAAGGGGAAGGGCTGATACCTTCCCTCCCTGTGGGGAGTCAAGGACACCTCGAGGAGGCGAGTTTCAGACTGTGAGCAGCAGGATTTTAAAGGCCAGCAGAGAACACAGAGCGACTTCGTGGTGGGGGTAGGGGGAATGTGTTCACTGCCGCCATCCTGGCTGCCCCCCAAAAGCCTTGGCCAGCCCCAGGCTCTAAGTCTCGGCTTCTTCATTTGTAAATGGAAGGGCTATTACTCTCACCTACCCATCCCCCTACCTCGCCATCCCCAGGCTCAGATCACAGAGCCCAGAGTTCCTCACTTCTGCTCGGAGGGAAACCTCCAACCTCACCGCCTCGCCTCCTCACCTCAGTCTCCACACCTCACCTCTTTCCAAAAAGGCAAGCCCACTGAAAAGATGGAAAGAACAGAGGAGCTCAAAGTGCGGGGGCAGCGGGTACCGGGTAATGAGCGCACAGCAGCCTGATGGGACCACTTGGGAGGGATCACCTTGGTCAGGACATGCTGTTCTGAGGGTTCACACCTGAGCAGCACTGCAGTGTCTCTGCCTACCCCTCACGGCCTGGCGCGAAGGCAACATGATCCCCCTACGTTGCAGTGGAACATTCCAACTGAAGGCAGAGCAGTTACGGGGGGGGGGGGGGGGGCGGCGCTCCTGCCCTGGGTCCCCCGAAGCTTGCCCGACTGGGTTTGAACTTCAGCAAGGCAGGAAAGGCATCAAGGGGGGCGAGGAGACTTTCCGTCCCCCGCCTCCCTGAGCCTCGATGCCAGAAACCACTTAAGAATCTGCTCCTGTTCCCTGAGGGGTAACCTTGCCAGGTAGCAGCACACCCCTTCTGAAGCCTCCCAGAGCCCTCCAGTGCCCCCGTATCGCCTGCACAGGCCACCCTGAGACACACAGCCCGAGACTCGCTTCCCAGGTAACTGGGGGGCGGGGCAGACACGGATGAGGACTCGGCCCTCCTTGCTGTGCTAGAAGCAGACACTTTCAGTGCTCTTTTCAAAGGGGGGAATGGGAAACGGATTCTCCCCAGGTGAAATGGGTGAGCACCTTGGGTGAGGGAAGAGGAAGCAAGAAGGGGAAGGTTCAGAGGCCCCTTAAGAAGGCCCAGGAGCCCAGGGAAGGGGGAGAGAGGCAGGTAGGCCTCGGCTCGTCAGCGCCCTTCACTGTTCCCAAGAAACCTTCGCGCTTTGGCACCAGCTCTTGGGTGGTGACATAACGACGATCTGGGAGTCTCCAGGGAGATTCCCTCTCCTCCCTCGGGGCCCTGCTCCCCAGGCGCCAGGCCTGCCTCGAAGGTCTCGGCGCCCGAGGCTGGCCCCCTCTGCCCGGCCTGCCCATGCCATCACTTCCCCTCTTTGCCGAAGCTGCAAGGATGTGAGGAAGTGAGCTCACCCGTCCTGGGCCCCGTGACCGGCGGGAGGCTGGAGAAGTCTCAGACTTGGTCCAGACTGTCTTCCTCCGGCCCCGCCTCAGAGCTCCCAGCCCCTTCAGGCCTAGAAGGGCGCTCCCACGGGTCTGAAGGTGGGCTTCCGGCTGCAGAGGCCTGGGCAGCACCGCCCGGGAAGCTGCCAGGTCACCGCCAGGGTCACTGGCTCCTCACAGGTGGGAAGTGGTCCTGCGCCGAGGCTTCCTGGGGCTCGGCTTCCTTGACTCTGGAAGGCAGGTCTCCCGGCGAGGGAGCCCGGGGCAGCCGGGCGGGGCTCGGGTGCCGTCCCGTCCCTCCTCAGGCTGTCGGGGCGGGGGAGCCTCCGTTAGGGACGTTAGGGACGCTCGACGCTCGGTTTGCCCTGCCCGGCTCAGTTCCTCTTTAAGAGGAGGGGCCTCTCTGAGGAAGCAGGGGCGGGAAGGGGGCTGCCCCGCCCACCCGAGGCAGCGCGTGGTGGGCGGGGCAGCCTCCGGGCGACGCCTCCTGGGCCTGGGTGGGCGTGTCTGTCCTCACTGCTCGCCTCCGTGTGCTGCTGACCTCACCAAAGACCAGAGTCCTCCCTGGGCAGAGAGCCTCCTCCAAGCACTGTCTCTAAACCCAACTGTAGCTGTCTAAGTTCCTGCTTCTCCCCACAACCCTCCTGAAGGCACCCAGCTGCCCCTCCCCTCCAGGCAGACACACCTAGGCCTCAATGAGCGAAACTCTTGGCCAAAAAATGGCACAGGCCAGTGAAAAACCGCAGCCAAGCTTCTGGCCTGGGGCTTTGGTTCCCCATCCATGACCACGGTGCAGAGGAATATTATGTGAGTCTATCAGACTTGTGGAGACGGCAGGTGGCCAGGGTGGCGTTGAGCAGGGCACAATGGAGTGCAGACACAAACCTACACAAATCTGCATCTGGATCTGTCAAGTGCTATGCAATTGCTACAGTGGCAGGAGAAGACAGGAGGCCTACCCTCATGGATGTCCACGCTACTAGACAACTACCCCATGCCAACAGCAACAGGGAGCCCCAGCGGGTTGCAAGGCCCAGGTCCAGCCCTCAGGGGCTTCAGGTACCACACAGCTACCCCACAGTCTCCCATCTTTTGCCCACACAAGACATCACTAATCGATCTCTGAGCCCCAATGAACTTCACACCCCTTCTCACCACAGAGCTCCAAGCAGGCACCATGGGAGATGAGATAAGATGGAATTAAAGCATTGGAAGATACAGGCACAGATTCCTATCAATACCAAATTCCAGAACTGGAAATATCCTGGAAGGCATACTGACTTCTCCAAAGCCTGCAGTACTTCCAGGCCAGCCACAAGGGCTAGGGAAGGAAACCTAGCCAAGTTAGACCAGGGGCTAGAAAAAGGTCTGTGGACCAAAAAAAGCCCAGGATCTCCGTTTGCTGAGCAAACGTTCTCCCCGCCGCACACACCCACAGTGCTCCTTTCTAACGGTGCTCTACGCTCCACGGCGCATCAGTAGTTTAGAAACCTCAGACACCAGCCCACCCGTCTGCCTAACTCGCCCTGTCTACCTTCCAAGGGCCTGCCGCCACACTAAGAAGTTAGCGAATGACTTCCCGGGGAGGAACCCCTTTGGTAAGCTTTACTTTACCACCTTGAAGTTACCTTCCGGCCACAGGGTCCTTAGATTCCTCCCAACCAGGGTGGACACCCTGGGTGGGAGTGCTACTAGTGCCACTTCAAGTCTGCGGCTCAAGGCCACTTGGCCACCAGTGCCTGCTGACTAAGGGGTGGGGTGGTGGGGAGGGGCCTCCTCTGCAGTCAATTCAAGGGTCCTCAGTGTTGAGCCCTACTAGGTCCCTCCTGAGTGAATGTCATGAACCCCCTCTGGACTGAGGCCCTGTGCTGGGGGCGGGGGGTGGGGTGGGGTGCAGGAGCTCTTGGCTAGTTCTCCTTCCCCAGGCTGGGTAGAGGCTGGTGTCCCACGGGCAGCATGAGAAGCCATATTCAGGTCAGCAACCTCCTAGAAGTCTGGGCAGGGAGCCAGGGCAAGCAGAAGCTGCCCTCAGGTGATTTCGTCACACAAGATTCTCCCAGCCACGCCCCTCTTCTGCTCAGGACTGGTTCTTAGCTGTCCTACCAGCCCCGACCTTGTGGCCCTGCCTCCATGACTTCTCTGATGCCCCTGCCTCTGGTCCAGGAGAGCACTGCCACAAGCACTAGGGAGGGGTGGCATATAAAGAAAATGCAGGTAGTCTCCAACTTATGAACCACATTTACAACTGATGGGTTGTTTTTTTTGGGAATTGCATAAACTTTTACAGTGCATCATTTACTGATGTTATCCTTCTCAGATGCTCACTTGCAGATATTTATATGTAATGCTTCCAACCCACGAAAGACAAAGAAAGATCGAGTTTATAAAGACACTGATAGTAAAACGCAATGATAATGAAAACCAAAAAAATTAAAAAGTGGCATTCAACTTAGGTCAGAATTGACTTACCACCGAGTCGTGGGAACGGAACCGCACTGTAAGTTGTGGACTACCTGCAAAGTGTGTTTGGGTAGAGTGAGCCCAGCAGAAAAATTCATGCGGGGCCCTGAAGGCACTCTTCTACCTGAGAAGCATAGTATTTATGTTCTCTGTCTCCCTCAGGCACAGTCCTCTCTTGCGAGTACTGGCCACTCAAAGCCAAGGGAGGCAGCTCCTGGGTGATCCGGGCACAGAGCCCATCACTGTCAGAAAGCAGGAGCAGGCAAGAATTGGGGTTAGGGTGTCTGGCCTCCAGTCTGGGCCCCAGCACAGTTGGAGCTGCCTAGGGAAGTGCCTACACACCCCCAGCCTCCGTTCTGCGTCCAGCAGGGGGCAGGGTGGCCCTCTGAGAGCCCCCACTGCTTCACAACAAGCCCAGGGCTCCTCGGGACACTGCTGGCCCACGCTGGTCAGCCCATGGCATGAGCCCACTGCGCTAGGAGTTCACACTGCACTTAAACAGGTGAGGAGGTCGACTTCTCTGCTCAATTGGCCACGTACTCATTTTAACATGCACAGTTATTTTCTCAGCACCAACTTACTGTATAAGAGAATGTCAGTGGTGGTTCAGTGATAGAACTACCTTCCATTCAGGAGACCCGAGTTTCATTCCCGGCCAGTGAACCTCATGAGCAGCCACCATCCGTCTGTCAAGAGAGGCTTCTGCGTTGCTCTGAAGCTAACAGACAAAGATGGACGAGGGAGAAAGGCCTGGTGACCTACTTCTGAAATCAGCCACTGGAAACCCTACGGAGCACGATGGTCTGATTTGCCCCTGATCATGGCAATGGCACGGGGTCACCATGAATCAGGGGCCAACTCAAAAGCAACCAACAACAACAAGTAAGACGTAAAACCATCTCTACTCCTGCCTGCATGAAAGCAGACATTCCTCAGACCTCGTTCTGCTTTAACGCCCAAAACAACTTTACAGGGCAGTCAGCACATGAAAATAACGAAGCCAAAGTATTTACATGACGTTTAAAAATGCACACAGCACGTCCCATACCATCCATGCTGTTCTGCCTCGTGTACCGTGAACACCGTGGCACGGACGGATGCCCCAGGCAGAAACAAGGACACAAGGTGCTTCCCAGGGTCCTGTCTACAGGCTGTCTGATTTGCCTCTACGCCTCATGATGAACTAGAATATCACACCATGTGTGAAATTCCAAGCTAAGGCTAGAATTCAGGAAGGTGTGCTCACACCGGGAGAAGCAGCAGACGCCACCCGGCTGCTCTTGGCTCTCAGGCCTCCCTTCCCTGCTGCTCCCCACTCAGGCCTCCCAGCAGCCCCTGCGCCAGCCAAGCAACAAAACTGCATTGTTACCACGCTCACATATGTGCCCATGATTCAGGGGAAAGCTTCATCCTGTTTGCAGCGTCCTTCCAAATAGTTCCAAGGAAACTAAAATATGCATGTATGTGGACAAAGCAGGTGTGACAAAAAATTAACCAGTGTCATATCAAGGTGATGTGTACATGGGTAATTCTCTATTCTCTCAACTCTTTTACTCTGCTCAAAAGTGTTCACAATAGGATTAGTTCTCAGCCAAACAACAGACAGTTCTCAGCCAAACAACAGACTGGCCTTCGAGCAGAACACCTACCCCAGAGAGATGCACCCCTTAAACAATCAACCGTGAGATGTCAGAAGGGCAGTGTTTGCACGGGGAGGAAACCAGACAGGACAGCATAGGTAAGAAGCGGCGCAGGAAAAACCCTCAGTTGTGCTGCTGTTGTTAGGTGCCACTGAGCCCGTCTGAACTCACAGATGCCTGTGCTGCGTTGCAGAACTGCCCCAGAGGGTTTCTTAGCTTCATCTGCACAGCAGACCAGTAGGTCTTTTGCCCACAGAGCTGCTGAGTGGGTTCAAATTGTCAACCTTTTGGGTAGCAGTCGAGCCAACCAGGGCTCCTTCTAAGTTCTATTACTGGGGAGAAAAACCCAAGACCAGATTCCTCATACGGCGGTCCTCCCAGTTTGAAGGAGATGGACCCACAGGGCCTCCTCCTGGTGCACCCACTGTACATAGTGCTGTGTCTTCCCACTGGGAAACTCACTGTCAACAAGGGACCATGCTTCCCTGTCAACCCAACCTGGGTATGATAAGCACCTCCTGCGTGCCTGGCCCTGGACTCAGTGCTGGGACCGCGAGAGCCCCCCCAGAAGTGCTTCAGAAGGAAATCATGGACATCTGCTTCTGAAAAATCAGCCAGTGGAAACCCTATGGGGGTCTCTGACCCACGTGGGGTCACTGTGAGTCAGGAGCGACTCAATGACAACTAGTTTGGGAGTTTTCTTTGTTTAGATGTTAAAAGGAAAGCCAAGGTCTCACCACAGGGCACAGCCGTGCACGCCCCAACACCTGGTGTCTGGTATCACTTGCTAAAACTTAAGTTGATAGATGCCATTCTTCTATTTAAGAAATATTTAAGACTTTTTTTTTCACAGGAGACATCAAGCACAACTGGCATAACATACTAAACCAATACACTGGTCTACATTCTACTTTGGTAAATAGTGACTAGGGTCTTAAAAGCCTGATCTCTCCTCGTCCAGAGCAAAGAAGAATGAAAGCTATCAAAGACACAAGGAAACAATTAGTCTAAGCGACTAGTGGACCATGTGAACCTCAGCCTATGTGATCATGAGACCAGATGAACTAGATGGTGCCAGGCTACCACTGCCAACCACTTGGAAAGGGATCAGTGCAGGAGATCCTGGATACAGTGGGAGAAAAATGTGGAACAAAACTCAAAATCATAAAAAAAAAAAGACCAGGCTTACTGGTCTGATAGAGCCTAGTGAGACCCCAAGATTATGGCCCCTAGTTAGCCTTCAGGCCTGAAACTGAACTCACTTGTATGGCTTCCCGCCAAACAATAGACAGGTGTATAGGGTGAACATTTAAACCAGGTAGGTACACTCCTTAGAATGATCAATCATGAGTGAAAAGTATTTCCACAAGGAGCTAGTTCAGGGGGCAGGAAGGCATAGGAAAGAAGGACACAGGGAAGAGGTAACTACAGGGAGGAAGTGGGAAGAGAGCTGTTACATTGTGGAGACTGCAGTCAATGTCATGAGACAAAGTGTATATGAACTGCTATATGGAAAATGAATTTACTCTGCAAACTTTCACCCAAATCACATTTTTAAAAAAAGGGAAGAAATATTTATGACTTTTGAAGTTTCCCCTTTTCTAGGGATTACTTATTTAAAATTTCACGTAAAATTTCTCATTGCCCCTAAATTGTAGAAGGCATGTTTTAACAAGTGTCACCCTCCTCTGAAGGGGACGCTTCTTTGTCCTTTAGCCTGCACAATCTCTTGGAGGTGGCAGGGTTGTCCCAGGATGAGTGGCAGCACAGAAGGTGAGGCTCACAGCACACGCTGCTTTATTCTGCGATAGCCACACTCTATGACCGAAGACCCTGAGAAGGTCTTTCCCTCCTTTTGACGTAGCAAAGAAGGAACACTGAGGCTGCAAAAGGCATCTCTAACAGGAATGCAAAATCCCTTCTCCATCCTGACCAAGGTTCAGTCTAAACAAACAAAAAAACCAACTCACTGCCGTCGAGGCGATCCGACTCATAACAACCCCTCCTTGGGCTTCTGAGGTGGTATCACTACAGAAGTACATTGCCCAGTCTCCCTTCTGAGAAGTAGCTGGTGGGTTTGAACCGCCAGTCTTCTGGTTGGCAGTCCAATGCCTTAGGCACTATGCCACCAGAGCTCGGTCTAAGTAGCCAGTAAACCCGGCGATCCACTCTTCTGAGGGATAAATCATGACCCTTCCTCTCACCCACACTTGCAGTGCTAAATTCAGTGACGACAAAAGAAAAGCTCAAACTTTACTACCTTCAGTACTCAAAGCTACCTTAAAAAAATCAAAGACTAGGGCAGAAATCCACAAAGAGCACTTCATAAATAACCCAATATCGACGGAAAATAAACCTGCGAAAAATGCTGAACGGGACTCACATTCAAGAAAGGCAAATTAAAACCATATTAAGGTACCAAAGTTTTGATGTTCCCCATTTCCTTCCCAGTGCTCCCCACCTCAGCAAAGAGCTCCGCACACTTCCACCATGCGGTAGTTAAGGTTTTAGGTCAGTTTGGCTGGGCCTGGTTTTGAGTGGCTGGGCAGCTGGATGTAGTTATTCTCCATGATGAGACAGGTAATCAACTCCAAGGGGGAATCTGCCATGAGCAGCTGAGAAGCTGCTTTAGGGATGTGGTCTGCTTCCAGTATATAAGGAGAAGCTTTGGGAATGGTCTTGAGGCTTTTGACACGCTTGACCCTGCATATGGCTGAGCCTTCATTCAGCAGCCTGCCATGTGGTCTGCCAATCTTGGGATTATTCCTGGACTTGAACCTGTGGCCTGCCATGTTGTGTGATACTCTTGGGACTATGCCATTTTACTTGTCAACCTTGGGCTTGTTAGCCTTAGCAGCCAGCAGCTGCCTGAGTGAAGGGATACCTTCAGGTCCAGTGGGCCCAGAACAGAAGACAGATCTGAAGCTCAAGGTGGAGGGGCCTTCACCCAGCCCCTAGAGCTGGCACTTTAAACTTGGACTTCTAGCCTCCTAAACTGTAAGAGAATAAACCCCCTGTTTGTTCAAGCCTCTCATTTGTGGTATTTTCTGTTAGAGCAGCACTAGAGAACCAAAACATACCTGTTCCAGTCAAAAATGTTGGCATCAGACTGAGTAGTTGAACCTGTGGGCTCAGGACCATAGTCGCAGGGGACATCAAGCTCAATTGGCGTAACATACTACACAAAACATTGTTCCACCTCCTACTTTGGAGAGTAACGACTGGGATCTTAAAAGCTCGCAAGCTGCCATCTAGATGCAACGATGGGTCTCTCCTCATCCAGAGCCAAGAAGAATGAAGAAAACCAAAGATTCATGGAAACAATTAGTCCTAGCGACTGGTACACAATGCGATCCGCAGCCTATATGACTATGAGACCAGAAGAACTAGATGGTGCCCAGCTACCAATGTCAACCACTCAGAGGGGGATCTATGTAGGAGATCCTGGATAGAGAGGGAAAGCACTGTGGAACGAAACTCAAAATCATTTGGGAAAAAAAAAGACCAGGTTTGCTGGTCTGCTAGAGCCTGGTGGAACCACTGAAACTATGGCCCCTAGCTGCCCTTCAGGTCTGGAGTTGAACCCACTCCTGTTACTTCCAGCCAAACAAAAGACAGGCATATGAGGTGAACATTTACCTGAGGTAGATACACTCCTTGGAGAGAACAATCATGGGAGAAAGAAGGGCTGTTTGTGCACAGGGAGACAGCTCAGGAGGCAGGAGTGCATGGAGGGATGGACACAGGGAAAAGGTAACTATCGGGAGGAAGTGGGAGAACTGTTGCACTGAGTTAAATTATAGTCGATGTCATGAGACAAAGTGTATGTGAACTGCTGTATGGAAAGTGAATTTGCTCTGTAAAATTTCACCCAAATCACAATTTAAAAAAAAAAAAATGTTGACATCATTTTCCATTTTTCTCCTCCACCCCATTCAATGCATCAGGAAATCCATCCATCTCCCCTCCTAGCAGACCCAGAATCAGGCTCTTCTCCCTACTTCTACCACGCCTACCCTGATCCAAGAACCTCTTGCTGGGACACTGTCTGAGTCCCCCATGGCCCCCGTGCCTCCCTTATCCCATTATAGTCTGTCTGCACAGCAGCCAGAGCAATCTGCCCAGAACACTGACCAACGCAAACCTCGCTCATTAGGGCCCTGCATGATGAGCCTCCTCCAGCCCTTTCAACCTCTCTGTCCTCAGCACCTCTGGCCACATGAGCCCTCTGCCCTTCCTCAACCTTGCCCAGGCCTGATGTTCGCCACTGTCCCCTCAGCTCGCTCCTCTTTTGTGCAGTCTCTGTCCATGTGGCACCTGACCAGAGGCCCTGTCAGTCGCACAGCAGCTGAGCTCCACCCCGGTGCGGGACACCCAGCTCTTTCCCTGTTGGAGGTTTCTTCACACTATTTCATGAGTTGGCATGTCTTCGTGTCCACTTGTTCCTTATGTGTCTCACCCACAATAAGGGAAGCTTTCTGAGGACAGGAGCTAAGAGCCTGGCATGTGGAAGGGCCTCAGGGAACTGCTGAATGAATATGAATTCCAGAAGAAAGCAACCACGCTCACCCGTGATCACTGTTCTGCTAATACTCGGCGCCAGGGAGGGTGTGGAGAGACTGGTTCACGCACACACAGATGCCAACACAACCAGCTACGACAGACCACAAAGATGCCATAGCCCTTCATGCAGCAAATCCACACCTGGGCATCACCCTGAGGAAAAGGATTTCTGGGGACAGATACGCTTGGCAATACTATTCATAATGGGTCACCACCTCAAAAGCTAACTGCTACACAATAATCTGCTGTGGAAGCACAGCCACTTAAAAGTGCTGTCATCCCTTCTTGGAAAACCGTCACTTAACTAGCAGTATGTATAAGGTTTAAAGAAAAAGGCAAGATACAAAATAGCTGTATCCACTTAAAAACAGATGACAAGAAGTGAGGGTAACAACACAAGAAAAGAAAAGAAAAATCCACAGTTCTCGAGTCGATTCTGACTCATAGTGACCCTAAAAGACAGAGTAGAACTGCCTCACAGGATTTCCAAGGCTGTAAATATGTATGGAAGTAGATGACACATCTTTCTCCCACAAAACGCTGACCGTTCAGTTACTAGCCGAGTGCTTAACCATGGCGCCACCAAGGCTCCCTTGCATGAACATTAAAGCCCATGATTATGCAACCAAGATTCATCAGGAGATGAGGAAGGGGATGGGAATCACGACTGTCCTCCCTCTGTTTCCCAGCATTCCACCACTGTGACATGTCAATTCTGTCATTTAAAAGAGAATAAGAGAGGGTGTCGGCAAAGAGAGGAAAGTACCCCTAAGACTCTGGGTAAGTACACATCACTGAAATATTCTGGAATGCTTTCTGCTTGGAGTAGAGGTGCTATTAGAACAGACAGCAAAGTGACGCAGGAGGTGATGAGAAGAAGGAAGAGAGGGACAGATGGGGACGCACATCACACACAGAGTGACAATGGGCAACAGAAGGGAGGTGAGGGAGGACAGTCTCCAGGTGCCTCTCCTCTAGTTCTGCTCCCCAGGGATTACGGGCCATCCACCTCAGGGTCCCCCTAATGCCACATTTCTGAATGGGAATGTGTCTTTGGGCACAAAACT
Source organism: Orycteropus afer afer (assembly GCF_000298275.1). NCBI lineage: Eukaryota > Metazoa > Chordata > Mammalia > Tubulidentata > Orycteropodidae > Orycteropus > Orycteropus afer. The sequence continues at coordinate 1,748,965 of NW_006922007.1, forward strand.
CTGTTTCCCAGTCCTTGTAGCCTCCCGGACACTTCTCTAATCCCAGGAGGCATGACACCATAATCATGACGAGACTTCCTGGGGGCTGCAGTGCACAGGGGTCAGCACGGGCCCATGTCACTCAAGGCACAGGCCCAGGTAGGCAGCCAGCATCATCACCAAAGAACAGAGGGGAGAGAGGCTCCTTAGGTGGGCAGTGGCAGCTTCTGTACACAGTCATTTCCAGCACAGGAAGAAAAAGCCCCAAGTTGGAATAAAGCCCATTTGTAATAAAGCCCAGGTAACGTCACGCCATTAAAGAGAGAATATGTCTGTTTACTAAGCAGTTTATCTTTAGCCCTAGTTATCTCTCACATTTGTAGCAACCACGATAAACAAGAGAAAAGACTGAAGTTGCCAAGTATTTCATTTCACTTGGATCCATAACTGACCCCCGTGGAAGCAGCAGTCAAGAAATCAAGGGATGTATATTGCATTGGGGAAATCTGCTGCAAAAGATCTCTAAAGCGTTTAAGCGTAAAGATGTCACTTTAAAGACTAAGATGCGCCTGACCCATGCTATGGTATTTTCAGTAGCCTCCTAAGCATGTGAAAGCTGGACAATGAATAAGGAAGACCGCAGAAGAACTGATACATTTGTTATGGTGTTGGTGAAGAATATGGAAATATACCAGGGACTGCCAGAAGAACAAACAAATCTGTCTTGGGCAAGTACGCTTACAATACTCCTTAGAAGTGAGACTTTGCGTCTTGTACTTTGGTCAGGAAGGGCAAGTCCCTGTTGAAGGACATCATGCCTGATAAAGCAGATGGTCAGCAAAAAAGGAAGACCTTCAGTGAGATGGGCGGACACAGTGACTGCACCAATGGCTCAGGCTTAGCAATGATTGTGAGGATGGCACGGGACCCGGCAGGGTTTTGTTCTTTTGTATAAAGGGTCACATGAGTCAGAACCGATCCAATGTCCCCAAGAGTGACAGGAGTTTACACAGTCACATCCGCTATCTCATTCTGATGTGGGGGCTGAAAAGCCCTAACTCGGATCCCTAGGCCAGAAATCACTTCTGCTTCTGAGCAGTACCATGAGGGCAGGAAAGAAGCCTGTCATCATCACAAGGACATCTCTGCCTGCTCCTTTTCCACCCTCTTCTTTTTTTATTTAAAGTAAGAAAAACTCACTTCATAAACTTTTTTGTTCTTATAAATTCTATTAGAGAGGCAAGGAAAAAAAAAAAAAGATAAAGCTGCTAAACAATTTCCAAATTCCGGGGAGTTCCGGCAAGATGGTGGACTAGGCAGAAGGACTGCACAGACCCTCTTCAACAAAGAAAAGGGAAACCAATTAACACAAACACAGAGGATAATCTTGGACCCCTGAGCCTTGAAGGGAAGGATACAGAAGTGGACTAAACCCCAACTAGCAGAAGAATTTG
>NW_006922007.1:1763826-1765677 GCF_000298275.1 Orycteropus afer afer
GTAAACTGTGGTCAATGACATGAGACAAAGTATATGTGAACTGCTGTATGGAAAGTGAATTTGCTCTGTAAATCTTCACCCAAATTAAAAAAAAAAAAAATTCCAAATTCTGCACAGGGCCGGTAGACATTTGCATTTCAACAAGTCCAAGTGGAAAGCCTTCTTTGAACACCAGGGATATTCAGTGAGAACCCTAAGGCATTAGACCTCAGTAGCAGGTCTTAATTAGTCCAGAATAAAGGCTACTCTAAAAGCACCCTAACAAAGCTTATAAACAAGCCTATAGGGATTAAAATAATAATTTTTAAAAAAGCCAAACTCACTGCTGCCAAGTCGATTCGACTCATAGCAACCCCTCCTTGGGTTTCTGAGGCAGTATCTCTACAGAAGTAGATTGCCCAATCTTCCTTCTGAGGAGTGGCTGGTGGGTCTGAACCGTTAGCCTTCTGGTTAGCAGTCAAATGCCTTAGGCACTGCACCAGAGCTTCCATAAAGATCAAGGTGACCCATAAATATGTTAACCACAATTCTGAAAGAAAACAACAAAACCCAGCATTCACAATACACAGTATTCAATCAAAATTACTAGACATATGAAAAAGTATGATCAATAATCCGGAAAGGAAAAAAAAATCAGTCAATAGAAATAGATCCAGAAACAACAAAAGATGGTTAAATTAGAAGAAAAGGATTTTGAGGCACTATATAAGCAAGCAAAATATGCCCAGTGATTTAAAGGAAAACATGAGTATAATGAGAGAAATGGAAGACACATATGAAACACATGAAACTTCTAGAAATAAAGGGGGAAAAAATATAAATTTGTACAAAAACCTATTAGAATAAGTGAATTTAGATCAAGACCAATTTAGATCAAGATCACTCATATTTCAGCAAGAACTCTCATATATTGCTAGTGGGAAAGCAAAATGGTACAGCCGCTTTCAAAACAGTTTGGCAGTTTCTAATAAAGTCACTTACCATATGACCAAGTCATTGTACTGCTAGGTATTTACACAAGAGAAACAAGGAGGAAAATGTCCAAAGACTTGTACACAAATACTCATATTGGCCTTATTCACAGTAGTAAAAAACTGCAAAGAACCCAAAAGTGAACTAAAGGTGAAAGATTTAAAAAAAAGAAAACTGTTGTATATACATGCAATGAAATATTACTCAGCAATGAAGAGGAATGTATTCCCAATAACAGGCAATAATATGGATGAATCTCAAAAACACTGCATTGAGTGAAACAAGCCATATATAACTGTACATAATTTATAGAAAATTCTTTAAAAGATAAATCTATAGCGACAGAGAGCAGACCACTGACTGCCTGGAAACACAAGTAGACACTGACCACAAAGCAGCATGCAGGAATTTTCTGGGGTGATAGAAATGTCCTCTGTATTTTTTGTGGGGTGCACATACAGGTGTGTACATTTATCAAAACTCACTGGACTATAACTTAAAAAACTGAATCAACTCTGAGTAACAAAAAAATGTGTATGCATGGAGAAAGCTTCTGGAAAGATAAGCCAGTGAGCAGTTGAATGCACCTGCTTCTAGAACAGGATTAGGAGATGGGAGGTGGGAGATTTATTTTAAGGGAAGAGCTGCTTTACTATTTGAATTTTCATACAATCATGTATTATTTAAAAGAAAATAAAAACACCATTTTATTAGAAATAAAAATGAAAGTAAGAGTACATATGTTTAAGCACAGCCCAAACCTTGGAAAGTCTACTCACCAAAACAGTAACTATGGTTTCCTGGGATGGTCGGATTATGGGTCATTCTCTTTTCTTCCTCAGGTTTTGCAATGCTGATTTTTTTTTTTTTTTTTTTTTT
>NW_006922007.1:1767552-1771942 GCF_000298275.1 Orycteropus afer afer
TGTGGGGCTGGCGCAGGATTGGGCAGTGTTTCGTTCTGCTGTGCATGGGGTCGCTATGAGTCGGAAACGACTCGACGGCACTTAACAACAACAAGTGTCTATCCTCAGTCCCTAAAACAACCTGTGGCATATATTAAATGCTTGATAAATACTTGTCCAATAAATGACTGTGTTCATTCATGAAATGGTGGTTAACCCGCTCCATCTCCTGGTATGGTCTGATCACCGGCTAATTTGTTGACTCTGAGTTGGAATGACCACTTCCTCTGACAATCAGACCCCCCAACTTCCAGTTCAGGCCAGCTTTTAGCTCATTAGAGGCATTACGTAACTTTTCTGCCTCTGGGTGGAGTTTCACTACCATTTTCTGATCATGTGTATGTCTATGTGATGTAATCAGTACTAACTGCCTACATAGCATGTTTAAGAATGTTGCTCATGTCATTCTAAGATTTTGTTTGTAACCCCCCAATAAAAGCACCCGCCCAAATCACAACTTGAGCAGTCCTGGAAGCACTAACCCTGGCTATTTCTTTCCTTGTGTGATGAAATGTAGCTGCTTTGCTGATCTCCCACTTGGTTACTGTTCATTGGTTACAATGAGTCACGCCAAGCAGAACCTGGAATTTCCCTGGTAGCAAATTCTGGAAAGTCAGCCAGGAGTTAAGCACTCGGTTCTGGATGCTAATTGGACAAAGAACCGACGCTGAAGTCTAGCGCCACCAAGGGATTTCTCCTGGAGACTTTGGAGTGTCCTGGAGGTCAAACTTCCTCAGACCCAATGGCAACGCAAGTCCAAAAACCAAACCAAACTCACTGCCGTGGAGTTGGATCCAACTCATAGTGACCCCTCCTTGGGTTTCCAAGGCAGTATCACTATGGAAATAGATTGCCCAACCTTCCTTCTGAGGAGTGGCTGATGGGTTTGAACTGCCAGCCTTCTGGTTAGCAGTCAAATGCCTTAGGCACTACGCCACCAGAGCTCCTGCAACTCAAGTGGGAAACATAAGATTCTTTTGAGGTGTTCCCTGGATAGGAGAATTGTGCATCCTTGGTAAGTAATCATTTACATCCTATGAAAAGCCTTAGAACAGGTTCCAAGAAGTGGAAGCAATTGGCTGCTGAGGTCATAAAAGGTATTAGGTGTTCATTACTATTTAGAAACATGGGTAACAGGGGATACCAGATTGCAGCCCTTTGGGGATGCATCCTTAAGAATTGGTCTTACACTGGGTCAGACCCTATGAAGAAAATTATTTTCTTTTGTAACGCTGCCTGGCCCCAGTATCAGCTAGCAGATGGTGAAAAATGGCCCCCGAACGGGTCTCTGTATTATAATACAATCTTAACAACTTGATCTATCCTGTACACATGAAAGGAAATGAGATGAAAAGATGTCCAAGTTTGTATGATGGTATATCAGAATGACAACTTGCAAAAAATATATATAAAATCTGGATACAGAAAAAGAATGATGAAACAAAGCCATCAGTCCTGCCCTCAGACCCAGAGGACAACCTCTTGGTTCAGACCCCTCCACATCTGTATCTTCCTCCAGCTGTGGCCCCTCCACAGGCAACCATGCAGCAGCCCCACATTATATCCCCAATTGCCAGTGCCTAAGCCATCTGACCACTAACCAGAAGGCTGGCGGTTCAAACCCACCAGCCACTCCTCAGAAGGAAGACTGGGCAATCTGCTTCCATAAAGATACTGCTTCAGAAACCCAAGGAGGGGTTGCTATGGGTTAGAAACAACTCGACGGCAGTGAGTTTGGTTTTTTAATTTGAGTGGGCTCACTACCTCATATGTGGAACAAAACAGTTTTCAGACACCCTGATCTGGCCAGTAGTGAGAGTACCAAAAGGAAGGAGCCAGGTTCTTGGGGAAGCCATGGTCCCAGGGAATGCTGCCTGGACAGAAAACCTGATGGTATATACCCCTTGCTCCAGGTCCCTGCCAGAGATGTGGGAATGGTCTGGGTCCACCAGCCATTTACAAACAGTGATCTCCAAAACTGGAGATTAACAGCCCTGGTTATAGAGAGGATCCAAAGAGAATGCAAGATCTTTTTGCCTCCGTTTTCCACACGCACGTCTCTATCTGGGCAGCTTGTCAGGCCCTTTGCAATGTGATCCTCACTCCCAAGGAGCACCATATGGTGTGGGCAAAGGCTAGAGCCTAGGTAGATAGGAGGCATGAGCTGCAAGATGCTAACTTAAATAGAACAAATGCTTTTCCTACCACTGACCCAGGCTGGGACCCAAACAGAGGTGCAGGACAAATGCACCTCACATACCATAAGGAGATCTGGCGAGAGGGATGCCCAAGCAAAATAATTTGAGTAAAGTGCATGAAATTAAGCAAGAGCCCAACAAGGCCCCTCTCAGTTTTTAGAAAGAATTTATGCTGCTTTCAGACAGTTTACTGACCTGAGAACACTTGCATAGTCAACATGATCTTTATAGGGCAACCAAAAAACAAACCCCACTGCCATTGAATCGATTCAGACTCATGGCGACCTCCACTGGGTTTCCTTTATGGAAGGAGACTGCCTCATCTTTCTCCCAAGAAGCAGATGGGGGGTTTCAACCACGGACTTTCTGGTTACTAGCCAAATGCCTTACCCATTATACCACCAGAGCTCCTTTTTATAGGGCAAAGCAACCCTAATACTAGAAAAAGCTCCAAAAAGTGGAAGGGGCTTTGGAATTAAGAATTTCCAAAATGGTGGAACTGGCTTATCAAGTCTACTCTAACTGAGGTAGAGAGTGAGAAAGAAAGAAGATTGCTGATCAGAGATGCCCGGCAGCTTTCCCAGTGGCTGCCTTGCAGGCTGGTGGCCAAGCTTAAGGAGGACAGAAAAAGGAGGGAGGCCCAGACTGCAGGAGCCAGAAAGGCCCCAAGCCCCCTTAGAGCTTATCTTTTATTCTCAGCTTAGCTCCCTTAGAATCAGTGTGCCTGGTGCAGAGAGAAAGGGCACTGGAAGCAAGATTGCCTGGAATTTCAAGCGAGAGACAGAAAGAAAGGAGAGGAAATACAGTGTCTGGTCATGCCCTTGACAGAAGGTTCAGACTGAAAGAGACCAGAGGCTAACCCTCTGCTGGAGCCTCTGGTTATAATGAAGGTGGAAGGAAAGCCTGTGAAGTTTCTGGTGGACATAGGGGCAACTCATTCAGTGATGACTAGCAAAACAGCTCCCATGGGAAGGAGAACTGTGCCAGCCGTCAGGTTATCAGGAAAGGAAGATCATCTGCCTTTCCTGCAACCCTTAACCTGCTCCATGCAAGAAAGGACGTTGACTCATTCCTTCTTGTACATGCCAGACTGCCCAGTACCCTTTTTAGACCAACACCTACTTTGTAAACTGCAAGCACAGACAGCTTTTGAGAATGGACAAGTGCACATGCATGTACCGATGAATTTTGGCTGGAGGCTCCATACAGCTCTCTTAAATCAGACTCAACCACCAACCGTTCACAGGGAATCCTTTATCAAGGGTTCACTGACCCAAATTCTAGAGGCAGTGGTACCTTGGATCTGTGTGGATGAGATACCCAAAGAGCCAAGAATGTGCCCCCAGTCATAATCAACCTCCTACCTGGCATTACCCACTTCAGTTAAAGAAATACGCATCAGAGTTGAACCTCACCAAGCCACTGCAGACATTATCAACAAATACTTGAAACATGGACTGATTCAGCTCTGCCACTCACTATTTAATACCCTCAATCTTCCAGTTAAAAAAAATAATGGAGAGCACTGTTTTGTACAAGACTTGAGGGCAGTTAACCAGGTGACTGTAACAGTGCACCTGGTGGTCCCAAACCTCTACATCTTGCTCTCCATGCTTCCACCAACTTTCACCCAGTTCACAGTGTTGGACTTAAATGACACATTTTTCTAAACTCCAGTGGAGGAGAAGAATCAGAAGATTTTTGCCTTTGGCAACAAATTCATACTTGTCGATAATTACACTGAATGTCATTGGATTAAAAGCACCAATCAAGAGACGGAGATTTGCAGACTGGATAAGAAAACATAATCCGTCAATACACTGTCTACAAGAGACACACCATAGAGACAAAGACAAAAATAGACTAAAAATCAAAGGTTAGAAAAAGGTGTATCAAGCAAATGGCAACCACAAAAGAGCAGGAGTGGCGATATTAATTTCTGTTAAAATTGACTTTTAGACAAAAACCACCATAAGAGACAAGGAAGGACATTATATAATTATTAAAGGATTGATTGAACAAGAGAACATACCCATAATAAATATCTATATACCCAATGAAAGAGCCCCAAAATACATAAATCAGACTTTAACACAATTGAAAAGACAAATAGATGACTCCATATTCATTTGTTGTTGTTGTTGTTGTTTGCC
>NW_006922007.1:1772154-1773472 GCF_000298275.1 Orycteropus afer afer
AAAAAAACTCAACAAAGATGCAGAAAAACTAAACAATACAATTTACCACCTTGACCTTATAGACATCTACAGAGCACTTCACCCAACAACAGCACAATGTACATTCTTTTCCAGTGCACATGGAACATTCTCCGGTATAGACCATATGTTAGGCCATAAAGCAAGCCTTAATAAATTTAAAAACACTGAAATACTGCAAAGCATCTTCTCAGATCACAATGCTATAAAATTAGAAATCAACAATAGGAAGATACATGCAAAAAAAGCAAACACATGGAAAATGAATAACACCCTCCTTGGAAATGACTGTGTAATAGAAGAAATTAAAAATGGAATTAAAAAATTCCTTGCGTCAAAAGAGAATTAAAGCACAACATACCAAAATCTATGGGACACAGCAAAAGCAGTGATCAGAGGCCAATTTATAGCAATAAATGCACACATCAAAAAAGAAGAGCAAGCCAAAATCAACACCTTAACCCAACATCTTCAACAATTAGAAAAAGAGCAGCAAAAAAGACTACAGTCACCAGAAGAAAGGAAATAATAATGATTCAAGCAGAGAAAAATGAAATAGAAAATAGAAAGAAAGCAGAAAAAATCAACAACACTAGAAGTTGGTTTTTTGAAAAGATTAATAAAATTGACAAACCAGGGGCAAATTTAACAAAGGAAAAGAGGAGAAAATACAAATGACACAAATAAGAAACAAACTGGATGACATCACCACTGAACCAACAGAAATTAAAAGGATAATATCAGGATACTATGAAGAACTATACTCCAAAAAATTTTAAAATCTAGAAGAAATGCACAGATTTCTAGACACATACTACTTACTTAAACTAACACAGACTGAGGTGTAAAATTTGAACAGACCCATAACAAAAGAAAAAATTGAACAGGTCATAAAAAACTTACCAACAAAAAAAAAGTGCCGGCCCAGACAGTTTCACTGCAGAATTCTACCAAATGTTCAGAAAGAATTGACACCAATGCTACTCAAACTATTCCAGAACACAGAAAAGGATGGAATTATCCCAAATTCATTTCATGAAGCAAGCATAACCTTGATACCAAAACCAGGCAAAGACATCACTAAAAAGGAAAACTATAGACCAATATTCCTCATGAATTTGGATGCAAAAGTCTTCAACAAAATCCCAGCCAACCGACTCCAACAACATATCAAAAAAATAATACTTTATGACTAAGTGGGGTTCATATCAGGTATGCAAGGATGGTTCAACATTAGAAAAACAATCAGCATCATCCATCACATAAATAAAACAAAGGAAAAGAACCACATGATTGTATC
>NW_006922007.1:1774002-1776208 GCF_000298275.1 Orycteropus afer afer
GCAGTGAATTATCGAACCCAGGAGAGAGGTGGTGGGTGCTTTGGGAGGAACTGTTGGTGAAAGGGCTGGAGGGAGGCAGCATGTTTGGCCTTGCAGTAATAGGCCTTGGGTTACTGCTGTCTTCCTCTTGTGAGATTAGAGGAGGTCAGAACATGTGGCCTCCTTGCCATTTTTGCAAGCATATATGCAAAACCAACAGCCAACATTATTCTCAATGGACAGAGACTGAAACATTCCCCTTGCAAACAGGAACCAGATAAGAATGCCCTCTATCACCACTTCTATTAAACATTATGTTGGAAGTCCCAGCCAGGGCCATAAGGCAAGAAAGGGAAATCAAAGGCATCCAGATTGGTAAGGAAGAAGTCAAACTATCCCTATTTGCTGATAATATGATCCTATACATAGAAAACTCAAGAGACTCAGCAAAAAAAAACTACTGGAACTAATTGAGAGATTTAGCATAGTGGTGGGATACAAAATCAACATAAAATCAGTTGGATTCCTCTACATCAGCAAAAAGTTTGCAGAAAAGGAAATCAGTATAATTTACAATAGCTATCAACAAAATAAAATGCTTGGGAATAAATATCATTAGGGGCACAAAAGACAAGGAAAACAATAAAACATTATTTCAAGAAACCATCAGAGATCTATACAAATGGAAGAACATACCATTCTCGTGGACAGAAAGATTGAACATTGTGAAAATGTCAATACTACCCAAAGCAATCTATACATTTAATGCAATCCCAATCCAGATCCCATCAACATTCTTTAAGGATATGGAAAAAACAATCACTAGTGAATTTTATATGGAAAGGAAAGTGACTTTGGATAAGCAAAGCAATACTGAAGAAGAAGAAAGTAGGAGGTCTCACTCACAAATCTCAAAACCTACTAAACAGCCACAGTAGTCAAAACATCCTGATACTGATACAATAGACACACAGACCAGTGGAACAGAACTGAGAACCCAGAAATAGATGCATCAACCTATGGTCAGCTGATTTTCGACAAAGGGCTGAAATCCACTAAATAGGAAAGTTATTGTTGTTATATGCCATCGAGTCAGACCCAACTCATAGCAAACCCTCCTTGGGTTTCTGAGGCGGTATCACTACAGAAGTAGATTGCCCAACCTTCCTTCCGAGAAATAGGAAAGAGATGGTCTCTTTAACAAATGATGCTGGCAAAACTGGATATCAATTTGCAGAAAAATGAAACAAGATCTGTACCTCACACCATACACAAAAACTAACTCCAGATGAATCAAAGACTTAAATGTGAAACTTAAAACTATAAATTTCCTCAAGGAAAACCTCGGGGAAAATTTAGGGGTCCTAATATATGGCATAGGAGCTCTGGTAGCATAGTGCCTAAGACACTTGACTGCTAACCAGAAGGCTGGCGGTTCAAACCCACCAGCCACTCCTCAGAAGGAAGGTTGGGCAATCTACTTCCGTAGTGATACCGCCTCGGAAACCCAAGGAGGGGTCGCTATGAGTCGGATCCAACTCAAAGGCACATAACAACAACAACAACAACAATACATGGCATAAATAGATATCAAGCATAACCCAAAATGCAAACACCAGAAGATAAATTAGATGAACAGGACCTTCTAAACATTAAGTTTTTATGTGCTTCAAAAGACTTCTCCAAAAGAGTCAAAAGAGAACCTACAGATTGGGAAAAAAATATTTGGCAACGATATATCTGACAAAGACTTATCTCTAAAACTTAAAAAAGTCCAACACCTCAACAACAAAAAGGCAAACAATCTAATTTAAAAATGGGCAGAAGACATGAATAGACACTACACCAAAGAGGATATTTAGGCAGCCAAAAACACAAGAAAAAATGTTCACAATCATTAGCCATTAAACCTGAAACCACACTCACTGCCATGGAGTCAATCCCAACTCATAGTGACTACTCCTTGGGTTTCTGAGGCGGTATCTCTACGGAAGTAGATTGCCTAATCTTCCTTCCAAGGAGAGACATGCAAATCAAAATAACAATGAGATACCATCTGGCCCCAGCACTAATAGCAAAGTTCAACAAGACAGAAGATAACAAATGCTGGCGAGGATAGGGAGAAACTGGGACTCTTATACACCACTGGCAGGACTGTAAAATGATATAACCACTGTGGAAAGCAGTACGGCGATTCCTTAAAAAGTTGGAATTACAAATACCGTTT
>NW_006922007.1:1776873-1779665 GCF_000298275.1 Orycteropus afer afer
AAAAAAAAAAAAAAGATTTTTGCCATTGAGTAGGAAGACCCACTCTTGAAACTCAAGAATTCTGCTGGGCTGATTTGCCTCAAAGGTTCAAGAACTTACCTATGTTGGTCAGCTTAGCCTTGGCACATGAGTTGAACTGGCTGACCTCACCAATTGGGTTTTGTTGCACTAAGTAGATGATCTCATAGCCAGCAAAGATGAATTCACCCCTCAACAAAACCCCGTTCAAAGTCCTTAAGTTTCTGGACACCGCTAAGATACTGTGTGTCAAAAGAAAAGTTCAAATTGACCTACCAGAAGTCATCTATTTGGGGTTTAAGATCAGAGCTGGTAAACGTTGAGTTGCGGCCAGCAGGAAAGGATGCCATCATAGGTGGATACCTAGGTAGACAGGCTAAATGATGAAGTATGGATAGGCAAAAGGGAATATACCCATGATCGTATATAAGTTTGGCAGACAATATTTCTACATATGCATTTTTATGTGCTATACAAATGTTCATATATGTAACAGAGCTAACAAGGGGCAAAGTTATGATAACTTCTTAGCCAAAGCCAAACACCTTGAGGGAATGAGTTGGTGGGCCTGTGGGCTCGGGACCACATACTACACAAAAACACTGTTCTATATTCTAGTTTGGTGAGTAGCAACTGGGGTCTTAACAGCTTACAAGTGGTCATCAAAGATGCAAAAATTGGTCTCTCCTCCTCCACAGTAAACAATGAAGAAAATCAAAGACACATGGAAACAATTAGTTAAAGGGACTACTGGACCATGTGAACCTCAGCCTACGTGACCCTGAGAGCAGAAGAACTAGATGGTGCCTGGCTACCACTGTCAATCACTTGGAAATGCATCAAACTAGGTGATCCTGGATCAAGTGGGAGAAAAATGTGGAACAAAACTCAAAGTCATAAAATAAAAAAAGACCAGGCTAAAAGAGTAGTCTGATAGAGACTGGTGAAACCCCCAAGACCATGACCCCCACTCACCTTTTGGCCCTGGAATTAAATTCATTCCCATGGCTTCCAGCCAAACAATAGACAGACCTGCACAGTGAACATTTATACCAGGTAGGTACAATCTTTAGAACAATCAACCATGGGAGACAAGAAAGACAGCATTTCCACAGGGAGATAGCTCAGAGGGAAGGAATACACACAGAACTCACATACTTTGGGGTTTATTAGGGAAACAACAGGCTACAATTCAAGTTCAGGAACACACTCAGTCTCTCTCAGCTGGCCATCTCTCAGCCAACAGTCTCTCTCAGTCTCTCTCCATTGCATGTCTCTCTCAGCAGTGCATGTCCCTCATGTCTCTCTCTCACAGCAGTGCATCTCTCCGCATCTCTCTCTCACATCTCTCAGTAGTGTGTTTCTCCCAGCAGCACATCTTTCTCAGCCAGCAATCAGAAAGAAACATTCCTCCTATCTCAAGGAGGGCTCCTTTTGAGCCTAGCAGAGTGGCCAAATTAACCAATCCCAACATCAGAATTCTATACACCTGAGAGAGAGTGAACTTCCCAGAAGACTGCTTCATGCCACACTCAACAGAAATACCCCAGGTGGATAACTTTAACAATCAGGAGCTACTCAATTGTTCATGGCAAATCCCACCATGGAGTTTAAAAAGACTAGCTAGAAAAGCCATGCTATGTAATTTACTGATGCATCCCATCCTTCTGAAAGCATACCAACCTACTCATCATGGTAGGGACAGACTATGAGTGGGTCAAAAGATACCTAGTGGGTCAGAAGGTTCTGTCTACCATCAATGCTACAGGGAGACCTAAAAACAATCCTAAAGACACCATCGATGCACCCCCAGGGAAGACTGGCTCCTGGGAACAGTAAGTACTTACTAGGTATATAGATATTTATACCAATTGGATAGAAGCCTTTCCTTGCCAATCTGAAAGAGAACCAACAACAGCAGACAGTAACTGTTGATTAACACACATGATTACACAACCCAGAAACCAACTCAGATATAGAAGTATCCAATGAAAGATAAACTTACAAGACTATAAACAGGGAACCAGAGACATCAATTGGCAAATGAGGACAACTACAAACCAAAGATGGGAGCTCTGGTAGCATAGTGCCTAAGGCACTTGACTGCTAACCAGAAGGCTGGTGGTCCAAACCCACCAGCCACTCCTAGGAAGGAAGGTTGGGCAATCTACTTCCATAGTGATACTGCCTCAAAAACCCAAGGAGGGGTTGCTATGAGTCAGGTTTGACTCAATGGCAAACAACAACAACAACAAACTAAAGAGAGGGAATAAAGAGTGTAAGTACAGAACTTCCAAATGGGCAGGAACTCAAGACAATTGCAAGACAGAACAAACTGTTCTAAATTCAGGAAAAAAATAACAAGTCAGAGAGTAATCTCAAAGAAAACTGGTAAATCTTTTCATCAAAATAAAAAAGAGGAAAGCCACAAATACTTAGCAAACACTAAAACATTAGCAATGAAGGAAATTATAACAAAAAATTCATAAACAAAATGAGTTCAACATAGAAAATTATATGGAACAAAGAAATCAGCAATACCATGAAGAAACACATAACAAAATGACAGCAATAAATTCATACATGCCAATAATCACACTGAATGTAAATCAATCAAAAGACAGAGAGTTACAGAATGGAAAAGAAAACATAATCCATGAATATGCTGTCTACAAGAGACTCACATTAAAAATGGTACAACCATTGTGGAAAGCAGTATGGCAATTCCTTCAAAAGTTGAAACTAGAAATACCATTTGACCCAGCTATTCCATT
>NW_006922007.1:1781030-1788139 GCF_000298275.1 Orycteropus afer afer
ATTGTGGTAAACTGTGGTCAATGACATGAGACAAAGTATATGTGAACTGCTGTATGGAAAGTGAATTTGTTCTGTAAATCTTCACCCAAATCACAAAAAAAAAAAGAAAGAAAGAAACTAAAAGAGATCTAAATAAATAGAAGAACATACCATGTACTCATGGATAGAAAGACTGAACACTGTGAAAACGTCAGTACCACCCAAAGCAATCTATGGATTTAATACAATCCTGAACCAGAATCCATCAGCATTCTTTAAGGACAACAAAAAAAATCACTAATTTTATATGGAAAGGAAAGAGATTCCAGATAAACAAAGCACTACTGAAGAAAAGAGTAGTAAGTCTCACACTTCCCGACTGCAAAATCTACTATATAGCCACTGTAGTCCAAACAGCCAGGCACTGGTATGGTGACAAACACATGGACCAGTGGAACAGAATTCAGAACCTAGAAATAGATCCAAAAAATCTGCACAGCTGCTCTCCGACAAAGGACCCAAATCCATTAATGGCAAAGAGACAATCTCTTTAACAAACAGTGCTGGCAAACTGGATATCCATTTGCAGAAAAATGAAACAAGATCCATACCTCACACTATACCTCAAAACTAACAGACTTAAATGTAAAACCTAAACTATAAAGTTCATCAAAGAAAAAACAGGGCAAACTTAGGGGCCCTAGTATATGGCATAATAAACAGGCTAATCACACACAACTAAAAATGCACAAACAGCAAAAGATAAACTAGATGACTGGGACCTCTAAAAATTAAATTCTTATGCACATTAAAAGACTTCTCCAAAAGAGTAAAAAGAGAACCTACAGACTGGGGGAAAAATATTCAGCAACAACAAGGGAATTATCTCTAAAGTTTATAGAAAACTCCGAAACCCCAACATCAAAAAGACAAACAATCCAATTAAAAAATGGGCAGAAGACATGAGCAGACACTTCACCAAAGAAGATATTCAGGCGGCCAAAAAACACATGAGGAAATGTTTGCAATCATTCACCACTAGACAGATGCAAACCGAAACAGCAAGATATCATCTTACCCTAGCAATAATAGCAAAGTTCAACAAGCCAGAAAACAGTATGTGAGCTGCTGTATGGAAAGTGAATTTGCTCTGTAAATATTCACCCAAATCACAATAAAAATTAAAATTAAAAAAAAAAAAAAAACCCTAGCTGTAGGGTTCAGAAGACACACATGGCATTGTCTCTGGTCCTGTGTGTCTCCACTTTGCAAGGTTACTACCCTCTTATTAAATTTCTCTCTCAGCTAAAAAATAAGACAGAAAATAACAAATGCTGGCGAGGACATGGAGAAAGAGAGCCTCACACACTACTGATGGGACTATAAAGTAATACAACCACTGTGGAAAACCGTATGCACTTCCTTAAAAAGTTGGAAATAGAAATACCACTTGATCCAGCAATCCACTAGGTATATATCCTAAAGAAGAAAGAGCCAGAACGTGAATAGATGTATGTACACCCATGTTCATCAAGCACTATTCACAACAGCAAAGAGAAGTGCTCCTCAATGGAAGAATGGCTAACCAAACTATGGTACATACACATGATGAAATACTATGCAACACTAAAAAAAAAATAAAGAATCTACAAAACACCTGATAACATGGATTAACTTGGAAGACATTATGCTGAGTGAAAGAAGTCAATCACAGAAGGACAAATATTATATGAGTCCACTATTGTGAAAAAGTCAAAGAAAGGTTTACACATGGAAGCAAACTTTCTTCATTGGTGACGAGAGATGGGAGTGGAAGGGAGGGAAGAGAAAATTGCTAGATAGGTAAGAGACAAGTATTGATTTTGGTGAAGGGAAAGGCGATATACCAAAAGTGAGTGACCAGCACAGTATCACTAACGGAAAGGAAGACACAGAAGGGTGCACAAGAGGAACAGACAGCAGAGGCAAACATTTTCACGAACACAATATTGTATTATCAGTAACAACAAACATTAATCTACAGATGGATACATGGGTAAATAGGCCAAATGATCAGATATGGGTAAACAAAAGGGACTATACATACCCAGGACCATATATTAGTCTGGCAGACAGTATTTCTACAGACATATTTGTATGTGCTATTAGAACATTCATATATAGAATAGAGCTAACAGGGGGCAAAGTTCTAACTTCTTAGCCACAGCCAAACACCTTGAGGAAATGTGGTAGGTAAGGCTGTATGTCAACTTGGCTGGGCTATGGTTTTGAATGGCTGGGCAGCTAGATGTAGTTATTCCCCATCAGGAGATTGTAATTGCTGTGACCAACTAAGTAGCTGCCTTCAGGATGTGACCTGTTTCCAATATTTATGGGGAAGTTTTGAGGAAGGTCTCTAGCTTTTTGGCACATTTTGGGCCGCATTGCATACCAACCTTGGAATTATTCCTGGACTTGAATCAGTGGCATTCCATGTTGCCTGCTGATTTTGGGATTATGCCACTTCACCTGCCAATCTTGGGTTCATCAGCCTTAGCAGCCAGCAGCTGCATGAGTTAGGAAAAGCCTCCAGCTCCAGTGGGCCTGGAACAAGAGGGAAAGCGGAAGCCCAAATTCAAGTGTCCTGCATCCAGCCCCTAGAGTCAGTACCCTGAAATTGGACTTCTAGTCAGAAGTTTGTTCAACAAACTTCAAGTCATCTACTTGTGATATTTCTGCTATGGCAGCACTAGAGAATCAAGACAGGGAGCGGGTCACTGGGTCTGTGGGCTCGGGACCATGGCTGCAGAGGACATCGAGCTCAACTGGCATAACATACTGCACAAAAAACACTGTTCCATGTCCTACTTTGGTGAGTAGTGGCTGGGATTTTGAAAGCTTGCAAGTGGCCATCTAGATGCAACGATGGGTCTCTCCTCATCCAGAGCAAAGAAGAATGAAGAAACCCAAAGATGTGTGGAAACAATTCGTGCAAGGGCCTGGTAGACCATGCGATCCTCAGCCTATATGACCATGAGACCAGAAGAACTAGATGGTACCCGGCCACCACTGTCAACCACTCAGAGGGGGATCCATGTAGGAGATCTGGATAGAGTGGAAGAACAATGTGAGACAAAACTCAAAACCATAAAAAACAAAAAAAACAGGTTTGCTGGTCTGATAGAGCCTAGGAGACCCCTGAGACTATGGTCCCTAGCTACCCTTCAGGTATGGAATTGAACTCACTCCTGTGGCTTCCAGCCAAATAACAGGCATATGGGCTGAACATTCACATCAGGTAGATACACTCCTTGGAAAAAGCAATCATGGGAGAACAGAAGAGCAGTGTGCATGGGAGGGAAGGACAGAGGGAAGAGGTAACCAGAGGGAGGAAGTCAGAAAAGAGATGTCATATTGTGAGAACAGCAGTTAATGTCCTGAGACAAAATACATATGAACTGTTGTATGAAAAATGAACTCACTTTGTAAAGTTTCACGCAAATCACAATAAAAATAAAAAATTAAATTAAATTAAAAAACACTGTTCTATATCCTACTTTGTTGAGTAGCAACTGGGTCTTAAAAGCTTATGACGAGCCATCTAAGCATCAACCATGGTCTCTCCTTGTCCAGAGCAAAGAAAAATGAAGAAAATCAAAGATGCATGGAAACAATTAGTCCAAGGGACTAGTGGACCATGCAAACCTCAGCCGATATGACCCTGAGACCAGAACTAGATGGTGCCCGGCTACCACTGTCAACCACTTGGAAAGGGATCAAAATAGGAGATCCTGGATAGAGTGGCAGAAAAATGTGGAACAAAACTCAAAATCATACAAGAGACCAGGCTTACTGGTCTGGAGACTGGTAAAACCCCTGAGACTATGGGCCCCAGTCACCCTTTGGGCCTGGAACTGAACTCGCTCCCATGCCCAAACAGCAGATAGGCATGTAAGGTGAAGATTTATTCCAGGTAGGTACACTCCTTAGAATAATCAACTATGTGAGATCAGAAGGGCAGCATTTTCACAGGGAGATAGTTTAGAGGGAAGGAAAGCATAAGGACTCAGGGAAAAGGTAACCACAGAGAGGAAGTGGGAAGAAAACTGTTACAACTGTGGGAATTGCAATCAATGTCATGAAACAAAATATGCATGAACTGTCGAACGGAAAACGAATTTGCCCTGTAAAGTTTCATCTGAATCACAATTTAAAAAAAAAAAAAAGGTTGGAGAGAAGAGGTATGTTTGACCTCTATTTCATAGGAATCAGCCTCGGGTTGATGCTGATGGTGAGTCTCCTTCCCCCTTTTGAAGTTTGAAGTTAGAGGAAGTCAGAAGTCACCAGACACCATTTTTACACACATTGTTTTTAACACTCAAGTCCTCATAGAATGGAGTTGCTTTAGCTATGTAATAAGTCCTGGCAGACAAGTACTTGCCTCTATGTTTCACTATTAATGCCTCAATTCTTCACTAGCAGCATCTTTTACTAGCAACACATATTGTGGAAAAGGTGCGGGATTTGATGTCCTCAGATCTCAGTGTGGGGTTCTTCCATGGCTGTCATAAGATCTTAATAAATCATAGACTAAAAGGGTGAGGGAAATTGAGAGGATCTGTTCAAATATAAAGCGCTACAACTGTGCTCTAAGGTTTTGGATACAGAGGTATAATCTTATATTTCCTGGCACAGAAGAAATGCGTAAGAAAGTAAGGAGAGGAGAGGCTTCCTGCTGGTATGTTGACCAACAGGAGCCGACAGGATATTTTGCATGTGGGAAAGGCTAGCTAACCCTTAACTCATGTCTATCTCCTAGAAATCTTGAAAATGCTACTTGGTAAATAGTTGAATACTAGCAAAAAGTGCCTTGAGCATTGTGTTCATTAATAACTATCTATATGGGATCAAATAGTCAACTCAAAAAATTAGATAAGAAACTTAAGGAGGAGAGAGTTTATGTTAACGGGAGAGGAAAAACTCAGAAAACAAGGGTTGCACAACTCAAAGAACTCAAAGAACAGAAACAGTATCACTGAATTGCAATTGTAGAAATTTTTTAATTGGTTTATGTTTGGCTGTGCATATCTTCAACAATTAAAAAAAATTAAAGTAAAAATGCTGCTTAGTAACATATAATCATCCTAACCCCTCCACTATACCACTGACACCAGGGGCTCATCACAGCAGGTCAGATTCCCTTCCCTCTCAGCTCTGGAGATGCCAGATTTGATCTAAGAGACTATATTCCCACCAAATCATCACCAGACATTATCATCTGTCACTTAAACAGACCCCAAAGAGAATCTTACAGCATATCTGCCCATAGTTCCCAAACCTCTCTGGTCATCAGAAACACCTAGGGAGTGTTTAAAAATAGCTCTTGGGCCTTACTTTCCACAGCCCCATGAGTGAGAGCAAAGATAATCTTTAGATTATCTCTGTGTGTGTGTGTGTGTGTGTGTGTGTGTTCTGCAACTATTCTGATGATCAGCCAGATTTGGAAACCACCAATATATCCCTACTCTCTCACTGTGCATATGAAATGACATCCATTGGGTAGGGCCAAGAGTGGGAACAGGACCCAGACCCCCAATTGCCAGTTTCAGACTCACCCTCTCACAATCTCCCAAACCCTTCTTCCTCTCTCCTTTTAAATCTTAGTGTCTACTCTGAGTCTAGATCATTTTCCCCTTTACTGAAATGAAGTGCTAGAGTCCCATGTGGGAATCCAAAAGCCATCTTGTGGCCATTTTACTCAGTCAAAAGAGGAGATCTAACTTAAGCCCAGTTCTTTATCAATAGGCAGTCTAGGCCCCAGGCTGCACTAGGCCACTCCACTCCAGTGTCCTGTCACTGTCCAGGCCCTAGAACTAATAATTAACCCCAACCTTCAAAAACAATCACCTTACCAATTATATGGGGATTTATAGATGCTAAAAAAACTACTGAAATTGGTCTCTTATCACCCATGATTTTGGCAGTTGCACATTTTTTTCTAAATTTAGAGCCTAGGGATAACTTCAAAATGGGGAAGTAGGAACTTCCTTAAAGTTGACACGTTGTTACAGGGTGAGCCAGCCTGACAAAAGACAGGTCAGAGAGACACCAACTTCAATCTAATTCTTGCGAGGGCCAAACAATCACAGTCTCATGCCACCCGTGCTTAGGAGTACTTTACAAGTCTACGGGAGGAGGACGTTTAGGGAGGAATTCATGGAAGTAAACAGAATACAGGTGTCTTAGTTATCGAGTGCTGCTATAACAGAAATATGGGTGGCTCTAACAAACAGAAATTTATTCTCACAGTTTAGGAGGCTACAAGTCCAAACTCAGGGCACCAGCCTTAGGGGAAGGCTTCTCTGTTGACTCTGGGGTAAGCTCCTTGCTTCTTTGTAACATTTGTGGGCCAGGATCCCTTGGAGATCTCCAAGTGTCTTGGCATCAATCTTCCCCTGGGTCTAGGAGGTTCCCAGAGCAGGATCCCCAGGTCCAAGGGACCTGCTCTGCTCCCAGCTCTTCTTTCTTTCCCTCCCTGTCTGCTGTCCTCTGTCTCCTTCTATCTCTTATAAGATAAAAGGTGATGACAATGTGGAACAAAACTCAAAATCATTTGAAAAAAAAAAGGGGGGACCAGGTTTGCTGATCTGCTAGAGCCTAGAGGATCCACTGAGATTATGGTCCCTAGCTGCCCTTCAGGTCTGGAATTTAACCCACACCTGTGGCTTGCAGCCAAATAGAAGACAGGCATAGGAGTTGAACATGTACCTGAGGTAGATACACTCCTTGGAGAGAACAATTATGGGAGAAAGAAGGACTGTTTATGCCCAGGGAGACAGTTCAGGGGGCAGGAGTGCATGGAGGGATGGACACAGGGAAGAGGTAAGCAGCCATCTAGATGCAACGATGGGCCTCTCCTCATCCAGAGCAAAGAAGAATGAAGAAAACCAAAGATTCATGGAAACTATTAGTCCTCGCAACTGGTACACCATGCAATCCTCAGCCTATATGACTATGAGACCAGAAGAACTAGATGGTGAGGGGACCAGGTTAGCTGGTGTGATAGAGCCTGGTGGATCCACTGAGACTATGGTCCTTAGCTGCCCATTGGGATAAATTGTAGTCAATGTCATGAGACAACGTGTGTGTGA
>NW_006922007.1:1788401-1791574 GCF_000298275.1 Orycteropus afer afer
AAAAAAAAAAAAAAAAAAACCTACACAAAAATATTGTTCTACATCCTGCTTTGGTGAGTAGCAACTGGGGTCTTAAAAGCTTACAAGCAACCATCCAGATGCAACAATGGGTCTTTCCTCATCCAGAGCAAAGAAGAATGAAGAAAACCAAAGACACATGGAAATCATTAGTCCAAAGGACTAGCAGAGCAGGCGAGCTTCAGCCATGATACATGAAGAACTGCATGGGGCCCAGCTACCATTCGGAAGGGATCGGGCCAGGAGGTCCTGGATAGAGTAGGAGAACAATGTGGAACAAAACTCAAAATCATAAAATAAAATAAAAGAAAGATCAAGTTTACTGATCTAATAGAGCCTGGTGAGGTTCCTGAGACTATGGACCCTAGTTGCCCTTGAGGTTTGGAACTGAACTCACTTCCATGGCTTCCAGTCAAACAATAGACAGGGTGAACATTTACATCAGGTAGATACACTCCTTACAACGATCAGTCATTAGAGAACAGAAGGGCAGTATTTACACAGGGAGATAGTTCAGGGGGCAGGAATGGGTAGGAAAAAAGTACATATAGGAAAGAGGTGACTACAGGGAGGAAGTAAGAAGAGAGCTCTTCCATTGTGGGGAATTGCAGTCAATGTCATGAAACAAAATGTGTATGAACTGCTGTATGGAAAATGAATTTGCTCTGTAAACTTTCACCCAAATCACAATAAAAAGTTAAAATATATATACATATATAGATATATACATACATATATACATGTGTGTGTGTGTGCATGTGTGTGTGCGTGTGTGTGTGTATGCATAGCCCCAGGTCCAGCCCTGAAAAAAAAAGATAAAAGGTGATGAGGACACACCCCAAGGAAACTCCCCTTATATCAGATCAGGGCTGAGTAAGGGTGTTGCATCCCATCCTAATCCTGCCTCTTCGACATAACAAACATAACCTAATTCTGCACTTCATTAACCCCAGGCAGAGATTATGATTTTCAACACACAGGACAATTATATCAGATCACAAAATGGAGGACAACCACATGATACTTGGAAGCACGGCACGACACATATTTTTGGAGGACACAATTCAATCCCTGACAATGGTATACTTTGAAAGTGCAACTCACATTATGCAATTACCTCTCACCAAAAGGATTGTGGGATATACTACCAAAAACCAGAAAACCCCTTTTATTTCTGCTCCAGTGTAGGTTATTAAAAAGGTAAAGCCATGCAAACAGGCCAAAGAGTAAACCCATAGACACATATGGGGCAGACAGACATCTTTTAGATGTGATGCAATCACATTTGCTTCTATGGCCAGTTAACTATGTCAGTTTTACAGAAATGCTGGAAATTGAGTAAACTCCTTACACTGGATTCTACTGGAGAACAACAGTCAAAACAGGGCTTTGGATGGAAGCCTATAATGTAGCATGTAATGCCCATGTCACCAAAGATGCCTCAACCAATTATAGTAGAGCTGGAAGGAATCTCAGAGTTGTGTTTCAGCCCAACCCGTTGTGTGACAGTTAAAGACAGTGAAAGCCAGATGTAAAACAATGTGCCCAAGGTCACAGAGTACTAAGGAACCATGGTTGGAAGACCTTGGCCTCCTGATGCCCCGGCTGCCAGTGTTTCTTATTAGGCTAAACTCAGCTGAACTGTGTGAATAATGGACAGAAAAGCAACCTGCACGCACCATTCCAAACTACCGTGAAGCCTCAGCTCTAAACGTCTCTTCTGCCCAGACTATTGGAGCCTATCACAGGTCCTTTGGTATTTCAGGTTTTTCACTTGGTAAATTATGGATAAACAGACACCAATTTTTCAAGTTACACCTTTATACTCAAACTCAATGTTTAATGAATGTCCATTCTAAGTCAGGCATCATCCCAGCCCACAGGAAGCAAAGAGGAAAAAGACAGTTCGTTACAAGTCATACATGGTTTGACAACAATGCAGTCTGCCCCATCATGTTAGTACGACGCAGGAGTTGGGGTGGTAGTAATTTAGGCAATAATGATAAAGCAATTTCATTACTTCAGTCTGGTTCCTGGAGAGTACTAATCCACATCACAAAGGTCCAACAACTTCAGCTCAACTTCAGACCAAGAAGGGCATGAGCAGCCAAGTGCCCAGCACCGACATCAGGCAGGATCTCTGACGAATCCCGCCACAGAAAATTCCCACTTAGAACAGGTTTGGGGACAGAAGGGAAGCCCGACGTGACACCAAAGGCATCACTTCCATACCTTGCCAGAAAACCCACTGGAGACATGAGCTCCAAGAAAGCACATCTCACTTTTTCAAACATTTCATCTTTGGGACCATTTATAAAGCATGAGACAGCTAAGCTGGATGACAGCCCAAGGTGACTCCACCTTATTCCTACCTCCCAGTGACCAGCAAGTTTGGGTGGAATCTCCAATCCCAGCTTCTCCAGCTCTCGTTCCCTGTACTTCTCATACTGCCGGTACCCCGCATACCCGCCGCCTGTTGCCAACAGAATGGGCAGGGGGCGCAGCAGGTACAAGGCTCGGGCAGGGGCAGTGTGGATTTTTCTGGCATCTGTAATAAAAAACAGGAACATTTTGAGCCTGGGAGCGGGGCGCAGACAGGGGCAGGGAAGTCATGCAAGCATGGCACCTACAGAAGGCCAGGAAAAGCCAGTGGATCTCAGGAGTCTTCAGTAAAGGGCACTGGACACTGAAGGATATGCCAGGGCAGGCGCAGCCTCCTGAGACATAACTAAGATCCTCCCCCCTCCAAATACTATCAGTAAATAAGGACAGGGATCATTTCTGTGGGAAAGATGCATCTCAACTGTCACCACAGTTTCAGTCACAAAATTTAAAACGAAAACATGGAATCCCAAAGTGGGTAAGAAATTAATAAAGGATGCTCAGTTGGCCACCAACAGGGCCAGGACTTAGCACCAGCTCCCATTTCCCACCAGGGCTCTCTAATCTTGCTTTTACAATCCAAGACCAATTCTGACTGGACACTAATGTTCCCAAATGCAAAATCTCACAAACTGTTACAACAATAAGAAGACAAATAATCCAAATTTTAAAATGGGCAAAGGATCTGAATAGACGTTAGAGATACAAATGGTCAATAAGCATATGAGAAGCTGGTCAACACCATCAGGCATTAGGGAAATTCGAATCAAAAC
>NW_006922007.1:1796119-1800336 GCF_000298275.1 Orycteropus afer afer
ATCTTTTTTTGATGTTCCCTGCATTGTTCAGTATTTTGCCCATAGAAACCATCAACATTGCAACTCAAGGCTTGAGTTTTTTCAGCTTGAGAAATACTGAGCATGTTCTTCCCTTTGATTTTCCAACTCCAGGTCTTTGCACATTTCATTACAATACTTTGTCTTCTTGAGCCACCCACTGAAATCTTCTGTTCAGCTCTTTTATCCTGTCATTTCTTCCATTTACTTTATTTATTTATTGTGATTTGGGTGCAAATTTACAAAGCAGATTTGTTTTACTCTCAACAGTGCATGCACATTTGATTTCACAGCCCCAACTACAATCTCCAACATAAAAAACTCTCCTCCTCTCTCCTCCCTGTGACTATCCCACCATGTGCCCTTCCTACCTATGCATCCCATCTGTCCAGCTTTCCCTCTAGGTGAATGCTGCCCCTCTGGTGTCTCATGGACGACTGATCTAAGGGGTGCAGCTCCCTATCTTCCATTCACTTTAGCTACACTACATTCAAGAGCAAGTTTCAGAGTATCTTCTGACATCCATTTTGGTCTTTACTTCCTTTCCTGTCTTTTTAATGACCTTTTGCCTTTTTCATGTATGATGTTCTTCATGTCATCCCACAACTCATCTGATCTTCAGTCACTGGTATTCAATGCATCACATCTATTCTTCAGATGGTCTCTAAATTCAGGTAGGATATACTCAAGGTCATTATTTTGGCTCCTGTAGACTTGTTTTAATTTTCCTCAGCTTCAACTTAAACTTGCATAGGAATACTTGATTGTCTGTTCCACAGTCAGTCCCTGGCCTTGTTCTCACTGATGATACTGACTTTTTCCATTGTCTCTTTCCACAGATGCAACTGATTTGATTCCTATGTACTCTATCTGGCAAGGTCCACTTGTATGGTCACCGTTTTTGTTGTTGAAAAAAGGTATTTGCAATGAATAAGTCATTAGTTGTGCAACCTCTATCAAGTGATCTCCATTGTCATTTCTATCACTAAGGCCATATTTTCCAACTACCTATGCTGCCGCTTTTTCCAACTTTTGCATTCCAGTCACCAGGAATTATCAATACACCTTGAGTGCATATTTCATCAATTTCAGACTGCAGAAGCTGGTAAGAATCTTCAGTTTTTTCATCTTTGGCTTTAGAGGTTTGTGTGTAAATTTTGAATAGTTGTATTAACAGGTCTTTGTAGGCATCTGGATATTATCCTATCACTGACAGCACTGTCCTTCAGAATAGATCTTGAACATTCTTTCTGACGATGAATGCAATGCCCTTCCTCTTTGTCACGCCCACCATAGTAGACCATATGATTGATTGATTCAAAATGGCCAATGCCAACCCATTTCAGCTCACTAATGCCTAGGATACTGATCTTTATGCGTCCTATTTCATTTTTTACAACTTTCATTTTTTCTAGATTCATACTCTGTACATTCCACATTCCAATTATTAACCAGATGTTTGCAGCTATTTCTTCTCATTTTGAATCAAGCTGCACTAGCAAATGAAGGTCCAGAAAGCACTTTATGCATATCATTTTATTTAATTCTAACAACAATTCTACAAAATAGGAGTTATGTTTATCCCAATTCACAGATCAGTAAACTGAGGCAGAGAGGGCCAACACCATCTCTAGTTGCTACTTACCTGTACGAAAGGCTCTGAAAGGCAGCGTCCTTAAGGATTGTAGATAATGGTTCAGGGCAGTATTTTCACAGTGAAGGAGGCTATAAACAAGAACAAATAAACCACTAAATAATTTTCTTTAAAAAAAAAAAAAAAAAATTAGTGGGACAATTAGCAAAAATCTTTAATACAGTATATAGATTAGACACGAGTATTGTACCAATATCAATTTCCTGGTTTTGACAACTGTATTGTGGTTATGTAAAAAAATGTCCTTGTAGGAAAAAGGCTGTAATACTAAAGAGCTGACATACTTAAATGTAAAGGCATATCAAGCCTGCAACCTGTTATTAAGTGTTTCACGAAAACACACACACACATATATATATACAGAGAGAGAATAATTGTGGTGGCTGGGCCTGATTTTGAGTTATTTCCCATGGTGAGACTGGTAATCAACTCCATGGTGGGATCTACTGGAACAGCTGAGTAGCTGCCTTAGGGATGTGGTCTGCTTCCAGTACATAAGAAGCACTGAGAAAGGTCTCTGAGCATTTTGGCACACTTAGACCCTGCATGTAGCTGAGCCTTCATTCAGCAGCCTGCCATGTTGTCTGCCGATCTTAGGACTGTTCCTGGACTTGAACCAGTGGCCTGCCATGTTGTTTGATAATCTTGGGACTGTGCCATTTTCCCTGTCCACCTTGGGTTTGACAGCCTCAACAGCCAGCAACTGTCTGAATTGTGTCTCTCCTGTTGTGAAAGTTCTCCTAAAACTCAACTTACCCTCAGATGCTCTAGAAGCTCCTGGGGCTTTATCCCACACTCTGCCTTGGAGGAGCTCTGGTGGCACAGTGCCTAAGGCATCTGACTGCTAACCAGAGCTTGGTGGTTCAAACCCACCAGCCACTCCACAGAAGGAAGATGGGGCAATCTACTTCCGTAAAGATTTACCACCTCGGAAACCCAATGGGAGTAACTATGAGTCAGAACTGATGCAGAAGGAAGATGGGGGAATCTACTTCCATAAAGATTTACCACCTCGGAAACCCAATGGGAGTCACTATGAGTCAGAATTGACTTGATGGCACGGAGTCTAGTTTTGGGTTTTTTGGGGTTTTTTTTTTTTTATCTTGTATTAGAGCTATTTAGCAAAGTATTTCTTCCGCTAAACTGTAACGTTCCTTGAACAAAAGGCCTATTTCAAATCCATCTTTTAATCCCTTCCTTCTACCCACCCTCCCCCCTTCGCATGGTCTCTGGCATTGTTGTTAGCAGTAGGAGAGATGCCATAAATATTGCTGAATGTAAGTCTTTCACAAGCAACCACACCCTAGCTACTATTGCCTATACTTGCCCGACCTAAGAACTGTCTGGGCCATTTGTAAATAATATAGTTGCCAAGTCTATAACTGTAACTACTGAATCTGAATTTTGAGAGAGGGTGGGAGTATAGCCAGGAATCTCTATTTGTAATAAACATTTCAGCCCATAAAAGAATTCACTCTTTTATCAAACGAGTTTGGGAAGTACTACCCTAAATTATCATCTCTGATGGTAATTCTCTTCTATCACTCATCTATCACACATCACTCAATTACTGAAAATCCTCCCCACCATGAAGCCTTCATCTACATACCTCATTAACAGGTCCTGCTTTACAGTACTTAAGAATGATGAAAATGTTATCTTTTGGGGGCTTTGGCTAGTACACAACACTTCTGAAAATTGAGAGTTCTTATTGTATCCAAATCCTCATCCCTTCTACCCACTGCACCTAAATCTAGTTTTTGTTGTTATTAGGTATCATCGAGTGGGCTCTGACTCATTGCAACCCTGTGTACAACAGAACGACACACTGCCTGGTCCTGTGCCAGCCTCACAATCCTTGCTGTACCTGAGCCCATCACTGCAGCCGCTGTGTCAATCCATCTCATTCAGGGCCTTCCCCTTTTTCATTGATACTCCACTTTACCAAGCATGGTATCCTTCTCCAGGGAATGGTCCCTTCTGACAACATGACCAAATTAGTCTTAGCTACCTACAGTGATAGTGAAATATGTTTTTATGTTATTCTTCTTAAAATGATGGTAAGGCCATGCAATCCTCAGCCTCTATGACCATGAGACACCAGAAGAACTAGATGGTGCCTGGCTACCACTGTCAACCACTTGGAAGAGGATCTCTGTAGGAGATCCTTGATAGAGTGGGAGAACAATGTGGAACAAAACTCAAAATCATAAAATAATAATAATTAAAAAAAAGGAACCAAGTTTGCTGGTCTGATAGAGCCTGGTGGAACCCCTGAGACTATGGCCCAGCTGCCCTTCAGATCTGGAATTGAACCCACTCCTGTGGCTTCCAGGCAAACAAAAGACAGGCATATGGGCTGAACATTTACATTAAGTGGAGATATCCATTATGGGAGAATAGAAGGGCAGTGTTTGCACAAGGAGACAGCTCAGGGGGCAGGAGTGCATGGGAGGAAAGAACACAGGGAAGAGGTTAACTATGCAGAGGAAGTGGGAAGAGCTGTTGCATTGTGGGAAATTGCAGTCAATGTCATGAGACAAAG
>NW_006922007.1:1800436-1813063 GCF_000298275.1 Orycteropus afer afer
CTACCCTTTGAATTTTAGCCTTATTGACATAAGCAAGAACATGGTTACTGGATTAAAATTAAAAAAAAAAAAAAAAAAGGTGGTGAGCGAGGTACATCCTCCTCATCATTAAGAAAATATTTTTTAGGAATGTCACTCTTTCAGTCTCTCCCATTCATGACACAGTTCAGATGATTCAAAACAGCCTTCCACGTAATAACACTGAAACTACAGAGAACTTCCTGTCCAAAACCTGTTACCAGTTAACACCACACTGCAGAAGCCCATCCTAAGAGGGTTACACCATTTCTGAATAGTTATGGTATGGAAGAGAGAGTGAAGCTTTCAGATCAAAGCCAGCCGATGGTTTCTGTTCCCTCTCAGTCCAAATCAGTGACCTTCTTCTTCCCAAAATTAAAATAACGACAGTCCCTTCTGGTCACAGGGCAAGCTTTGGTCAAAAGAATCCTGCCTCAAACACGAAAACGCGTCTCTCAAACCTTAGCTCTTTGAAGTGACACCAAGCAGCCGACTGAGTCATAGTTACCAAGATTTTAACCGATTTTCCCAGAGTCCATATGCTCCCCAACTCTTCTGGATAATAACTGCCCTCCCGGTGGGCAGCCTGAGGGAGGCGACCCTGGGTGAGAGAGAGGTACCAGGGTCCGGGCCCAGCTGTGGTACCAAATGGCTGGACGAACAAGAGCAAGTTTCTCGCTCTCTCAGGGCCTCACTTTCGCCAACTCCCAAACCACAAAGTTGCCTAGAGCTGACCCCGCAGGTACCTCCCAGGTCTAAGGACCGAGGAGCTGGGGGTCACTAGGGCAACCAGGACGCTAATTCTGCAGGAGACTATTTTGACATTACCGAATCCAATCCCCCAGCTTCAAAGACGAAGCACTGGAAATGAACGACGCCTGACTCCCACTCCAGCGCTCGGAGCACACGCCACGCCGCCCGTTCCAGGAACACAAATCCCGGAGCAAGAGTCGCCCAGCCTGCCCCGACTGCACTGCCGCGCGGCAGCCTAGTCCATCCGGTGTGTGTGGGTTTTTTGTTGTTGTTTGTTTTGTTTTGTTTGTCCCTCATGCATTTTACCTGCCCCGCGAGGGCAAAGCAAGACTACGCTTAGACCACACTCTAACTAAGCCCAGTTCGCCCTACGCGGCCGCGGTCGCACCTGCTCCCCAGCTCGAGGTGACGGTGACTCCGTTTCCCCCCTAGTTCTCACGAGAAGCTCAGGAAAGAGAACTAACTACTCTCTCCCGACCCCGATTTGGCCTGGGGCTTCCCTTGCCCTGAGGTTGCCTCCTCCCACGACTGTACCTGCTCCGCCACAGCGTGACCCCCCGCAGTAACCGCAGAGATCGCTGGCCCACGGACGTCGCCATCTTGTTTCCTCCCCCTTCTCCTCCTCCACGGGCCTCGCCCCCCATTCACTAGCCAGGCGTCGCCAGTGACGTCGCTCACCGTCGATCTCCCAGGTCCAATGAAGAGCGCGAATTAGCTGTGGGCGGAGCCAACTAAATCCTACCTCTGCGGGTCTGTTGTGGCACCTCCCGAACCTGTAGAGCATCCGCAGCGGCTGCGTTACGTCTGGGCTGGGCTCTGGGCGCAACGCTGCGAGTCCTCTTTCTTCACCTTGGTGTACGTTTCCGCGTGGGCCTGAAAAACCTGTCACCCAAGGTCTGAGAATGTCGAATCGACTCATCTCTTTCATTTTATTTATGGGAAAACCGAGGCCGCCCCAACGCAGCGAGTGTGCTGAGTTAGATGCTTCCTAAGTGCTAGGCCCTTTTATGAAAATCTTGCTTGAATGGTGTCATGTCATTTTTACCTCCCACCGCTGTACCGCAGGCAAGAGCAGAGGCAAGGAGTCTTGGATCACCTGGTCGTCAAAGTACGTGCCTAGTGTGTTGGTCCTCGCTCCTGCAAAGGTTTCTGGTACAGGTACAATTTCAAGAGCCAATCTGGCCCTCAGTTTTAAGGGAAAATCAAATCTTTGATAGTACCTTTTCCTTGAATAACCAACTAGAGACCGGAAGCTAGCGCTGAGACATTATCCCCATTTTACAGAGGAGGAAACCTGAGCTCTGAGGAGTCAAACAGCATGTAAAAGGGCACTTAACTGTAGAGAGTCGGAATTTGAACCCAGATCTCTGGTCCATGGTCTTTTAACCCTTTGCCTAGAATCCGGCTGAATTTGGGTCTAAAAAACAAAGGAATCAGCCCTCTGCTGAGGAATGTTTCCCTCTGCTGAGCTACTGTCACTTCACCAGACACATTTGACACAGGAGGAGGGATATGCTACCTGGTGCCTGCAGTTATTTCTATGCGGTTATTTAAGTTCAGCCAGGGCCTAACAACCCTGTGGATGGATTACAGTGGTCCCATCCCATGGTGCACAGTGTCCGCATGAGTCAGGGTGCACTCTATGGCAGCTAACAACAAAGGCATAACCACCCTCTGTTTTTCTTGTTGTTGTTGTCATTGTTGATTGCCATCATGTCAGTTTCTGACTCATAGCGACCCTATACAGTACACTAGAACTGCCACCATCCTGTTTCCTAGGCTGTGATCTTTACGGAAGCAGGTCACCAGGTCTTTATCCCTCAGACCCACCGCAGCCAAAAACGCAACCATTGCCGTGGAGTCAGACCCAACCTATACTATAGCGACCCCTCCGTGGGCTTCCGAGGCAGTATCACTCGGAAGTAGATTGCCCAACCTTCCTTCTGGGGAGTGGCTGGTGGATTTGAACTGCCAGCCTTCTAGTTAGCAGTCAAGTGCCTTAGGCACTATGCTACCAGAGCTCTTAAACCACCAACCTTTCAGCCTATAGCCAAGCGCTTAACTGTTACACCACCACTGCTGCTTAACCAGCCCCTACAAGGAGTAACAGGCATCAAGTTTGGCAAGAGAAGGAAGGTCTGTGGCTTTTCACATGTCTGAAAAGAACAAAATAACTATACAATTGGTTTTACTATCTAACGAACGGTAGTAACTTAAAACCTGGGGGTGGGTGGGGGGAGTATTTCAAAGTCAAGTGCATTTAACCTCTGTGAGTTTACCATTCAGAATCTCAGCAGCTGCCCACCAATGGCTTCTTCGTGTCTTCCCAACCTTGGTATTGGGTGTCCCTGCTGGGTCACAGCCTGCCCAGCCATCTGCCGGTCCTTTCCTAAGGGTGGTTCTCTTTGGGACAGAGCTCAAATCCCACAGCGCCATTGATACTGAACGGGTGAGACTGGAGGAGGACTCAAAACTGCTGAGATAGGCCAGGGAGACAGAGGCTGTGACAGGTGCCCCTAGAAGTCCTGTCAGTGGCAGCTTAAAGGAGCCCAGCAGAAATAACGAGCTGCCAAACGGGAAAGAAAACCACCCCAAACACTGAGAATCAGAAGTGTCAGAACAAAATAAAAACTAGAGATGAGACTACCCAGCCTCTGAAACAGGTGCAGACTCTACGTCTTGAGACGTGTGACCTGTTACCCAAAGAGAGTCACTACCCAATGCCTTGCCCAAGGAGAAATTGAGGCCATTCCTCCTTTGCTGTCTAAAGCTTGCCAAGAGCCACCTGAGATGATGGTAACAGATACTACTTAGCTCTTTTAAGTTTCCTTATTGCCACCCTGCACCCAGTTAAAATGGAGGGGCATGCCAAAGGGGATAAAGTGCCAAATATAAGAATTACTCTGCTCTAGGACTGAGTGAATAAGTAATGTATTGTGGATAATGAGAACCAGCTTTCTCATTGTCAGAGAAGAGAGTTAAAACTATGGAAAAGGGGATGAGCTGAAATGGACAGAATGGGCGGTGTCAGTGTGAATGCGTGGTATTTAACATTTATACACGTAACTATAGAAATAGATGTGTATGTGTGTGTGTGTGTGTGTGTGTGTGTTTTCCAGCTTTGTGCACAGAGAAGCCCAAGAAGTGATAATACCCCAGTAGCAATGAGCCTCCTACCATCCAGATGTTGGTTTCTTACTACTGTTTTCCAATAAAAAGAACTGGAGATCCTTGAAAAAAGTAGCTGATTGCAGGTCTGGAAATTAGGACAAAGAAAGTCCAAGAAGAGCCTTAAACATATTATGATATAAGTGAGATGTTCAAAAATAATGGGAAAATGTTGAAAAGAACACAGGAGCCATTTTGAAAGGGCTTCTGTTAGCCAAATCTAGGACAATCTGAGCAACGAAATGAATAATGATGGAAATAGAATGTAACCCACAGAATAAAATAAGTCCGTTAGACTGTACTAATGTAAATAAATAAGAGGAAGTTCCAGAACTAGAAAGCTCTAGTTAGAATTCCAACTAACATAGAAGGATTAAGAAAACCACTTAGCAAAGAGGACAGTGATAATTCTTTTAGGCAAGAATTCTTAATTTAAAAAAATACTAACATTTACTAAAATTAGTGGGCAAAAGTATGGTAAGAAACAGGATATATAGTTTCATATTTTACATAGCGAATACATAGTGAAACATAGTTTACATAGTGAAATATAGTTTCAGCCTATCTCCCCACAAGACACTTATTTACAAAGGAAAATGTGCAGACATTGGCAGACACCATCTAAACCAAAGTTAACCTTATTAGTATCAGTATCAGGAAAGGGGGATCGCTGGTAGCGTAGTGCCTAAGGCACTTGACTGCTACCAGAAAGCTGGTGGTTCAAACCCACCAGCCACTCTTTGGAAGGAAGATCGGGCAATCTACTTCTGTAGTGATACTGCCTCAGAAACCCAAGGAGGGGTCGCTATGAGGCAGGTCCGACTCGATGGCACACAACAACAACAACATCAGGAAAGACACAAGATCACTTCTGTGCTATTTCTGCCCAAAAAAGCATAACCTGAACCGAATCATGAAGAAACAGCAGGTAAGCCCAAATTGAAATACATTTTGCAAAATAACTCACCTGTATCCAAAATCTCAGCCCTAAAAGACAGACAGACTGAGGAACTATTCCAAAGTAAAGGATGCTCAAGAAACCTAACAACTGTATTTACAACAACAATAACAAAAAGAAAAAAAAAAAAAGATTCGCTGCTGAAGCTGCTTATGTACAATCAAACACTTCATGGTATTTGGTTCCTTGATTTGGAAGTTCAGGGTCATGATTTCATGAGCTATCCCAGTTTACTGGCCTAAGAACGCGTTTAGTACTTCTGTTCTACCTCCTAGTTCATTGCAAGCAGCCATCCAAGGCACAATAGGTCTCTGTTTCCCTGGAGCAACAGAAGAAGGAATAGGAGGAAGATATGGATGTGTGTGGTTAATTGCCTCCGTGAACAACTGCTTTCTTTGCCATGAGACCAAAAGAACTGGATGGTGCCTGGTTACCATTAATGAACATTTTGTTCAAAGATTCCATAATAGAATCCTGATCAAAGTGGGGGAAATGCAACAGAATTTTAAATTCCTATGAAATCTAGCATTCCTAGGGCATGGAGGCTGGATGACCTCCTGAAACTATTGCCTTGAAATAATCTTTAAACCTTAAACTAAAAATATCCTCTGAAATCTTCTTAAAACCAAACAATAGTTTAGTTTAACTAGTAAGGATTGTCTCCTTTGAGTTTTATGCCCTTGTAAGAGCCATCTAGGTGGGATAAAATCGACAACAGCGACTCAAAAGATTAGACTGAAGTCTTAGGAGCTAGTGAGTTTATGTTAATGAAAGAGGAACAGCTCACAAGAAGTAGGTAACAATGGTTGCACGACTTGAAGAATGTAATCAATGTCACTGAATTAATTGTACATGTAGGAACATGTGTATGTTTTGCTGTATACTCAACAACAACAACAAACTATTATTGTTATTATTTTAAATTCTAACATTTTAATGTAGTTTTAGGGGCAACTGCCCTTAGTGTCATCCTGGATTAGATCTTGGACCAAACATAAAGGACATAAGCAGACAACTGGTGAAAACTGAGTTAAAAAAATAAATAAACTCACTGCTGTCGAGTCAGACCCGACTCATGGCGACCCGTTCCTGAGGGTTCCTGAGGAGGTATCACTATGGAAGTAGACTGCCCAACCTTCCTTCCGAGGAGCAGCTGGTGGGTTTGAACTGCCAGCCTTCTGGCTAGCAGTCAAATGCCTTAGGCACTATGCCACCAGAGCTCCTGAAATCTGAGTAAGGGCTGTAGATTTGGGAATATTTTATCATAATGTCCTCATTTTGAGAATTGCACTGAGTTAAAGGGACAGCATGTTTGCAACAGTTGACTCTCAAGCATTTCAGAAATGAAATTGAATAGCTCAATCGATAAACAAGCAGTGTAGTAATTAATATTTTGAAGAAGAATCTAGGGGAGAGTATATGGGAATTCTTGGTACTATTTCTTCAAGTTTTTTATAAATATGAAATGATTTCAAAATAAAATCATTTTTAAATGATCTAAAAAGCAAAAGTCAGAAAGTAGCTCTGATATGAATATATATATACATATACATACATACATCATAGGGACCTCTGGTGGCGTAGTGCCTAAGGCATCTGACGGCTAACCAGAAGGCTGGCAGTTCAAACCTCCCAGCCACTCTTTGGAAGGAAGATTGGGCAATCTACTTCCGTAGTGATACCACCTCGGAAACCCAAGGAGGGGTCACTATGAGTCGGAACCAACTTGACAGCAGTGAGTTTGGTTTTGGTTGGTACATAAATAGATAGATAGATAGTACCTAACATGTGTCAGTCCCTGTGCTGGAGATACAGTGAACAAGATAGGCCAGGTCCTCGTCCTTGAGAAGTTTACAGCTGATGGGAACCACATAGACATGAAAATAACTGCATTGTGAGGGAGGAGAGAAAGGCTGAGGAGGCACTCTTGATCAGGAACTGGTCTGACACTGTTGACAAATGTTTGCCTAGGACTCACAGTGAAGCCGTGTTATTCTCCTTTTGGACAAAAACAATGTCAGACAAGGTCACTCTGAGACCCTGGCAAAGTTGGACAGTATAAGGCCACAGACAAAAACAAGGTCGCTGGACAATCCACAAGCTATCAAACACCCCCTTCCCTTGGCTAACGGATGAGTGGCTGTTCCTGCTTTGCTGACTACAGCCTCATCCTCCCTCTGGTCTACCCTCTCTGTAGAGAAGATTTATTGCAACACCCAATCATAGAATTGCTCTGGCAGCGTCAGTCTAGAGCAAACTTGCACTTCCTTAGTCCCTCCTCTAAATCACCCACCCAAAGGCCAAATCCTGTACAGTAATAATTCTAAGACCCTCTTACACACTCCACAGTTCCCCATGGTAGATGGTCTCCCTCTGCAAGGAGTGATAAACCCCACTCATTTGATTACAGGTGTTTCATAGTAGTCTTTGGCTGGAGGGTACTGACAAGTGCCTCAATGCAGATGGAGATACAGAATATTCTTGTGGCTATTATTAGCTGTTGTTGAGTCAACCTTCTGACTCATGGCCATCCCATGCACAACAGAACAAAACATCACCTGGTCCTGCACACCCCCATGATTTGTTGTGGACCAGACTGTCATGATCCATAGGATTTTCATTGGCTGATGATCAGAAGTAGATGGCCAGGTCTTTTTTCCTAGTCTGTCTTAGTCCAGAATCTCTGCTGGAACCTGTTCCACGTCATAGCACCATCTAGCTCCCCCCACCCCCCGACAGACAGGTGGTGGCTGAGCATGAAATGCATTGGCTGGGACTCGATCCTGGGTCTCCCACATGGAAGGTGAGAATGCTACCAGAGAAATACCACTTCATACCGGAAGCCTGGACTTGTCCATCTTCTTCAACAGGGGGGACTCTCTCAACTGATGGCCCGACCCCATGCCCCCATTCTTGTCAAATTTCATTCGCTCTTTGGATGCAAGTGATGTGTGGCCACTAGTGTTGGACAAACAAGTCCTTGATAGAGCTCAGTTTCGAACCCTTTTTAAATAAGAGATCTGAAGGCATCACTCCTCTTTTTATTTTATTTTATTATTTTTTTTATTGTGATTTGGGTGAAAATTTGCAGAGCAAATTCACTTTCCATACAGCAGTTCACATACACTTTGTCTCATGACATTGACTGCAATTTACCCCAATACAGCAGCTCCCCTCCCACTTCCTCCTGATAGTTACCTCTTCCCTGTGTCCCTCTCTCCATGCACTCTACCCCCTGGGCAGTCTCCCTGTGCATAAGCAGCCCTTCTTTCTCCCAAGATTGTTCTCTCCAAGGAGTGTATCTACCTGAGGTACATGTTCAACTCATATGCCAACAAACTCCAAGTCAAAACTGAGGCCTAGGATAGCCACGTGTATAAGCACTAGATTGAAAAAGCAAAACAAAACAAAGCCAAAAACCAAACCCACTGCCTTTGAGTTGATGCTGACTCATAGTGACCCCCCCCACTGGGTTTCCGAGGTGGTAAATCTTTACAGAGGTAGGTTGCCCAGTCTTGCTTCCACGGAGTGGCTGGTGGGTTTGAACCACCAACCTTCTGGTTAGTAGTCAGATGCCTTAGGCCCTGTGCTGCCAGAGCTCCAAGCACTAGATAGAGTACCCTTTTATTAGCCACAGTTCCTGGTCCTATTTTATGCCCTCTGCCCTTTTTCCCTTTTCATTTCTCACCCACTTCTAACTTGTTTCCTTACTGTCATTTATGTATCTTGACCGTCTTAAACCTTTTCTGCAACAGAGCAGGGTATAAATAAATAAAATGTTAAGCATGATATGGTACCACACAGATCAAATTAACATGACACTGACCTATGGGCTGCCCAATGAATGCTGGCAATTCCATCAGTGAGCGGCTATTGGCCCGTTCACTGCTTGTCTGGACCAAAGAAGGCTTCCTTTAGCTCTGGAAAGAAAAGGGCGTCCAGTTCCCTACCTCTGGGCTGGCACTTTTATCCTGGCTAACGAGCCTGCCACCAGGACTCCTCTGTCAGGAACCAACAGACTATAAGACTGTCCCCTTCTTTGCCTGGATGACTGTGTTTCCTTGTGTTGCTCAAACGCAATCTCTAAACATCTAAGTTGGCCGAGGCAAAATAGATCTGTAAAAGCAATATATGCAAAGCAGGAGGCTAGCTCCCATAAGGGAATGCAGACAGTTAAGAAAGCTTAAAGATTTTATAATGTTCAGAACCTCATCTATGGTCACTGTCACCTCTGAGCCCAGGCCACCATCTCTCATCAGGATGGAGAACAGGTCTCTCTTCTTGCCTTCCTTCCAAACAGCTGTCCATGGTGGAATAAAGTACTTTCTTGGTTTCTTCCTTTTTTATAGCTTCTTTGTCTAAAAGGTCAGGCTCAGCAGCAAACAGCAAAGATCTCATCACCAAACTCCCCTCCTTGAAGATTGTCACTGTAGCAATTTAAAGAATAACCTTCCAAATGATCCTATGTGCCCACACACGCACACTGTATAGAATAAAACATACACTGTTCAACAGTGTGTTTCTTTGTTTTCAGTTAACAATGCATCTTGGAGCTATCTCCAGTCAGCACATTGCTGCAATGTGGACCCTTGTTGACTGACACTTAGCTTTTTGCCTACCATAGACAATGCCTTTATGTGACACAAGTAGGTAAATATTTCTCCAGAATAGGGATCATTAGAGTTTTGGGGTATTTTTGGTTTATTTTGTTTTTTAAACATTTCATTTTGTTTTCAGTGAAGGTTTACCCAGCAGTTTGGGTCCGCATTCAACCGTTTCTACCCAAGTTGTTCAGTGACATTGATTTTGTCCTTCTGCTGTATGAACAGTCTCATTATTTCTGCTCTGGTTGTTCCATTTCCATTAATCTAGTTTCCCTACCTCCTTGCATTCTCATCTGTGTTTCAAAGTAACTGTTGACTGTTTGGTCTCATAAAGGTGAATTAAAAAAAAAAAAAACACAGTACTTACAGATGATATTCATTATTTTTTTAGTCAGTTTGTTATTTAGCTATAAAATTACCTCAGGGATTCGTTTCGGCTCAAGGTTTGAAGGGTTTCTCAGGGTAGTAATCTCAGAGAGTCCTCCAGTCTCAACCAGTCTAGTAGGTCTGGGTTTTGGTTTTTTTTCTTTAGGAATTTGAGGTTCTGTTCCATACTATTCTCCCATTCTGTTACGGTCCATCGATGGTGGCCCTGATTAGAACAGTTAGTAGTGGTAGCTGGGCACCATCTAGAGGTCTGTATCAGGATGGATGAGGCCATTAGAGTTCCGAAATCAGTGTATTTTCCATTTGATTTTTTTCTCTGTTTAAAGCTGCTTTATGATCCAGATCACACCAGAGCGTCAACTGGATGAAACTAGAATTCAGAAGCTGAGTTGGAAGAAAGCGACAGCAGATCCACCACCAAGCATGACTTTGGCACCAAAGCAGGGACTGTGCCAAGGGGGTGCCTCTGGTCCCAGTGATGTCACTAGGAGGTGTGGGGTGGAATGCGGACCACAATGGGTGACATTGTCAGAGGGGGGTGACACCAAAATGAAACTGTCTATAAATTTTTGTTTGGTATTTCAGCAGAAATGTATTATTTCTTATTAAAATATCCCTGAAGTTAGTTATAATAACGAAACATTTTTCATTATACCTCCAAGGCTGAAACTCTATGCTAGTTTTTTTTTTGAATCTTCTAATGCACTCCGAGATGGACGGACACAGTGGTGAAAATGATGGGCTCACGCATAGCAAGGATTATGAGAATGGCACAGGACCGCACCATGTTTTGTCCTATTGTCCATTAGGCTGTGAGTCAGAGCAGACTCAACAGCCCCTAACAAGAGCAACAATGCTGTCATTATTACCCAATTACAATGATGCTTGTAATCACATGGTTCCATCTGCATACACTACTGGCAAGAGCTATTGTTTGCTGCTGGTGTTTTGTAGTTAATGATTTTGTCAAATTTTCTGCCAATTACCAATATTGTGGTGAGTAGTATTTGTGAACCTATGTGGCAGTGAGTTTGGTTTTTCTGGTTTTATAACAATAATTTTTTTTTTTTTTGAGAATGAAATTGTATTTAAAGGAAAAGAAGGAGAGCAATCAAAAAA
This sequence comes from Orycteropus afer afer, assembly GCF_000298275.1. Lineage (NCBI taxonomy): Eukaryota > Metazoa > Chordata > Mammalia > Tubulidentata > Orycteropodidae > Orycteropus > Orycteropus afer. Next base: position 1,811,444 of record NW_006922007.1, read on the forward strand.
GGCTTCAACTTAGTTAATAACAATGTCACTAAAAATGTTGCAATCCAATGTAGAAAGATTTGACAAAACAATTTTGTTGTTAGTATTCACATAATCTAAGAAATATTACATTTAAGCAATTTACAACTATATGTATCGCATATTATTCTATGATTAAAATGGATAATGAACTTACATGTATGATAATTATTGATTATGTAACTCTTTTTCTTTTTCTTTTTTAAGTCCCAGTTCTTTCTCCCATTCTCTCTGGTCCCGACATGTTTCTCTTTAGTTATTTATTTATTTTTTTAAAATGAAAGCCGTTTATTTCAAAATTGTATTTCCTATTAATACTAATAAAATACACTTCATTGACAACAGCAATAAAACCTAGCAATATAGTAACATTATACTACATTTAATGTGTGCTAATACAACCATACTTAACAAAGTCATGTGGTACGTGGGAGTAACAAAAATAAGTACATAAGTAATACGTACAATTCTATTCTTAAATTATACTTAATGATTACATAACTCTTTGATAATAAATAGAGAAATTGACAGTTTAAAACATGAAGTGGGGGAAATGCTATATTTCTTGATATATGTTGCGAAATATGACTTAAATCTTAAATTCTGGTTTTTTTAATTTTTTAAAATAACATGACTGTCTTGCAAATATATATCATATATATCTATTCTGATGAAAAGTTCAGGTTTTAAGTTTGAATTATGGTTTAAATTGGAAGGAAGGTTGGGCAATCTACTTCCTTAGTGATACTGCTTTGGAAACCCAAGGAGGGGTCACTATGAGTCAGATCCAACTCCACGGTAGTAGGTTTGGTTTGGTTTTTATGGTTTAAAAAATAGTGACACATTAAAATTTATATTTGATAGAACTAACATATCTGATAGACTTACATTTTACAGTTTGGTCCCCCCCCCCCAAATATTGCTAATTTATCTTTGTGTGTGTGTGTGTGTGTGCAGGGATATTTTATCATTCCATATGGAGTGTATAAATCAAAGAGGTGAAGTGGAAGCCAGCAAAGGAAAGCAAAAAAGGCTTTTATCACTCAAAACACTTGCTGGATCCGTGCTTCAGTAAGTCAAAAGACCGGGTGATGACTGGGGTTCATCAGAAGGCATCCTTGTCAGTCTCCAGTCCATATCGTTGACTCTTCTGATGCCAGCATGTGTTCTGCAGAAGAGCGAAGAGTAGAAATGGAGGAATTTGAAGCACAGGAGCGCCCTGAAAGTGCCTCCAGTTGCCCTGCTGTAAATAACATGAGCCTGCTAAGGAGAAAGTCTCGCAGATCTTGTGCGATGTTTCTTTCTGGGAGATAGCAGTTCCAGATCATTTTGGGGTTGAAATCATCAAAAGGGGAAGTGTTTCTTTCCAGAACAATGAACCTTTCAGGGTTGCAGCGAGGCAAGATGCAAAAACAAAGGGAGATGTGTGCCAGCTTTCAAAGGAGGGGCTGTACAAGGTGATGCCAAATCGCAAGAAGATTCTGTGGTCGTGGGTGGGTGACTCACCCATCAACGAGAATTTTGACTATTGTTACTGTCAGCTGTTTGCCATTAGTGCTATAGATGGAAAAAAAAAAAAGAACTCACTGCCATCGAGTCAAT
>NW_006922007.1:1813701-1814754 GCF_000298275.1 Orycteropus afer afer
TCTCATCCCTGGTAACCAACAAAGAAAATTTCCTTCACTTTTTACAATAGTCCTTCTGTGATTGACTTATTTCACTCAGCATAATGTCCTCCAAGTTCATCCACGTTATGCAGTGTTTTGCAGATTCTACATTTTTCTTTGGGGTTGCATAGTATTCCATTGTGTGTATGTACCACAGTTTGTTTATCCATTCTTCGGTTGATGGGCATGTAGGCGGTTTCCATCTCTTTGCTATTCTGAATAGTGCTGTGATGAACATGGGTGTGCATATATCTGTTTTTGAGGACATCCAGATTTGTGGCTGGTTTTCAGAAGTGGTGGAAACTGAACCCGAAAATCCATAACCATGAGACAGCCAAAGACCATTTCTATTGCCTTGAAAAGTAGAAAACATCAGCAGCATGACTGAGGCTGCACAAAACCGCTGATGCCACAACTGTTGCTCTGATGGAAATGGAGAGTAAAGAGTGGAGGGACGTCTTGCACAGATTGCTGATATCACATTGTTTCTTGCCAAGCAGAATCTGGCATTCCATGGCCACAAGGAAGATGAATCTTCATTGAATAAAGGAAACCTTCTTGAGATGGTTGAGATGCTTTCAAAATATGATCCAATGTTGAAAGAGCACCTAATGAAATTAAAGTGGATCACATGTAATCTTCAAATCTCAGTCTCTTATCTTGTACCAAAAACTCAGAAAGAGTTAATAAGTGCCCTGGAAAATCACAAAGGAGGAGCTTGTTGTGCACATAAAGTCTGTGAAATACTGCAGGATCACATTCAACTGCACGCCTGATGTACCACATACTGACCAGGCACCCAAAGTGATCACATACGTAAAAATCAACAACAGGAACGCTGAAGTGAAAGTCTTTCTAGGATGTTTCCCTTTAAAGGGGATGAAACCTGCTGACCTCTGTTCTGACCTTCTTAAAAAACTAGAAAGTGAAGAACTGGACATAATGATGGGCCAGCCTCAAGGTTACCATAATGCTTCCACTATAGCTGGAATCCATGGAGGTGTATAAACCATTTTTTTCCTCTTCCTCAAC
>NW_006922007.1:1815974-1816519 GCF_000298275.1 Orycteropus afer afer
CTACTCACCAAAGTTGGGAATAGAACAACACTGATCTTGAGATATTGTCAATGGAAAGTTAGTTGGGGAAGGAAGGAAGATTGGGCAATCTACTTCTGTAGTGATACTACCTTGGAAACCCAAGGAGGGGTTGCTATGAGTCAGATCTGACTCGATGGCAGTGAGTTTAGTTTTTTTTTTTATTATTTCATTTATGAATCTATTTCCAAATGCACTTGTCTACAATTTTTACATTATTTGGACCACCACTGATTATACAAATCTAACCCATTAATATATGTCATGTAAAGTTTAATGTTAAAATGAACATAATTTTAATGTAGTTCTCAAGCATATTTATTTCAAATGCAATTGTTTCCTTACTGAATTTCATTTTATCCACATGAAACTATATAAATGTAATATATATATATACTATATGAATGATATTGTAATTTAAAGGTGTAATTTTAATGTTGTTTGTTATTTATGTCTCTACTATTGCCATTTCATGCAGTGATGTACTAGAATCATGATTTAAGAGTAATATTAGTACAAAATAACAT
>NW_006922007.1:1821370-1822716 GCF_000298275.1 Orycteropus afer afer
AGAGCCATTGCCCTGAATTTGAACTTCTGGTCTCCTAAAGCATAAGAAAATGGATTTCTATTTATTAGAGCCACCCACATGCAGTGTGTGTTGTAGTAAATTACTTAATGTGGCTTTTCTAACCATAAGTCTTTGTAAACTCTGAGGTGGAATTTGCCGTGAGCAACTGAGGAGCTCCTGATTGCTAAAGTTATCCACCTGGGGTATCAATGTTCCAGGAAGTTTGCTCCCTCTCAGGTGCTTAGAATTCTGATGTTATGATTGGCTAGTTTGGCCACTCTGCCAGGCTCAAAAGCAGGCCTCCTAGAGGCAGAAGTCTCTCTGACTGCTGGCTGAGGACGTGCTGCTGAGAGAAATGTGCTCCGAAAGACACACGCTGCTGAGAAAGAGACACTGAGAGATACGTACTTCTGAGAAAGAGACACCAAGAGACATGCACTGCTAGGAGAAAGACAGAGAGACTGTTGACGGCAGGCTGAGGGAGACTTAATGTACCTCCTGGACTTGAATTGTAGCCTGCTGCTTCCCTAATAAACCCCATAATCTGTGAGTTCTGTGCGGCCACTGTAGTGAATTCTTGAACCCAGCAGAAAGGTGGTGAGTGCTGTGGGAGGAACGGTTGGTGTCAGGGTTGGTGAAAGGGCTGGAGGGAGGCAACATGTCTGGCCTCGCAAGAATAGGCCTTGGGCTACTGATGATGATTCTGTCTTCCTCTGGTGGGGGTAGAGGAGGTCAGAAGATGCAGCCTCCCTGCCCCTTTGGCACAGTGTTTCTATTATAGCCCATAAACCCATTACCATCAAGCTGATTCTGATCACGGTGATTCTATAGGACAGAGGAGAACTGCACTATAGGATTCCCCAAGGTTGTAATCTTTAGGGAAGCAGACTGCCACATCTTTTTTCCACAGAGCAACATGTAGGTCTAAACTGCCAACTTTTCAGTTAGCAATGGAGTGCTTAGCTACTATGCCACCCAGGCTCCTTTTTTCTATAGTAAACCAAAATAACAGACCAAACCCACTGCCATTGAGTTGATTCCAACTCACAGCAACCTCCATCAGGTTTCTAAGGCTGTAAATCTTTACAGAAGTGGATTGCCTCATTTTCTTTTTTTAATTTTTATTTTTATTTTATTTTTTTATTGTGATCTGGGTGAAGATTTACAGAGCAAATTCACTTTCCATATACATAGTTTACATATACTTTGTCTCATGACATTGACCACAGTTTACCACAATGCAACAGCTCCCCTCTCACTTCCTCCCCATAGTTACCTCTTCCCAGTGTCCATCCCTCCATACACTCCTGCCCCCTGAGCTGTCTCCCTGTGCATAAGCAGCCCTT
>NW_006922007.1:1823506-1824248 GCF_000298275.1 Orycteropus afer afer
TGTACCTCCCATGTACCTCTCTATGTCTTTCTCATCCTCAATGCCACCATATTGGTCACTCACATTTGGTACATTGCCCTTCTCTTCACCCAAATTGGATTGCCTCATTTTCATCCTGTGGAGTGGCTGCTGGGTTCAAACTGCCTACCTTATGGTCAGAAGCCCAATGCCTTAACCACAGCACCATCAGAGACGGGACCAAATCCTACCCATTCTGTACTGCTAGCTCATCTTCTCTGTTTCCTGACTCTAACACTGACCAGTTCAGTCCAGCTTGGTCAATTCCTACATATTTATCACCTGTGTCTGTCAGGTAATCCAACATCAGTTAGCTGCTAGATGCAAATTTGTCTTATCTTAACTAGACCATAAGCACTGGAAGGATACAATGGTTCTACCTCTTAGCATCTCCAAAGTGGACAGAAGAGAGGAGTAAAGAGGGTAAGTAATAATAAATCTTCATTGAATAGATTATTTTTCATCCCATGTGCTATATGCTTGTCTTTTCATTCTTTTAGTAGTATGATGAAGAGAAGTGCTTAATATAGTTGAATTTATAATTTTCCCTTATGGTTACTATTATGTCCTGTTTACAAAATCTGAACCTCTGCCTTCCCAAAGGTTATAAAGATTTTCTCTTACATTTTCTTCTAGAAGCTTTTTTATTTTTATTTTTTTAACTTTCCATTTTGAAATCTATAATTCATCTGGAATTTATTTTCGTGTATGGTCCAATATAAGG
>NW_006922007.1:1824758-1835519 GCF_000298275.1 Orycteropus afer afer
CTCCTAACTCAAGCAGCTGCTGGCTGCCGAGGCTGACAAACCCATGATCAGCAGGTAAAATGGCACAATCCCAAGATTAGCAGGCAACACAGCTGGCCACTGGTTCAATTCCAGGAACAATCCCAAGATTGGCAGGTAACATGGCCCAAAATGTGCCAAAATGCTAGATACCTTTCCCAAAGCTTCTCCATATACAGTGGAAGCAGGCCACACCCTGAAGGTAACTCCCCTTCAACTGCTTAGCTGTTCTCAGCAGATTCTACCAGGGAGGTGATTACAATCTCATCATGGGGAATAACCATACCCAGCTGCTGGAGGTGGTTGAGGGATTTGTAAATACCGCCTCAACTCCTGAAAAGAGTGAAAGAGCCCAGAAATTCTCACTCCACGGTTTCCTGGTGATTCTTGGCTATAGACTATGAGATACATGATGAATCTCCTTGCGAACACCAGGCCCATTCTAGGTTCCAGGTGACAAATTTAGCAGACAACATAGTCCCAAAGTGCCAGACCTTTCTTTCAAGGCATCTCTGAGTGGACTCAGACTTCCAAATGTTTGGTTAGCAGCTGAGCATGTAAACCACTTGCACCACCCAGAGACTCCTTATTATGACAGCTTTATAAAAAGTCAGGTCATGTAATTCCTTCTGCCTTGTTCTTCTTCCTCAAGAATGTCTTAGCTTATTCCTGTCCCCTTGAATTTCTATATAAATTTTATAACCAGCCTGTCAATTTTCATTAAAAAATTACAAAGTTTAGGATACAGATTGCAGATCCATTTGGAGAGACCAGACAACTTTATAAGTCTTCCAATCCATGAACATGTATATTCTTCTATTTATTTGGGTCTTCTCTACTTTCGTCAATGATGTTACGTAGTATAGAGGTCTTGCACATCTTTCGTTACTTGTATTCCTAGGTTTTTTTTTTTTTTTTTTTTTCAGTTGCTATTGTAAATGATGTCTTTTAAAAAAAATTCATTGTCTATTTTCTTGTTGCTGGAGTACAGAAATACACTTGATGTTTGTATTCATTATTAATTCTAGTAGTTAGTAATCATGATCCAGATAGTTCCTCTTGCCTAGAAAGTTTCCTTTTGCCCCTCCCCAGTTTATCACTCCTGCCCCAAGTTCAGAGGCTGCAGAGGAGAAAGCAAGTGCCTGGCCAGTCCAAAGGAGCAGAGGTCGTGGCTTCCAGCATCTCATATCTGAGGCTTCAGATTGGTCATAGGCACTGAAACTTCCTAAAGAAGTCCTACCACATTTTTTAGAGCATTTTTCAAGATTGAAAAAAAAAAAAGACACCAATATATACTATTAAAATGTGTTGTTGTTGTTGTTAGGTGCCATCAAGTTGGTTCTGACTCACAGTGACCCTGTGCACAAGAGAACAAAACACTGTCCAGTCCTGAGCCATCCTCACAATTGTTCCTGTACTTAAGTCCATTATTGCAGCCACTATGTCACTCCATCTCATTGAGGGTCATTTATTTTCATTGACCACCATCTGCTTTACCAAGCATGATATCCTTCTCCAGGGACCAGTCCTACCTGACCACATGAACAAAGTACAAGGCATCTTCACTTCTAAAGAGCATTCCAGCTGTATTTCATCCAAGATAAATTTGTTTGTTCTTCTGGCAGTCCATGACATATTCAATATTCTTTGCCAACGCCAAAATTTGAATGCATCAATTTTTCTTCAGTCTTCCTTATTCATTGTCCAGCTTTCACATGCATATGTTGTTGTTGTTGTTATGTGCCGTCGAGTCGGCCCCGACTCATAGCGACCCCTCCTTGGGTTTTCGAGGCAGTATCACTACGGAAGTAGGATTGCCCAACCTTCCTTCCGAGGAGTGGCTGGTGGGTTTGAACCGCCAGCCGTCTGGTTAGCAGGCAAGTGACTTAGCCACTATGCTACCAGAGCTCCTGGAAGGAAGGTTAGGCAATCTATTTCTGTAGAGATACCACCTTGGGAAGGGTCACTAGGAGTCGGAAATTGGAATGACTCCCCAGCAGTGAGTTTGCTTTTTTTTTTTTTTTGCTTCCATGGGTGTTAATTGTGGATCCAAGTAAAATTAAATCGTGGACAACTTCAATATCCTTTCCATTGATCATGATGTTGGCTACTGGTCCAGTTGTGAGGATTTTTGTTTTCTTTATTTGAGGTATAATTCATACTGAAGGCTGTAGTCTTTGATCTTCATCAGTAAGTGCTTCAAGTTCTCTTGCTTTCAGCAAGCAGAGTTGTATCATCTGCATATCACAGGTTGTTAATGAGTCTTTGTCCAATTCTGATGCCACACTCTTCTTCATATAGTCCAGCTTCTCAGATTATTTGCTCAGCATACAGATTGAGTAACAGAGTTAAAAAAAAAAACAAAAAAAAAAAAAAAAAAAAAAAAAAACGTACTGCCATCAAGTAGATTCCTATTCCTAGTGACCATACAGGACAGAATAGAACTGCCCCATAGGGTTTTGAAGGTTTAAATCTTTATGGAATCAGACTACCACATCTTTCTCCCACACAGCAGCTGTTGAGTTCAAACCACCAGCCTTTCCATTAGCAGCCAATCACTTAACCACAGCACCACCATGGCTCCTTCAGAAAATTGTTGTTGTTGTTACGTGCCATCGAATCAGACCTGACTCATAGCGACCCCTCCTTGGGTTTCTGAGGTGGTATCACTACAGAAGTAGATTGAGCAACCTTCCTTCTGAGGAGTGGCTGGTGGGTTTGAACCGCCAGCCTTCTAGTTAACAGTCAAGTGCCTTAGGCACTATGCTACCAGAGCTCCCTTTAAGAAAGTTAGACTCTATGTATTTATCTTTACATATAAAATTTTGAAGGCCTTTATGGGGTAAAAATTTAAATTTACCCAAAGTAATTTTGTTACTTTGTCCTTCTTTCCTGAGAGATAACTCAAAACTCTTGGAATTTCCTAAGTAATTGAGGTACCTTTGAAATCTAGACCATACATGAGGGTTTGTGCTAATGAGTGGGGTCTGGCCAGTCGACAGAGATCACCAGGTGGCCTACTAACAGCCGGTATCAACCAATCATACCTATGATTGTGTCCCAGTTGGTGAAAGACACTCATATACTTAGGAGGGGAGCTTGCTGTGATAGTTGGAGCTGTGTGTCAGCACGGCTGGACCACAATTTTGTGTGGTTTAAGCAATTGTGATGTGGGTTGTTCCAATGATGGGATCAGATGTATCTGTTTTGAGCAGCCAATCCATTGAAAAGGAGTTTCCCTAGGGGTGTGGCCTGCTCCCAGTATATTTATGGACATCCTGGGAAAAGAGACACTCTTCTGTGGATCAAGATCCTGTTGTGCTGCCTACAACTGTCCGTGAGCAAACAATCCACCATTTGACCTGGAGATCTTGGATTCATCATTCGTTGGAGTCAACAGACAGTATACTGCCTGCCAACCTTGAGCTCGTCAGCCCCTGCAGGAGCACGAGTCGGGAAAAGCTTCCCATTTGATCCAAGAACTTGGGGCTTGCCAGCTTCTATAAGTGTGTGAGCCATTTTCCTAAGATAAATTTCTCTCTCTCTCTATCTCTCTTTCTCCCTCTCTAAGCTTTACTGGTTTTGCTTCTCTAGAGAACCCAGTCTAACACACTTGCCTTTTGGGACATATAAGCTCTACACTGGGAACCCTCCAAGATCTCACCCTATAAATCTCTTCTTAAGGCTGATCCTAATTTGTATCCTTTATAATAAAGCTGTAATCATACGAATAGTGCTTTCTATGACATCTGTGAGTCATTCCAGTGAATTATCAAACCCATAGGAGTAGTGAGAGCCAACAGGCCAGAAGTGATGAGGGACTGAGAACCTCTGAGCTTACAGCTGGTATCTTGAGGGGCTGGAGGAAACCTCCAAATTTGTAGCCAGCAGTATAGAAATGAGGGTGTTGTGTCCGCTCCATAAATGGTACTGGTATCTGAAGTCTTGGGCCTATTAGCAGTCTGGAGGACTGTGTCCCTTTTAACTTGTGGGATCTGATCTAGCCCCAAGTGGGTAGGGTGAGACACAGAAGTGCTACATGGGCAACTGGTGTCAGAGCTCACTAGAGAAGTGAAAAGTAGTGATTTATTATATCCTCATAATGCATGAAAGAAAAGTGGATATTTTCATTTGATATTTGATTGGAGATTTATTTTATGAAGTCCTCTTCCAGCTATAAAAGTCTCTTAATTTAAGGACATAGGTATCAGATTTTGAGATCCTGTTGCCTGAAATGATCAAACACCAAAGTTCTAGATTGTATCAAGAATTTAGATTAAATTCTAAGAGAAAAGAGATGGGGTGGAGAAAGAGGAGAGAAAAGGAGAGAAGTAGGAAGAAAAGCTAAGTTGGAGTGATTAAAACAAATGGCCATAAATGAGCAGCAAGTGCAGAAGGGAGAATGTTTACAGAGCCTCTCCTCCGCCTCCTGGCCTTTTAAAGAATAATGTTAAAAGTATTCAGAGCTGTGTTGCAGACCTCAGTGTGATGCATGACTTGTTGGCAGATAACTGGTCAATCGGGCAGAGTCCACCACACACGATCTTCACTGGCCACCTTTACTGGCCCAGGAAGTGCTGTATTGCTGCAATAGGAGCAAAGGAGCAACTAACTGATAAGGGCAGTGACTTCTTTATCTGAAACAGGTACGTGCAGTTCACACAATGCAGTGAAAGTGAAGAAATGACCCACAGGGGCATGACAACTCCTCCTGCTGGACAGGACCAATCACAAGAGAAGGATGTGAAAATGAAGGGAACCCTTAAGCAGACGGACTGACACAGTAACCACAGCAATGGACTCAAACATATTAAACCACCACGAAGGTGGTGCAGGGCTGGGCAACACTTTGCACTGTTGTCCATAAGGTTGCCATGAGTGGGAGCCAACTTGACGGCTGCTGACAGCAATTGGACAATAACTAAATTCTAACCTTTCCAGTTGTTATTGATAACTCCCTGATGCATTAGCAGCAGTGCTTCTGACTAGAATGCAAATGGGTTGGAGAGAGCCTATTTTTCCAAGCCTACAGGAAAAGAAAGAATTTGCAAACGGAATGGTTCTTAGAAAAGGATGGTCCCAAACTTTAAAACATGCTCTCTACCCACTCATATTTGCAGTAGCTGCCCATCCGTCAGTAGGAAAATGTCTCCTCCCGTATTCAAGAGTGGTGAGGCACCCAGTGCCAGGCTGGTAGTGTGTGGAAAGAGAGGGAATAAAACCCTCAGCAGTGGGGCAAATTTGTGATGAAACCATTAACTTTCCCTGTGCATCCTTCAATTGTCATGGTCAGCTACTGACGAGTTGGTGCCCAACACTTGGCGACCCCATGAAAAACAAAACGAAATTATGCTTGGTCCTGCAGCATCCCTACCACTAGTTTCATATCTAACCATTACGATCATAGGGTTTCTATTTGCTGGTTTTCAGATGTAGATCAACAGGCCATTCTTCTAGTCTGTCCTAGTCTGGGAGCCCACTGACAGCTGTTCAGTATCATAGCCACATGCAAGCTTCCACGGACAAATGAGTAGGGGCAGCATTTGAGATGCATTGGCCAGGACTAAACCCAGGTCTTCCACATGGAATAGGAGAATTCCACCACTGAACCACCAATGTCCCCTCCAGCCTCAAATACTAGAACACTTATTACAGATTGTTTGACCAAGGAATTCCAAAGACTGTGAATGAGACATCAAAGTCAAATCTCTTCTCTACTTCTAAAAGGTAGCTCTTGGAAGAATCTAATAAATTTAGAAACAATTCCTATCCCAGTCCCCCAAGCACAGTCTCTGCTCTGAAAAATGCAGATAGTATGGAAGCTGCTGAGAACTGAAAAGTCTTCTAAAGTTCTGCTCTGTCTCCAAAGTGGAAAACCCGGAGCATGGATGAGAACTCTCAACCACCCGGGCCACCCATCTCAACTGTGGGAAATCCAGATAAACAGGATCTATTGTATTAAAAAAACACACAAACAACTCACTGCCATCAAGTTGTTCCTGACTCATAGGGACCCCCCATTGGATTTCCAAGGCTGTAAATCTTTACAGAAGTAGATCATCCCATGCCCCATCTTCCTTCCACAGAGCAGCTGGTAGGTGTGAACTGCTGACCTTCCAGTTGGCAGTCAAATGCCTTACCCACTACACCACCAGAGCTCCTTGGCTGCAGCGAGGGGCTCGAGTCTAGCAGGGACTGTGAGACTGGCACAGGACCAGGCAGTCTTTTGTTCTGTTGAACACTGGGTCACTATGAGACGGAGCTGACTCGACGGCACCAAACCACAACATTGTATTTCCAGCTCAGGGATCACTCACTGTTATGGACCTTGATTAAATGACTTAACCATTTGGATCCTCATACATTTGGCTATCGCTTGCCTCGTGGAATTTTGAGAATGAAATGATGTAGCATAATAATTTCAAAGCACTGGGGAGGGGAAAATTTCTCAACAGCTATACTAGTATATACTAGTTGCATCAAGTTGATTCCAACTCATATGAGTGATCTGATTTGTGTCAGAGTAGACCATAGGGTTTTCAATGGCTGCTTTTTGGGGAGTAGATGACCACGTGTGTCTTCTGAAGTGCCTCTGGGCAGATTCAAACCTCCAACTTTTCGGTTAGCACCCAAGCCTAACATATTAGCTGTTTGCACCCCCACGGATTTCAGCTGTGGCTGGGCATACATTTCCTCTGATATTTCTCTTCTGCCACTAGGGGACAGAATTTCCCTAGGATTTCAGAACAAGTAAGACATCAAACCTGTGGCTCAGCTTTCAAATTTCAAAGCATTTTTGCCAACAGTGTTAATGCTGGTGGACCCCAGGCACTTTTGCCTTAATGAGTCTCTTGTGCCATAAAAAATCAAATCAAATCAAGCAGTTGAGAGTTTGATTGTATATCTATTAAAATGATGACAGATACGCAGTTACATCTGTAACTGGTTAATGAGGACAGGATTTTATTCTGGGGGGGATGAAAATGTTTTGGGACTAGACAGAGGTGGTGGTTACACAGCATTGTGAATGTCACTGAACTGTTCACGTTAAAATGATTACATGAGTTAGATTTAGGGTTGAAAAAGGATATGAGGAAGGCAACTGGGTGAAGAGTTTTGTGCTAGAGACAAATACATCTTAAGTAGCCAGGAAACAACAACAACAAAAAGGAATTGGCCTTCAACAAGTTCATCCTAGGCCCTCTGGTCAGACCCAGGGAAACCCAGTTGTAATCCTAAACTTTCCAGGAATAATTCTGTCTAAACTACTACCCAAAGTTCAGAGTGCTAATGTCTAGAAGAGTTGTTTGTGTACACAGAGATTCGGGGGTCCTAGGGCCCAACTGCTCAAAAGGTGGTGATTTATTCACTGTCTAGCTTTCCCACGCATAAGAGATAATCGAAAATACCATGGTTTGGGTCAGGCTCACTTTAGTCCTCAAAGTGATACCTTTGTTCTTTAAGATGTTTTTAAGACCTCTTTTTGTAAAGAGGTCTTTTGCAGCAGATTTGCCAATGTAATCCATACTGAGGCTATAGTCTTTGATCTTCATCAGTAAGTGCTTCAAGTTGTCTTAGCTTTCAGCAAGAAAGACTGTGTCATCTGCATAATTCAGGTTGTCAATGAGCCTTCCTCCAATCCTGATGCCACGTTCTTCTTCATGCAGTCCAGAACCTCAGATTATTTGCCCAGCATACAGATTGATTCAATATGATGAAAGAATACAACCCTGATGCACACCTTTCCTGATTATAAAACACACACTATCTTCTTGTTCTGTTTGAACGATTGCTCCATAGTTTATGTATAGGTTCCACATGAGCACAATTATGGAAAACCCATTCTTAGCAATGTTATCCATAATTCATTATGGTCCAAGCAGTCAAATGACTTTGGATAGTCAAAAAGCATCATAGGTAAACATTTTTTTTCTCTGCATTCAGCCAAGATCCATCTGACAGCAGTAATGATATCTCTCATACAATGTCCTCTCCTGAATCTGATTTGCATTTCTGGCAGCACGTACGGCTGCAGCCATTTTAAAATTATCTTCAGCAAAATTTTACTTGTGTGTGATATTAATGATATTGTTCAATATTTTCCACATTTTCTTGAATCACTTTTCTTTGGAATGGGCACAAATATGGATCTCTTCCAGTTGGTTGGCCAAGTAGCTGTCATGCAAATTTTTTGGCATAGACAAGTGTATGTTTCCAGCATTGCATTTGTTTGTTAAAATATCTCAGTTGGTCTTTTATCAATTCCTGGAACCTTGTTCTTTCTCACCAATTCTTTTTGGTACAGTGACTCTGTGTATTCCTTCCATTTTGCATTATTTCTTGCATCAATATTTTGCCCATAGAATCCTTTAATATTGCAAAACGAGGCTTGATTTTTTCTTTAATTCTTTCAGCTTGAGAAATGCAGAGTATGTTCATCCTTTGGTTTCCCAACTCTAGGTCTTTGCACAATGCAATATAATACTTGCTTTGTCTTCTTGAGCCACCCTTTGAAATGTTCAATTTGGCTCTTTTATGTCATCATTTCTTCCATTTATTTAGCTACTCTACATTCAAGAGCAAGTTTCAGAGTCTTACCTAACATCCATTTTGGTTTTTCTTTTTTCCGTCTTTTAAGTAACCTTTTGCTTTCTTCATGTATGATCTCCTTGATGTCATCCCACAACTCATCTAATCTTCAGTCATTAGTGTCTACCACCAAGGCCATATTTTCCAAGTATTGATGCTTCTTTTTTTCAACTTTCATATACTAATACCAGTAATTATCAATGCACCTTGATTGCATTTTTTTTTTTTTTAATCACTTTCAGACTGCAGAAGTTGGTAAAAATCTTCAATTTCTTCATCTTTGGCATTAGTAGTTGCTGTGTAAATTTGAGTAATAGTCTTATTAACTAGTCTTCCTTATAAATATATGGATACTATCTTATCACTGACAGTGTTGTACTTCAGGATAGGTCTTGAATTATTCTTTTTTTTTTTTTGACACTGAATGTGACAACATTGCTCTTCAATTTCTTACTCCCAGCATAGTAGATCACACGATTGTCTGATTCAAAATGGCCACTACCATTTCAGCTCAGTAATGCCTAGGATATCTATCTTCTAGCATTCTATCAGACAAAATTCTGCTGCTATTCATAAAATTCTCACTGATTGATTTTTTTTTTTTAAGTTCACCAGGTTCTTCTTCCTAGTCTATCTTAGTCTGAAAGCTCTGCTGAAACCTGTCCACCATTGGTGACCCTGCTGATTTTTTAAATACTAGTAGCATAGCTTCCAGTATCACAGTAACACCTAAGCCACCATAGTACAACAACTGACAAAGAACACTTGTGGTGCTTTCATAGCCATTTGGGACATGTGCATATGTATAAGGAGCTCTGGTGGCATAGGGCCTAAAGCATTTGACTGCTAACCAGAAGGCTGGAGGTTCAAACCCACCAGCCACTCCTTGGAAGGAAGGTTTGGCAATATGCACAAATTCCCAGCTGGGAACCAATCTTCAATTTTACAGGGAAGACAAGAGGTCCCAAATAGCCAGAGCATTTTTCATGAAGAAAAAGGAGTAGGAGGATTCACACTTCTTGATTCAAAAACTGAGAGGGACCTGAACAACACAAGACGGATCCTGACTGCAAATGTTCAACTCATATGTCTGTCTTTTGTTTGGCTGGAAGCCACAGGAGTGTGTTCAATTCCAGACCTGAAGGCCAGCTAGAGGCCATAACCTCAGTGGTTCCACCAGGCTCTATGAGACCAGTAAGCCTGGTCCCCCCTCCTGTTTTTTTTCTTCAAATGATTTTGCATTTTGTTTCACATTGTTCTCCTTCTCTATCCAGGATCTCCTAAATAAATCCCCCTTCAATGGTTGACAATGGTAGCCAGGCACCATCTAGTTCTTCTGGTCTCATAGTTGTATAGGCTGCAGATCACATGGTGTACCACTCGCTAGGACTAATTGTTTCCATGAATCTTAGGTTTTCTTCATTCTTCTTTGCTCTGGGTGAGGAGAGACCCATCATTGCATATAGATGGCTGCTTGCAAGCTTTTAAAATCCCAGTCGCTATTTGCCAAAGTAGAGGTAGAACAATGTTTTGAGTAGCACGTTATGCCAATTGAGCTTGATGTCCCCTGCAACTATGGTCCCAAGCCCACAGGTTCAAGTACTCAGTTCCTCTGGGTAGCTGGCTGTGACCAAGAAGTGACTATAACCTTGCCCCTTGTCAGCTCTACTATACATCTGGGAATACAGATCATACAAATAAACTTATAGGACTACTGTCTGCCAACCCTATACATGGTCTTGGGTACACTCCCTGCTTCATAACATACCTACTAGTTCAGCCTGTCCACCCATCTATCTACCCGTATACCCATGTTTGCCTTCACTGACAATGCAGTACTGTACGTGCAAAAGGGTTCATCTTAGTTGTCTGTACCTCTCGTGTACCTCTCTCTGTCTTTTTCTTCCTGAATGCCACCATGTTGATCACTCACATTTGGTACACTGCCCTTCTCTTCACCCAAATCAATACTTATCTCGACCTATCTAACAGTGTTCCCTCCCCTCCCCTCCCACTCCTGGTAACCAACAAAGAAAACTTCCTTCCATAGATAAACCTTTTCTTGACTTTTACAATAACAGACTAATACAAGATTTGTCCTTCTGTGATTGACTTATTTCACTCAGCATAATGTCCTCCAAGTTCATCCATGTT
>NW_006922007.1:1835849-1854871 GCF_000298275.1 Orycteropus afer afer
GTAATACTAAATTGTCAGAAATAGATAACACATTGGAAGGGCAAAGGAGTAGAACTGATGCAATGGAAGACAGAATTAATGAGACTAAAGACAAATACCTGAGTACTTCTTTGGAAAGGGATCAATCAGAAAAAAGATCAAAACAAAATGAAGAAAGCCTAAGGTTCATGTGGGATACCATCAAAAGGAAAATCTACGTACCATTGGAATTCCAGAACAGGAAGAGATAAATAAAATCATTGGGAAAATTGTCCAAGATTTGTTGGAGGAGAACTTCCCTGATATGATGAAAAATAAGAATATATCTGCTCAGGAAGTCCAATGCACCCCAAAAAGGATAGACCCCAAAAGAAAATCACCAAGACATATCATCATCAAATTCATCAAAACCAAAGACAAAGAAAGAATCTTGAAAGCAGCACAGGAAAAACAAAAAGTTACTTACAAAGGACAACCAATAAGAATAAGCTCTGATTTCTCAGCAGAAACCATGCAAGTGAGAAGGCAACAGGATGCTATATATAAAACCCTGAAAGAGAAAAGTTTTCAACCAAGAATTATATATGTGGCAAAATTGTGCCTCAAATATGATGGTGAAATTAGCAGATTTCCAGATAAGCAGAAACTAAGGGAATTTGTTGAAACCAGACCAACCTTACAAGAGATACTAATGGGAGTCCTTTGAACAGAGAACCAAAAATAGCAAATAACCACTGATCATTAATACACAAGATGACATAACCCAGACACCACAGCTATGGACATATTCAAAGTAAAATGAGCTTACAAGACTGTAAACAGGGAACCAGAGAATCACTTGGTGTGATAGTTTGAGCTGTGTGTCAACTTGGCTGGACCCCAGTTCTGTGTGGTTGTTCCCATGATGAGATCGGATGACTGTGTTCTGAGTGGCCAATCTGTTGAAGGGGGGTTTCCCTAGGGGTGTGGCCTGCTTCCAGTATATCCAGGAACATCCTGGGAAGAAGGACATTCTTCTGTGGATCGGGATTCTGTTGTGCTGCCTACAACTGTCCGTGAGTGAGCAGTCCTCCATTTGGCCTGGAGATCTTGGATTCGTCATTCGTTGGAGTCAATGGCCAGTGTACTGCCTGCCAGCCTTGAGCTCCTCAGCCCCTGTGGTTGCAGGAGCCAGGAAAAGCCTCCAGGTTGATGTTTGATGCAGGGACTTTGGACTTGCCGGCTTCTATACGTTTGTGAGCCATTTTCCTAAGATAAATTTCTGTCTCTCTCTCTCTCTCTCTCTAAATATATATATATATAAGCTTTGCTGGTTTTTGTCTCTCTAGAGAACCCAGTCTAACACAGTTGGCAAGTGAGGACAACTACAAACCAAAAAGAGGGAAAATACTGTGTAGTTACAGAACTTCTAAATGGCAAGGAAGTCCAGAGAATTGCAAGATAGAATGGACTGTTCTAATCTCGGGGAGAAAATTAGAAATCACAGGGTAACCTCAAAGAAAAATGATAAATCTTCATCTCACAATTCAACTTGCTCTTGTCCATTGGGCAGACTGCTAGCAGTATAACTGCTCAGTCATGTGGTAGTTCTAGTTTCAGTGTTTTGGGGAACTGTCACACTGTTTTCCACAGTAGCTGTACCATTTTGCATTCCCAGCAGCACTGGGTGTTTCAATTTCCCCACATCCTCACCAGTATTTATTTGTTTATTTGCACTGGAAGTGAAATGACATCTTACTGATTTGCAACTCTCTTGATGGCTAATGATGTTGAGATCTTTCCATGTTTGGTGGCCAATTGAATGTTCTCTGTGGTGAAATGTCTATTCAACTACTTGGTCCATTTTATGATTGGGTTATGTGTCTTTTTGCTATTAAGCTTTTTCCAAAGATATTCTCCCAGTAAGTAGCTTGTCTTGTCACTTTTTTTGTAGTCTTTTGATGAAGAAAATTGTTTAATTTTTGGAGGTGTCATTATGTTTTTTGTTGCTTGTGCTCTTGTTATTTATATAATCTATTGCTAAAAGTTAGTACCGACAGTTTTGCTCCTGCATTTTATTTTAAGAGTTTTATGGTTTTACTTTCCACATTTAATCCATTTTGAAATTGTTTTTGTGTTTGGTTTGAGGCATGGATCCTGTTTCATTTTTCTACTTATGGAAACTCAGTTTTGCCAGCATCATCTATTAAAGTGACCCTTCCGTCCCCATTGAATGGACTTAGGACACCTGTAAAAAAAAAAATTGACTAAAGATTTATGGGTTTATTTCTAGACTGTCAATTCTGTCCCATTGGTCTATGTATATCTATTGTTACAATAGTATACAGTTGTTTTGATTACTGTAGCTGCATAACTTAAAAAAATACATTTTATTGAAATATAACTTGTGTACAGTGAAATACCTAAAACTAAAGTGACATGGGTCAATTTTTAATTTTTTTTTGCAGTGTTCCCTCACCCCTGGTAACCAACAAAGAAAAGTTTCCTTCCATATATAAACCTTTCCTTGACTTTTTACAATAATGAACTTATACTATATTTGTCATTCTGTGATTGACTTCTTTCCCTCAGTATAATGTCCTCCAAGTTCATCCATGTTATGTGTTTTGCAGATTCTACATTATTCTTTAGTGTTGCATAGTATTCCATTGTGTGTATGTACCATAGCTTGGTTATCCATTCTTCTGTTGATAGGCACCGAGGTTGTTTCTATCTTTTTGCTACTGTAAATAGTGCTGCAATGAACATGGGTGTGCATATATCTATTTTTGTCCTGGCTCCCACTTCTTTAGGCTATATACCTCTATACCTAGTAATGGAATGGCTGGGTCAAAAGGTATTTCTAATTCCAGCTTTTTAAGGAATCACCATACTGCTTTCCACCATGTTGTATCATTTGATAGTCCCACTAGAAGTGTGTGAGAGTTCCAATCTCTCCACATCCTTGCCAACATTTGTTATTTTCTGTCTTGTTGAACTTTGCCATCAGTGCTGGGGTGGGATAGTGTCTCATTGTTGTTTTGATTTGCATCTCTCTGATGGCTAATAATCGTGAGCATTTCATCATGCTGGCCGCCTGAATATCCTCTTTGGTGAAGTGTCTATTCATGTCTTCTGCCAATTTTTATTTGGATTGTTAATCTTTTTATTGTTAAGGTGTTGGAGTTTTCTATAAATTTTGAAGATAAGTCCCTTGTCAGATATGTCATTGCCGAATATCTTTTCCCAATCTGTAGGTTCTTTTTTGACTCTTTTGGAGCAGTCTTTGGAAGCACATAAAAATTTAATTTTGACAAAGTCCCATTTACCTAGTTTATTTTCAGCTGTTTGTGCATTTTGGGTTATGCTTGACAGTCTATTTATGCCATAAATTAGGGCTCCTAAATTTGTCCCTATTTTTTCCATGAGGAACTTTATAGTGTTAGGTTTCACATTTAAGTCTTTGATCCATCTGGAGTTCATTTTTCTGTATGGTGTGAGTTACAAATCTTGTTTCATTTTTCTGGAAATGAATATCTAGTTTTGCTGGCACCATTTGTTAAAGAGACCAACTCTTTCCCATTTAATGGATTTCAGCCTTTTGTCAAAAATCAGCTGATCATAGGTCAATGGATGTACTTCTAGGTTCTCAATTCTGTTCCACTGGTCTATATGTGTGTCGTACTGTACCAGGTTGTTTTGACTACTGTGGCTGTACTGTAGGTTTTGAGATCCAGGAGTGTGAGACCTCCTACATTGTTGTTCTTCAATAGTGCTTTGCTTATTCAAGGTCTCTTTCCATTCCATATAAAATTAGCGATTGGTTTTTCCACATCTTTAAAGAATATTGATGGGCTCTGGATTGGGATTGTATTGAATGTATACATTGCTTTGGGTAGTACTGACGTTTTCACAATGTTCAATCTTCCGATCCACAAACATAGTACATTTTTCCATTTATGTAGATCTCTTAAGATTTCTTGGAGTAGTGTTTTGTAGTTTTCTTTGTACAGGTCTTTTGTGTCCCTAGGGAGATTTATTCCCAAGTATTTTATTTTTATTGTAGCTATTGTAAATGGTATTGATTGCTTTATAATCTTTTCAGCAGTCTCTTTGCTGGTGTAGAGAAATCCAACTGATTTTTGGATGATGATCTTGTATCCTGCCACTATGCTAAATCTCTAAATTAGTTCCAGTAGGTTTATTTATTTATTGGGGTAAGTCTCTTGGGTTTTCTAGGTATAGGATCATATTAGCAGCAAATAGGGATAGCTTGATTTCTTCCTTACCATTTTGGATGTCTTTGATTTCCCTTTCTTGCCTTATTGCCCTGGCTAGGACTTTCAATACAATGTTGAATAGAAGTGGAGATAGAGGGCATCCTTGTCTGGTCCCTGTTCACAAGGGGAATGGGTTCAGTCTCTCTCTATTGAGAGTAATGTTGGCTGTTGGTTTTGCATATATGCCCTTTATTATGTTGAGGAATTTCCCTTCTATTTCTATTGTTCTGAGAGTTTTTATCAGGAATGGGTGTTGGATGTTATCAAATACCTTTTCTGCATCGATTGATATGATCATGTGGTTCTTTTTATTATTATTATTTATGTGATGGATGATGCTAATTGTTTTTCTAATGTTGAACCATCCTTGTATACCCGGTATGAACCCCACTTGGTCATAATGTATTATTTTTTGGGTATGTAGTTGGAGTCTATTGGCTAGGATTTTCTTGAAGTTTTTTGCATATATATTCATGAGGGATATTGGTCTGTAGTTTTCCTTTTGAGTGATGTCTTTGCCTGGTTTTGGTATCAAGGTTATGCTTGCTTCATGAAATGAATTTCAGAGGATTCTGTTCTTTTATATGTTCTGGAATAGTTTGAGTAGGATTGGTGTCAGTTCTTCTCTGAACGTTTGGTAGAATTCTCCAGTGAAACCATCTGGGTCAGGGCATTTTTTGGTTGGTAATTTTTTTATGACCTGTTCAATTTCTTCTTTTGTTATATAGGTCTGTTTAAATTTTCCACCTCAGCCTCTGTTAGTTTAAGTAACTAGTATGTTTCTAGAAATCTGTCCATTTCTTCTAGATTTTCAAATTTGTTGGAGTATAGTTCTTCATACTATCCTGATATTATCCTTTAATTTCTCTTGGTTCTGTTGTGGTACTGCCCAATTCATTTCTTATTTGTGTTATTTGTATTCTCTCCCTCTTTTCCTATGTTAAATTTGAAAATAGTTTGTCAATTTTATTAATCTTTTCAAAGAACGAACTTCTAGTGTTGTTGATTTTTTTTTCTATTGTCTTTCTATTTTCTGCTTCATTTATTTCTGCTCAAATCTTTATTATTTTTTTCTTCTGGTGACTGTGGGCTTTTTTTTTTCTTCTTTGCTGTTCTGTTTCTAATTTTTGGATATGTTGGGTTAAGGTGTTGATTTTGGCTCTTTCTTCTTTTTTGATGTATGCATTTATTGCTATGAACTGGCCTCTGATCACTGCTTTTGTTGTGTCCCAAAGATTTTGGTATGTGTGTTTTCATTCTCATTTGATTCAAGGAATTTTTTAATTTCTTTTTTACTTCTTCTATTACCCAGTCATTTTCAAGGAAGGTGTTATTCACTTTCCATTTGTTTGCTCTTTTTCCATTCATTTTCCTGTTGTTGATTTCTAATTTTACAGCATTGTGATCTGGGAAGATGCTTTGCAGTATTTCAATGTTTTTAAATTTATTGAGGCTTGCTTTATGGCCTAACATATGGTCTATCCTGGAGAATATTCCTTGTGCACTGGAAAATAATGTGTATAGTGCTGTTGGGTGAAGTGCTCTGTAGATGTCTATAAGGTCATGTTGATGGATTGTACTGTTTTGCTCTTCTGCATCTTTGTTGAGCTTCTTTCCAGTTGTTCTATCTTTCACTGAAAGTGGTGTATTAAAATCTCCTGTTATGACTGTGGAATCATCTATTTGTATTTTCAGTTCTGTTAGAGTTTATGTATTTTGGGATTGATTGGGTGCATAGATACTTATTATTGTTGTCATGCCCTCTTGTTCAATTGATCCTTTAATTACTACATAATGTCCTTCCTTGTCTGTTATAGTGGTTTTTGTCTTAAAGTCAGTCATATCAGAAATTAATATTGCCACTCCTACTCTTTTATGTTTGCCTTTTGCTTATACATCTTTTTCCAACCTTTGATTTTTAGTTTATTTTTGTCTTTGTCTCTAAGGTGTGTCTCTTGTAGACAGCATATTGATGGGTTATGTTTTCTTATTCAGTCTGCAACTCTCCATCTCTTGAGTGGTGCATTTAATCCATTGACATTCAGTGTAATTATCAACAAGTGTGACTTTGTTGCTGTCATTTTGTTATGTGCTTTTTCATGGTGTTGCTTTCTTTATTCCATATAATTTTCTGTGCTGAGCTTATTTTGTTTATGAATCATGTTATCACTTCCTTTGTTGCTGCTGTTGTACTATTTGCTAAATATTTGTGCTTGCCTTCTTTTTTATTGTGATGTGAAGGTTTGTCATTTTTCTTTGAGGTTACCCTGTGACTTATAATTTTCTTCCCAAGTTTAGAATAGTATGTTCTATCTTGTAGTTTTCTTGAATTACCTACTATTTAGAAGTTCTGTAGCTACAAAATTTTTTCCATCTTTTTGGCTTATAGTTGTCTTCATTTGTCCATTGATGTCTCTGGTTTCCTGTTTGCAATGTTGTATGCTTATTTACTTTGGATACTTCCATAGCTGGGTTGGTTTCTGGTTATATCATCATGTGTATTAGTGGTCAGTTGTTTGTTGACTGTTGCTGCTTCTTTGTCCACAGTGCTCCCTTTAACATCTCTTGTAAGGTTGGTCTGGTTTTACAAATTCCTTTAATTTCTGCTTATCTGGGAATGTCCTAATTTCACCATCATATCTGAGGGACAGTTATGCTAGGTGCATAATTCTTAGTTGGAAATTTTTCTCTTTCAGTGGTTTATATATACCATCCCATTGTCTTCTCGCCTGCATGGTTTCTGTCAAGAAATCCGAGCTTAGTCTTATTGGCTGCCCCTTGTAGGTAACTTTTTGTTTTTCCTGTGCTGCTCTCATGATTCTTTTTATCTTTGGTTTTGGTTAAGTTTGATGATGATATGTCTGGGTGATTTTCTTTTGGGGTCTATCCTGTCTGGGGTTCGTTGGACTTCTTGAACGGATATATTCTCATCTTTCATCATACCAGGAAAATTCTCTTCCAACAAATCTTTGACAATTTTTTCTGTGGTTTTGTCTTTTCCTGTTCTGGAATTCCGATGACACATAGGTTATTTCTTTTAATGATATCCTACATGAACCTTAGGCTTTCTTCATTTTGTTTTGATCTTTTTTCTGATTTATCCCTTTCCAAAGAAGTGTTCAGGTATTTGCCTTCAATCTCCCTAATTCTGTCTTCCACTGGTTCAATTCTGCTCCTTTGCCCATTCAACGTGTTATCTATTTCTTAAAATTTAGCATTGATCTTCTGGATTTCTGTGTGTAGATTCTGTATCATTTCTAATGTTCCATTTTTTTTTTTTTTAAATCATTTTGTTCTTGTACTGCCTTTTGAAATTCTACTAGGGTCTTCTCTGTGTTTTCCTTGATCTGTTTCTCAATTCGTTGAAGATACCTAAATATAATTCTTTTGAATTCTTTATCAGGGAGTTCCAATGCTACATCTTCCTCAGGGATGTGTTTTGCGTCTATATCCTGGTCCCTTGTTTCTCCTGCTTTATCTTGCTTCTTTGTGTGCACTGTGATGCTTTGTTGTCTCCAAGGCATTGTGATGTTTTTGGTTTATATTTAATTGGTGATTGTATGTTGGACTCACTCACGATTTTCATTTTCTTTGTATGTTATCTATGCAAGCAGGGTACTGTGCTGTGCTCCTCTATTTGCTAGTGGGCAACACTTATACACTCACCACCTGTCTCCTTTCCTATTATCAGCCTCTCATATGTCTCTGCTGACCTTAGCAAACACAGCCTATTCTTAGGTCCCTGGAATCCGAATGAGAATGCTATCACTTTAAAATCCAACATGGTTGCTATTTGTAAACATTCAAAATGGCTGCACCCTTAGTCACTTTAAACATCCAAAATGGCCACTGTTTGTAAACATTTAAAATGGGTGTGCCCTTGGTCACTTTAAATATCCAAAATGGTTCCTGTGTGTAAACAATCAAAATGCTTGTGCCCTCCGGACAGTGGAAAGTCAACAGCTCAGGCTGTCTCCCACCTTGCTGTTTCCCTTCCTAGTCATAGGCCACCAGCACAGTCATCCCTGCAGCCCTTGGTGACCAGGGCTGATCTGTAGGTCATTGCTCACATCCCAACACCCTTGGAAATATTCAGGCTATTGGCCCATCAGAGTAGTTAACAGTCCGCATCTCTGATCATCTCTGTACTCACTGTTTTCATTCAGGTTTTTCCACTGCTTTGTGCCTAATCCACTTCTGTATACTTCCTTTCAAAGCTCAGGGCTGCAGGATTATCTTCTGCATCTCTGTTAATTGGTTTTTCTTTCCTTTGTTGAAGAAGGTCTGTGTCACTTGTCTGCCTATTCCTCCATCTTACTGGAAGTCCCCCGTGAGCTTAGTCTTGGTGGTTGCTTCATACAGGTAACTTTTCATTTTTCCAATGCTGCTTTCAGGATTCTTTCTTTGTCTTTAGTTTTGGTGAGTTTGATGATGACATGTCTTGGTGATTTTCTTTTGGGGTCTATCTGTTCATGGTTTGTTGGACTACTTGAATGGGTATGTTCTCATCTTTCATCATGTTGTTGTTGTTGTTATGTGCCATCAAGTCAGATCCTACTCATAGTGACCCCTCTTTGGGTTTCCGAGGCAGTATGACTTCCTTCCGAGGAGTGCTTGGTGGGTTTGAACCACCAGCCTTCTGACCAGCAGTCAAGTGCCTTAGGCACTATGCTACCAAAGCTCCTATCTTTCATAATACCAGGGATATTCTCTTCCAACAAATCTTCAACAATTTTCTCTATAGTTTTATTTTTCTTTCCCTGTTCTGGAATTCTGATTACATATCGGTTATTCCTGCTGATGGTAGCCCACATGAACCTTAGTGTTTCTTCATTTTGTTTTGATCTTTTTTTCTGATTGACCCTTTCCAAAGAAATATTGAGATATTTGTCTTCAGTCTCACTGATCCTGTCTTCCATTGATTCAAAATACTTTCTCATTCAATGTGTAATCTATTTCTGAAAATTTAGTATTAATCTTCTGGATTTCTATCTGTAGATTTTGTATCATTTCTAATTTTTCATTTATTTTGTCATTGTGTTGTTGTATTGTCTATTGAAGTTTTTCTAGGTTTTCTCTCTTTTTTCCTCAATTTTTCCAGTGTTTTCCTTGATCTGTCTCTCTATCTGTTGAAGGTACCCAAATATCATTCTTTTAATTCCTTATCAGGGAGTTCCAATGCTTCTTCTTCCTCAGGGATGTGTTATGGGTCTGTATCCTGGTCCCATGTTTCTCCTGCTTTATCTTGCTTCTTTGTGTGGACTGTAATGCTCTATTGTTTCTGACACATTGTTACATTTTTGTCTTTATGTTCAATTGGCGATTGTATGTTGGAGTGATTTGCCCAAGATGGTTTTTTTTTTTTTTTTTTTTTTTAATGTTATCTAAGTAAGCAGGGTACTGTGCTTCACTATTCGCTAGTTGATAGCACTTATATACTTACCACCTGTCTCCTAACCCGTTGTCAGCCTCTCATATGTCCCTGCTGTCCTTGGCAAGTGGAGATTATTCTTAGGTCCCTGAAAACTGAATGAGAATGCTCCACTTTAAATATCCAAAATGGCTGCCTCTTGCAAACATGCAAAATGGCTGCACCCTGGATCACTTTAAATAACCAAAATGGTCACCGCTAGTAAAAAAATTGGCTGCACCCTCCAGACAGCTGAAAGTCTACAGCTCAGGTTGTCTCCCTCTTTGCTGTTTCCCTTCCTAGTCATTGGCCATCAGCCCAGTTGTCCCTGAAACCCTTGGTGACCAGGACTGATCTTTAGGTCAATTCTTACGTCCCAACACCACTGGGATATAGTCATATTGTTGGTCAGTCAGAGTAGGTGACAGTCTGAAGTTCTGTCCGTCTCCATACTTGCCATTTTCATTCAGGTTCTTCCACTAGTTGGTGTCTAATCTACTTCTGTATACTTTCTTCAAAGCTCAGGCCTCCAGGATTATCTTCTGTATCTCTGTCAATTGGTTGCTCTTTTCTTTGTTGAAGATGGTCTGTGTAGCTTGTCTGCCTATTCTGCCACCTTAGCAGAAGTCCTAGCTGTATAAGTTATGAATTCAGGAAGTGTAAGTCCTCCTACTTTGCTCTTCACCTTCAACATTGTATTAGCTATAGTGAGCCCTGTATCATTACATATTAAATTGAGAAGTTGTTTTTCTGTTTCTGTAAAGAGTGTTATTGCAATTTTAATTGGGATTGCATTGACTCTATAGATTGCTTTGGTTAGTATTGACATCAACAATATTAAGTCTTCCAATCCATCAACAAAGAACATCTTTATATTTATTTAAGTCTTCATTAATCTCTTTCAGCAGTGTTCTATAATTTTCATTGTACACTTTCATTGTATTCTTTCACATCCCTGGTTAAATTTATTCCTCTTAGATGCTGTTGTAAATGTAATCATGCTAATTTCCCTTTCAGATTTTTCACTGCTAGTGTACATAAACTTGACTGATTTTTGTTGGCCTGTACCCTGCAACTTTTCTAAGTTTCTCTAGTAACTCTAGCAGCTTTCCTGTGCATTCTTTGGGATTTTCTGAATAAAGGATGCCATCTGCAAATGATTTTCTTCTTTTCCAATGTGGACACCTTTTCTTTTTCTTATTGTTCTCACTAGGACTTCTAATGTTAGCTGTAGGTTTTTCATACATGCCCTTAATCATATTGAGCAACTTCCTTTCTATTCCAGTCATCTTCAGGGTTTTCATCAAGAAAGGATGTTGGATTTTACAACTCCATAACATACTACACAAAAACATTGTTCCACATCCTAATCTGGCGAGTAGTTACTGGGATCTTAAGAGCCTGAAAGCAGCCATGTAGATGTGACAATGCTCTTCATCCAAAGCAAAGAAGAATGAAGAAAACCAAAGACACATAGAAACAATGCATCCAAGGGACTGGTACTACACCATGTGCTCCTCAGCCTACTTGACTATGAGACCAGAAGAACTAGATGGTGCCAGCTACCACCGTCAACCACTCAGATGGGGATCTATGTAAGAGATCCTGGTTAGAATGGAAGAACAATGTGGAACAAAACTTAAAATCATTTTGGGGAAAAAAAAAGAGACCAGGTTTGCTGGTCTGATAAGAGCCTGGTGAAACCCCTGAGACTACGGCCGCTAGCTATCTTTCAGGTCTGGAATTGAACCCACTCCTGTGGCTTCCAGCCAAAGAAAAGATAAACATATGAACTGAACATTTATATTAGGTAGATACACTCCTTGCAAAGATCAACCATGGGAGAACAGAAGGGCTGTATATGCACAGGAAGACAGCTCAGGGGACAAGAGTGCATGGGAGGGAAGAGCACAGGAAAGAGGTGGCTATGGGGAGGAAGTGGGAGAAGAGCTGTTCCACTGTGGGAGATTAGTCAATGTCGTGGGACAAAGTGTATGTGAACTGCTGTATGGAAGATGAATTTGCTCTGTAATCTTTCACCCAAATCACAATGAAATTAAAAAAAAAAAAAAAAGGATGTTGGATTTTAGCAAATACTTTTCTGCACCCATACACGATTGTACATTACTCTTTCCCTTTGTTCTATTGATGTGGTGTATTATGATGATTGATTTTCTGTTGTTAAAACATCTTTGCATTTCTGGAATAAACCCCACTTGATCATGGTGCATAACTCTTTGAATATGCTTTTGGATTCTGTTTGCTAGTATTTTGTTTTCTGGAGGTGATCAAAAGCCAATGGTATTGAAGGAAGAGGTTGAAGCTGCACTGAAGGAACTGGCAAAAAAACAAAACAAAACAAAACAAACACACCCACACACACAAACAAGGCTCCAGAAATTGATGAACTACCTACTGAGATTTTTCAACAATCACATGCTGCACTGGAGGCACTCACTCAGCTATGCCAAGAAATTTGGAAGACAGTCACCTGGCCAACTGACTGGAAGAGATCCATATTTGTACCCAGTCCAAAGAAAGGTGATCCCACAGAGTGTGGAAATTATCAAACAATATCATTAATATCACATGCAAGTAAAATTTTGCTGAAGATAATTCAAAAATGGTTGCAGCAATATATCAACAGGGGACTGCTACAAATGCAAGCTGGATTCAGAAGAGGATGTGGAGCAAGGGATGTTACTGCTGATGTCAGATGGCTCTTGGCTGAAAGCAAAGAATACCAGAAAGATGTTTACTTGTGTTTTACTGACTATGCAAAAACATTCAACCTTGTGGATCATAGCAAATTATGGATAACATTGAGAAGAATGAAAATTCCACAACATTTAATTGTGCTCATGAGGAACCTGTACATAGACCAGGAGGCTGTCGTTCACACAGAACAAGGGGATACTGCATAGTTTAAAATCAGGAAGGGTGCGCATCAGGATTGTATCCTTCTACCATACTTCAATCTGTATACTTATACAAATTGTATCAGAGCAAATAATCTGAGAAGCTGGACTATATGAAGAATAATGCAGCACCAGAATTGAAGGCAGATTTGTGAACAACTTGTCCTATGCAGACACAACCTTGCTTGCTGAAAGTGAAGAAGACTTGAAGCTCTTATTGAAGAATATTAAAGAGTACAATCTGCAGTGTGGATTACACCTCAATAGAAAGAAAATGAAAATCCTCACAACTAGACCAATAAGCAGCAGCTTGACAAATGGAGAAAAGATTGAAGTTGTCAAAGATTTCATATTACTTAGTTCCACAATCAACACTAGTAGAAGCAGCAGTCAAGAAATCAGAAGACATATTGCACTGGACAAATCTGCAAAAGACCTCTTTAAAGTGCTGAAGAGCAAGGACGTTTCTTTGAAGAATAAGGTGTGCCTAACCCAAGCCATGGTATTTTCAATCACCTCATATGCATGTGAAAGCTGCACAATGAATAAGGAAGACCAAAGAAGAGTTAATGCTTTTGAATTGTGGTGCTGGTGAAGAATACTGAAAACACCATGGACTGCCTAAAGAATGAACAAATCTGCCTTGGAAGAAGTATAGCCAAATGCTCCTTGGAAGTGAGAATGGCCCGAGTTCATTTAGCCTAGTTTGGTCATGTTCTCAGAAAAGACCATTCCCCAGAGAAGGATATCATGCTTGTTAAAGTGGAGGGTAAGTGAGAAAGGGGAAGGCCCTCAATGAGATGGATTGACATAGTAGCAGCAACGATGCACTCAGGTATGGCAAGGATTATGAGGCTGGCGCAGGACTGGGCAATGTTTTGTTCTGTTGTACACGGGGTCATTGTGAGTCAGAGCCGACTTGACAGCACCTAACAACAACAACAACAATATGTTGAAGATTTTTGCACCTGTATTTATAAGGGATGTTGGTCTATACTTTTGTTTTCTTGTCTTTGTCTTCAGGGTTATGTTTGCCTCATAGAATGCATTACAGAGAATTGCTTCCTTCTCTAAGTTTTGGAAGAGTTTAAACAGGATTGGTGTAAATTCTTCCCTAAATGTTTGGTAGAGTTCCCCAGTGAAGCCATCTGATCCAGGACTTAATTGTGGGGGTGGTTTTTGATCACAGACTTGATCTCTTCACTAGTTATGCATCTGTGGAAATTTTTTATTTCCTCTTGGGTCAATTTGAGTAGGTTTCAGGCATCTAGGAATTTCCCCATGTTAGCTAGTTGGTTGCCATACAGTTGTTTATAATACTCTGTCATAACTCCCTTATTTCTTTTGGGTCAGTTTAATATCTATTTTCTAATTTCTTATTTTGATTGTTTGCATCTTTTATCTGTCAGTCTAGGAAAAGGTTTTTAAATTTTATCCATCTTTTCAACAAACTACATACCAGTTTTGTTGATTGTTTCTTTTGTTTTTTATTTTATTTATTTCTGCCTCTGATCTTTGTCATTTCCTTTCTTCTGGTACTTCGCTCTTCTCTTTCTATTCCTCAAGTTATAGAATTATTCTGTTTATTCAGATCTTTCTTCTTTTATCAATAGGCATTTATTACTATAAGTTTACATAGTACTCCTTTCACTGCATCCAATAAGTTTTCTTATGTTGTGCTTACATTTTCGCTTGACTCTGAGAAATTTGTGATTTCTCTTTAGATTTCTTCTTTGATCCATTGGTAGCTTAACAATGCTGTTTATTTTCCATAAGTTTCTGTGTTTTCCATTCGTTTTCTATTATTGCTTTCAAATTTCACTCCACTGTTGGCAGAGAAAACAGTGTATGATTTTAATCTTTTACAATTTATCAAGAGTTGCTTTGTGACATAATATGTGGTCTATCCTGGAGAAGAGTCCATATGCACTGGAGTAGAACGTATATTGTGCTGTTCAGTTGGATGTTCTAAATATGTTAACTCTAGTTGGTTTATAGTGTCATTAAAGTCCTCTTTTTTTGTTCATCTTCTTTCTAGATGTCTGCCCAACAGTGAAAGTGGTGTATTGAAGTCATCAACTATTATTCTATTGCTATTTCTTCTTTCAATTCTATCAGTTTGCTTTGTATATTTACATGCTGTCATGTTGGATGCATATATATGATTTTTAAAGCTACTTGAGGAATAGACCCTTCAATTACAATGTAATGACCATCTTTATCTCTTAAAACAGATTTTATCCTAAACTCTACTTTGCTATTGACACCCCAGCTCTCTTTTGTATATTGTTTGTATGGAACATTTTCCCCATCCTTTCAATTTACTTGTGTCCTTGTTTCTTGTTCTTTTGTAAACAGTATATAGTTAAATCATTTTTTAAATCTACTGTCCCTCTGCCTTTCAGTCACTGATTACTGAGAAGTATTTACTTCTGCTACTTAGTTGTGCCTTAGCCTTCTTTGTCTTTTTTCCTTTAATATTGCCAGCTTTTATCTTTTATTGGTTTATTTTTGGTTCCCCACTTAATTTTTACATATTTGTGTATATTTTCAAGATATTTTCTTAGTGTTTACCATGCAATATTAATTTGTCATATTCCATTTATAACATCCTAGAGTGAGTTGGACTCCTTGGAAGGAAGGTTGGGCAATCTACTTCTGTAGTGATACTGCCTCGGAAACCCAAGGAGGGGTTGCTATGAGTTGGATCCAACACACTGGCAGTGAGTTTGGTTTGGTTCAGAGTGAGTTGGTTGGAGTCCTGGGGGCACAGTGGTTAAAGTACTAAGCTGCTGAAAGGTGGGTAGTTTAAACCCACCAATTGCTCACAGGAGAAAGGTGGCAGCCTACTTCTGTAAAGATTTACGGCCTCAGAAAATGTATGGGGCAGTTCTGCTGTCCTATAGAGTCACTGTTGTGGTAGTGTGTCAACTTGGCTGGGCAGCTGGATGTGGTTCCCCATGATGAGACTGAGAATCAGCTCCGTGGTGGAATCTACTGTAGCAGCTGAGTAGCTGTCTTAGGGATGTGGTCTGTTTCCAGTATGTAAGCAGCAGCTTTGAGAAAGGTCTCTGGAGCTTTTGACATGCTTAGACCCTGCATTTCCCTGAGTCTTCATCTCAACGGCCTGTCATGTTGTCTGCTGATCTTGGACTTGAACTAGTGGCCTACCACGTTGCTTGATAATTTGGGGACTATGCCATTTTAAATGTCAACCTTGGGTTTGTCAGCTTCAGCAGCTGAGTTAAGAGAAGCCTCTAGCTTCAATGGGAGCTCTGCTGGCATAGTGCCCAAGGCATTTGATTGCTAACCAGAAGGCTGGTAGTTCAAACCCACCAGCCACTACTCAGAAGGAAGACTGGGCAATCTACTTCCATAGAGATACCACCTCGGAAACCCAGGGAGGGGTTGTTATGAGTTGGAATCCACTTGATGCCAGTGAGTTTGGTTTTCTGCTTTTCTAGCTTCAGTGAGCAGGGGGCAAGAGGCAGAGCTAAAGCCCAAGGTCAAGGGGTCTTCACCCAGCCCCTAGAGGTGGCACTCTGAACTCAGACTTCCAGCCTTCTAAACTGTAAGAGACCAAATCTCTATTTGTTAAAACCATACATTTGCGTTACTTTCTGTTAGAGCAGCACTAGAGAACCGTAACAGTCAACCATGAATTGGAACTGACTTGACAGCAATGGATTTTTTTTTTTCAGGGTGGGTTGACAGCAACTTAACTTCAGTAACATGCAAGAAATTCCATACCTATACCATTCTCTCTGCCCCAATTTTTTGTTGTTATAGCCAATTACATCTTTATATTTCTTGTGCCTCATAATGTAATTCTAGCCTTGCTTTCTATACAATTGTCATTAAAAATCTGGAAGGGTAAACAATTAGAATTATAAAATATTAACACCTTATTAATAATCCTCATACTTCTGCTGCTATCCACTTTTGAGTCAATTCTGACTTACAGCGACCTTACAGGACAGAGTACAACTGCCCCGTAGGGTTTCCAAGGCTGTAAATCTTTACAGAAGCCAACTGCCACATCTTTCTCCCATGGAGCAGCTGTCGTTTCAACTGCTGACCTTTCAGTTAGCAGTTGAGTGCTGTAATCATTGCACCCCAAGGGCTCCTCTACAGTACATACGGGACTACTTTTCAGTTCTCTCAGAGTTTTTTTCTGTTTAACCTTCAGATCACGTACCAGTTGCATCTATAAAATGTAAAGTGCTGTTGTTACCAGTCACTTTACAGAAGGGAGTGGTCAAATACTGACCAATAAAGTTCCCTTTTTTTTTCCCTTCCTTCTGAATCATAATTACTTGATGACACACTTGGCAGCCTGAATAGGTCAGGGGCAGCCTAGTGCACAGACTTGGTGACCAAGGAAAGAGGCTGGGCCTGTAGCGCTGGGAGGGTGTGGTGAGCAAGGAGCATGGCTGGGAAGGAAGGGGGAGAAGTCAACAAAGCTGTGGGCATGGACTGAAGAGGGAAGGTCAGGAGAGCAAGACAGGCTGGCTGCCCATGACTCATGAAATTACCTTGACTAGAGAACTTTTTTTTACGTATGGCTTTGAATTACTTTCTAGCATCTTTTCTCTTCCATCTGCAGGACTCTCATTATTTTTTGTAGGTCATTCTTGTTGATATGAACTCTCTCAGCTTCTGTTTGTCTGGGAATATTTAAATTTCACCCTCATTCTGGAAGGACAATTTTTCAGGGAATAACATGCTTGGTTGAGCTCCCCCACCCCATTTCTCTCAGTATTTAAAAAATGTTCCATTGCCTTCTGGACTCCAATGTTTCTGGGGAGAAATCAGCATTTAATCTTATTGGTGATCATCAAGTGTGATGGTTTGCCTTCCTTTAGCTGCTTTCAGCATTTTCTCAGATAATGTGTCTTTGTGTACATCTCTATGTCTATCCTGCTTGGAGTTCTTTGAGCTTCTTTGATCCACAGATCCAAGTCCTTTGTCACATTAGGGACAAGCTATCATTGTTACGTCAAATATTCTGTTTCATCTCCTTCTGGAATTCATATGATGTGTATATGAGGTCTCTTGATGTTGTCCCTTGATTCCATTAGACTGTGTTCAGCAGTCTTGAACCCCCATTATTGTTGCTCTTCATTCTCTGTAATTTTGACTATCTGAAGCTCTAAGTCACTGATTCTTTTTTTGACATAATTAAATCTGTTGTTAAATACTTTCATTGTATTTCTCTCTCAGTTATTGCTCCTTTCACAGTTGCAGTATTTCTGTTCAGTTTACTTAAAAAAAAATCCTCATTTTGTTTATGCATAATTTTCCTTAGTTGAAAAAGATTCTTAAATCAGTTTGGTGTACTTCTCTTAATGGGGGTGGAGGGAAAGGAAAAAGCCATTCTGTGATGGGAGAGTCATAAATATTGCTTTAACGGTTAATTAACCTTTCTCTTTCTGATCAAAGAGAAGTGTAGAGGGGTAATGTTTTGGTTACCTAGTGCTGCTCTGACAGGAATATACCACAAATGGGATGGTTTGAACAAACAGGAGTTTATTCTCTTATGGGTTGGAGGCTTTAAGTCTGAGTTCAAAGTGCCAGGCTCTAGTGGCTGGATGAAAGCCCCTTGAACTTGGGCTTCAGCTCAGCCTCCTACTCCTGGCCTACTGAAGCTAGAGGCTTTTCTTTACTAAGACAGCTGCTGGCTACTGAGGCTGACAAACCCAAGGCTGACAAGTAACAAGGCACAATCCTGGTATTCCAAACCACATGGTAGGCCATTAAGTCAAGTCCACTGAAAATCCCAAGATTAGCAGAGCATGGCAGGCTACTGAATGAAGACTTGGGAACATGCAGGGTTCAAGAGTACCAAAAAGATAAGAGACCATTCCCAAGGATTCTCTTTATATGCAGGAAGTAGACCACATCACTAAAGCAGCTATGCAGCTGTCACATTATACTCCTCCATGGAGTTGATTACCAGTCTCATCATGGGGAATACTACATCCAGCTACCCAGCCACTCAAAACCACGCACAGCCAGGTTGACACACGACCTTAACTACCACAGGTACTCTTTCCCAAGTAATCATGAAACCTAACAAACAAAAACACAATCAAGCAGAATGCTCCCAAAAGTAGAAGAGTATATGGACAAAATTCCTTACTGTAGAAATCTGAGACCAAGAATGGAAATGGAACTGTTTTTGTTCTGGATGAAGACCATCCTCCCCAAGTCATGTGAAATATGTCAGTATGGTGTTATAGAGGCATGTTTTCAGGATTGTTTCTTCCATTTCCAAGAACCGAGGATTAGAAGATCATAGCCTAACCTGATGTACAATTGTGAAGGATATGTGACAAAAAGTGAGACTTTTTCTTTTTCTTTTTTTTTTTTATGGCATTCGTCTTTATTTCTGTTTTAGAAAAAGAAAGAAAAAAATGGTCAAAATGGTATTTCTAATTCCAACTTTTCAAGGAA